>NW_027466449.1:13850000-14315000 GCF_050575085.1 Anarhichas minor
TAAAAGGCAGCCAGTGCTCCTACGATCTCTCAGTGACTGCCTACCTCGTCCTGAAGTCAAACACCCTGTTCTACTCCAAAAGACAAAGAGGGAGAGAAAGAGAGAAAGAGATCCGCTAATGGAGCTGAAGGCACAGACGGAGTTAGATGTCAGTGGAGACAGCTACGGTGACCTTCTACTTTGTGCTGAATGTGAGGTAGGGAAAGTGTAAGCTGAGCTGCAGCTGAGATATAACTAACTTGAGACTTGGGTGCAAAGCACATCTATCGGCGGAATCTGGTATGAGTGGTCAAGTAATGTGCTCGCTGTCTCGTTAAGTCTCTGTGACCCTGCCGCAACTCCGCCACTCTCCTGGAACACCTCCATGTAGCCGCTGCTACTCCAACAGCCCACCACAGCTCATTAAGAGACAGAGAGCAGAGGAAAGAGACCCGTTCGAGTAAGAGATACATGGAAAGACAGAGGCAGGAAGAAGAATGAGAGTAACAGCTCTTGTATTGTCAGGCAGGCAGCTCTGCTCCATGGTTATACTCTACTATACTAGGCCTCGCTTTCACAACTTGTGCACAGGAGCGATAAGAACACCATTAACATGAAAGGATCTTAATTGAGAGGGGATGCTTCATGCAACGCGGATGAGCCAGCGAGTGCAGGAGGAAACCTTGTTCCTCTCTGATAAAATAACCCGCACCCAGGAATGGGGGCTTCAAAGCCTGTCACAGTGAAGGCAAGAGCAGAGCAGACAGGGGCTCAGGTATGGGACTTTTAGTGTGAGGAAGGAATGGGGGAAATAAGCAAAAGAGGGAAGGAATGAGACAGTCCTTCATGGGAGAACTGAACTAGCAGGCTACAGGGATCTCCATTTCAATACAAAGCATCATGAAAGCAGCAACAGTCAATTGTTTAGTCACAAACAGTCAGCATCAAGGCATCAATACAGAGGGGAGGTGCATGTGTTGGTGTATTTGTGTTTGTGGATGTATCTGTGCCTTTATGTATTTCTGTCTGCCTACATTAAATTATAAATAGCATGTGAATGAGTGTCTAGAGGCATATTTCTGGAGGCATGTTTCTGCATGCAGAATGAGTGCAATGAGCTGTGAGTGCGAGTCTGAGTGGATCTGCTATTTTGACTGCGTACTCATGCTGTCTCGCAATGCGTATTAGACTTTGTGGTGTGCATCTTTGCATAATGTCTGTGCAACTTCGTGAACAAAAGGAACACCTGTGTACTAAATGTATGTGTTTCATGTCGCGTGCTGTGGTCGGCTGAACGGGTACGAGGGGTTATTAAGGCTCTGCCCTCCTGGCTGTGCGGGGGCAGTCGCCCTGGCAGTGGCATCGTGATGGATAGCATGGGGTGCCAGTCATTAGGCAGCCTCCTGGCCTCTGGCACTAAGGTTGCACTCTTAAACACCGACCTCCCCCGCTTGTCCCCAAACACCGCTGCTCATTTCAAGGTCAAATGCCTCTGTGGTGCCGTAAGTTCACCTCCATAAGGCACAAGACTTCTTCCTTTTGTTTGGAACCTTTATCGCTCACTGCCGACGGGTGTGTTTTGGAATGTGGGGGTGGATGGCTGGTGCCTTGCCTCGTGCAGACACGCAGAAACACAGTCACACACGTGCAGTACATGAACATACACACACACGTACAAACACACATACGGAGGTAAACAAAAACCCAACGTCAAGCCCTCCCAAAAAGCCAGCCTGAAGCTCCTGTCTAGGTTGCAGCGCATACCACTATCTGAACCTGCCCCCCCCACACTCCCCCCTAGGTCCTCTATGACAAACTCGCTGTTTAAATGTTCCCAGTTTAGAATACAGACACCCTAATAGGGGTGTGTGAGTCAACGCGCAACTTAACTGCTACAATTCACCCTCTACTGCACGTGGCTCTGCACCAACCACAACACCGCCTGAGTGCTAAGCTAAAACGATGCCCGGGGGTGGGTACCAATCCAGGGTTAAGAGCCAGTTTACAGAGGCTTTTCTTAATTTGAATTGCCTTGATTGCCTCTGTCCAAGGTCTGTGAGAGGGACGGCAGAGCACAGCCCAGCAGGAGATCCTGATTTAGGGATGATTCATACTCCACCTCTTTACCTCCACTACCTGGTGTACGGGGCTGGAAGATATGAAAGGCAGAACTTGGAACTTTTGAGGAACAGGAAGAGGCCAGCATGTTTGAGTGTGTTTCGGAGGAAGCCAGGGGCTGAGGCCTGTGATGTTTAATTCAGTAGCACATAATCACTCCGATGGAGTTGAGAGCGGGGCTTTAAATAACTCAGCTTAGAGGGGCAGAACTGCTTCACTCTGGGTGGGGGAATGCAAGTCTGTGTCTGTGTGTGTGTATGTGCACACACTCGTGCACGTGTGCAGATATGCGAGTGCATTTCGCATTTCTACATGTCTGAGAGGGAATATGCGAGAGAGTGCTCCTCTATTTTTGTGTGTGGCTCCTCCCTGCTTTGAAATATTGTATTTGTGCAGTGCACCACAGTAAAAAGGTGGATTGTGTTTGTTACTGTGCCAAGCATGTGCATGTATTACAATAAAAGTGCAAAAGGCCAGTATTCAGAGCCTGAATATGGAGGAGCGTTCTGGATGCCAAGCGGGCAGGCAGTAAGTCAGGCGGTAAGCCGGGCAGTGAAGCATTGAAGCCCCTTTAGCTGCCACAACTCAACTCACAGTTTACAGCCTACTTATTCTTCCTAAGGCCCTTTCAGAGCACACTACCCTCTCCATTAGTTGTGGTGGTCCCAAGTGAGAGGCCACGCTGCCCAGGGGCAAGCTGAGAAAGGGCCATCGGGATCCCATCCGGCTGCCATAATGGCCTCGGCTGAGCCCGTGGCACTGATCCTAATATTCAGTGGCCATCCAGGTGACACAAGTCACTAGAATAAGAGGAGGGAAAGGCAGTTACTGAGCTCTGTCAGACACATTGTGGATTTAACCGTATGCTCTCTCTTCATGGTTCCTTTCCTTTGTTTCCACCTCAAAACAACCTCTCAACAGAGTCTTTTCCACTCTCTCATTTTCATCTCTTCCTCCCAGGGCATAGTGCAATTCATTTGGAGGAGGAAAACACGGCTAATGCCATCTCTCTCGACTCCCTCTCCTCTGCTCGCGCTCCCTTTCATATCAGCGCGTAGTCTGATTTGTTTGTGTGCGTCGTCTTTCTCCCCGTGTCAGTCGACAAGGCGTGCTATTTATGTGCCTCTGCCCGTGTCTGTGAGCGAATCAGGACTTCACAGGAGCAGCCGGGGGAGATGTGCTGGTGCATTTCTAAACAGGGAGTCACAGGGAGGACTAATGTGTGTCCAGCAGCAAGACAGTCCAACCTGGCCACTATCTGCTTCGGCAATGGCCCACTGAACAACAATAGATAACACCGGTTGTCAGCATCAACAACAACAACAACTGTTGAGGTTGTAACAGAAAAGAGACCCAGTCAAGCACAAACTAGTGGAGCATAAATGCACATATATGTAGATATGTACACACGCCACACATGCATCCACAGACGTACACACATTGACAACAGCAATGGCCACAGGACTGCTGAGCCTGTGTGCTCTGTCAAGCATGGTGAGGGGCTCATTATTATTACTGGGCTGGATACTGGAGCAGCCCCAGAGCTCAGCTTGGCAAGACCTCTCTCTGGAGACTCACACACTGGCCTCCACAGACACACACACACACACACACACACACACACACACACACACACACACACACCATACAAATGGGTAATCAAACGTCTGCCCGTTGGGAAAAAATAAAAAAAATGCTCAAATGGTTTCCTAGCAACCAATGGTGTGTACTGGCGCCACATGAAACATTTTAAAATAAACAGCGTGTGCATATGTGTGTGAATTTTTGAGAGAATGAGGTTGAGATTAACAGTGCATATTAGAGAGGGCTAGAGGGGTGTATGGGGGAGGAGTGCTGGGAGTGAGCGGTCAGAGATAAGAAGTCATGAATGAGATTTGAGAGGGTAAAGAAGAGAGAAAGAGAAAAGGTGCCATCAGAAGTCTGGCAATCTGATCAACAAACACAACAAGCATTTCCCCAGCCTCTCTAGCGGGGCAGTGTTGACTGCGAGTTGATCCGAGGAGCAGGTCCACAGACAGTTAAGGCCATGGCTGGGAATGTGTTATCGAATCACAGCTCAGAGAGCGACCGTCATGGGAATAAATCAGTATCTTACACGCGGTTACAAATATGTAGCAGCCCCTGCAGGGGAGGGGATTATACAAGAGCCAAAAGCACAGGCTTTAGGAAAACGGCCTAAAATGCAATGCTGCATATCACACCAAGTTCAAATGCAAAACACGGGGCGTTGTGCTGTACCAAAGGCGCACAATCAGGTGAGAGTAGTGGTTTGTAAAATTGCTGCAGAGCGCTGTACAAAGAGGCGTAGCTGAATCTCTGGGGCTCTGAAGAGGTTTTTGATCATTGCAGAACATTGTAACTTAAAGACAGCGAGTCGCCTTTAAAAACGAGTCAACAAAAAAAGACAGCGTTACATTCTATTTGTTTATCTGTGTGCGAGTGTGTGAAATGCGGGGGGAGCAAAGCAAGCGTGTAATAGTGTGCGTGTGTGCTTCCATAAGATACTAGTGTGTGTCATTGTGTGTGTGTGCATGTTTGGTACATCTGTATGTAAAAGTGTGTGCGCGAAGCAGTGAGAAGCATACTATCTCCATCCAGCAGCTGCCACAAAGAGGCTTCCCAAAACAAGCGCAGGGCCATGACAGAGACAGAGCGACCGCAGCCTTCTGGTGGTGTAATAGGAAATTAATTGAGACCATCAATATGGTATTAATCATTAAAGCTCAGGTGCTGAGGTGGCACTTTGCTGACTGCTCTACTGTTGGCAGCACTCTCACACACACACACACACACACAGTAAAAGTTTGACCTGCTGTTTTGCAAAAATAGTGGGGACAAAAAGGGAGAAGTAGGAGACAAAGGAAAATGAGAAAAAGGAAAGTCTGTATCCTCAATCTTAACAGACAGAGACAGAGGTAGTATTTATACACAGCAATCCAAGGTCACCGCTTGTCTTGCTTTGCCTACAAAGTGGTCAGTGTTTAGCTCCCCCTGATAGCGAGACAGAAATTGAATGGGTGTGTGTATTCTGAAAGATGTTCAAATCAGAAAATGACAGGTACATTTGGAGAAATATTCATCAACTCCCTTGGAAGCCATGTTTCTACTACCATCTAATCCTTCGTGAGGCAAAGCACAGCGAGGACTGGAGTGCCGGTGTTAATCAGCCAGAGGAGAGCCAAATTGCAGCAACTACATTAAGCCGTTAAGCACACCACGTCTCCAAATTGTTTGAGGTGTCTCACTGAGATGAATGCTTTTTCTTATGAATTATACATCACACACATACAACACCAGACACAGACTTTATTTATATATGTGCATGTGAGCGCACATGCAGACAGTTTTGCATGGTGTGTGTGTGCGGCTTTTGCTGTGGAGGACGAGGAGCTCGTGGTGTACGGCAGAGTTCGACAGGCTGACGTTCCTAACACTTTCTTCAGACCGAGTTAAGCCCAGCATCAAGTAGCCTCCATAGGCACTTTACACCAAACCTTCACCACCTCATGTCTGTCGGTGTCAAGGTTGAGCCTATGAAATGTTTATGATGCAGGAGCTGTAGATAAGATTGATCTGGATTGAAAGGCAAATAAGATTGCCAAAGACCAGAGTCAGCTGAAAAGCAGGCAGAGGGAGCAGAGGGGGGGGGGGAGAAAAAGAGAGTAAGAGGAGAAAATGCATTAACACGGGTCTGGCCCTGAGAGAGCACAGAGTAATGAGTACTTCCTCTACACACACTACTATACTGGGGAGAGAATATGGACACACCGTCATGACCGGCTGACTGATGCCGTGAGTGTGTGAGCGTGTGACAGAGTTTGATGCGTTTGCCTGATTGCTGCTCTCGACTACTGACACTATCCTTGTTCTGTGGTGTGTTTAACAGGCTGGGCACACCTTATGTTGCTTTTAAAAAACGGCAGGTACGTTCAGGCAATTTGCTGGCCAAGATTAAGAATTTACGAGTTTGACTATACGCATTTGGTAGAAGGTACTATCTTAAAAAGTTTTCATGTAAAAACAAGTTAAAGAATGGGACACTTTGTAACTACTAGCCACTAGCACACTATCAAAATCGGACTTCGTGGGAGAATCGGAGGCCCTGGCTCTCTTTAACACCCTGGTGATAACACATCAACTTTGATTTATGTCAAACAGTAGGAAAAACAATGGAAAATGATGTCATCAAATAGAGCGTTTTTCAAAGGCCAGAGTAACGTGTGTGCATGCATTAAAAAGTGTATTTGTGTGTGTGTGCATACGGGACGGATGGAAGGATAAGACCCTTTGATGTATCTCCCGACGGCCCTGGCCAGCTTGTAGGAGAGGAACAGAATAGAGGCCGCCAGAGAGTTGGGGCCCGAGCCCTGGGGCCTGTTCTCTCCCTCCCCCTCTCAGCCTGCCTTCCCCTCCCTCCTCTGATCAATACTGGGTCCTAATCACCAAAGACAGTACGGCAGTCCTCTCTTTCTCTCATCTCCGCTCTCACTTTTTCTTCTCGTGGTTTTGCAACCTCTGCCACTGACACGCTTTTGCCAACCAGCAAAAATTCCACGCACTCGTGTATCCTCGGTGTGTGCGTGCACGTGGTTCGTGCTTGTACGTGTCCACACCTTTACGTGTGTGTGAGCCACACACGTTCTGCCAGCGTGTCTGCGCACATTTGTGAAAGGGTGTCAGTTTGAGTCTCGTGAACAGACTTATACAAGGCTGTTAAAACGTGTGCATGTGTCTGTGTTCAACAAGATAAGAGAATATCCTTGAAAAAGCAACACCAACATAAACCCCAGTGAATTATGAGCAGCATGCATAAACTTGAATAATAACACATCCCCTCATTTCGGTGGCTTTATCCCAGTTATCTAATTGCCTGTGTCTTTTTTTTCCGTCTTTAATAAACTAATGAATGTGGCTGGATTGAGACCTGGAATCATATAGGCAGCAATAAGTAGCACTGCTTTAAACCACCAAACCGCATCAGAACAGCTGAATAATTTGTAGGAGAAATAATTACGGGGCAGAAGAGCAGGCATCAATCGTGGAACATCGACAGTGTTCTCGCTGGAAACTACCTCACCCATAAGCCAAGGCTCCATTAGGTATTGTCTGGGGCCTACAGGCTAATTTGTTTGCATCAATAATACATTCAAAGGATTTATCTAACTTGCAAATGAGTGTTCATTTACTGGTCCAGGAGGCAAGGAGGAGAGCAGGCAGCAGGGGAGAAGGTGTGAAAGGCTGAAACAGCTGGTTGGGGCTATCTGGGACACAGTTAACCCTTTGCTGGGCAGCAGGACGGTGGTCCATACATACCAGTTAGTCAGTAGTATTCAGAGATGGTTGGTTCTGACATGCTTGGATAACAGCCAGTGTTTATGTAGGGCACAGAGAGGCCAAGGTGCTGGTGACCAACCCCTTGGAAAAGCATCAAAAAAAGGAAGCAGCGAGCCCCCCTTTCGCAGCCACAACTTATTACCTGCTGCAGCGAATATTCTCTGATCATATGCCAGATGACAAAATGACAAAGAGGAGTGTATGTGTGTGTCTCTGTTAGAAGATGGGGATGTGGCATTAGTGAGACACGGTGGGCCGTCCTTAAGGGGACACTGGGATCCCCACCGCCCTTTGATCTCTGTACCATGAGAGCCAAACGAGGTGGATGAGCACAGTGGGAGGGAGGGGGGGGTGTTATCAAGAGAAGGCTAGCACAAGTGAGAGAGACAGACAGAGAGAGAGAGAGAGAGAGAGAGAGAGAGAGAGAGAGAGAGAGAGAGAGAGAGAGAGAGACAGGGGAGACGAAAGGGAAAGATGGGAGAGGAGGAGGGAAGCTGGCCATGAACATATGCTGCCTCTCTGTGCCAAGCCCCACTGGCTCAGGCAACCCACGCATACGCTGCACTGCTGCCACTCCAGCCCTCTCCAACACCAACACCATGGCACTACTTAGTCAAACAAAGCTGGAGAGATGAATCTGGAAAGAGACGGGGTCTCCCCAGTCTCAGCACTGCCAGGGTAGGGCTGTTTGGCCTGGATAACACTGCCTGATTATGCACACACTGACACACACATACGTACATATACAGAGCAGTGGCTTTCAGCTGTTCGGCTAGCCACCCCCTCTAAATCTGTGACACTACTGATGTGGGCCCCCATACAACACTCTCTGTTTGATGAACTATGGGGCTAGTCACTTTAACTATTATTAATTATTGGTAGTGCAAAATATGAATTATAAAACTAATTGTGCCAGTCCTTTATTAGATTGGCTGAGCTGTGTTCAACACACACAAAAAAACAATAACACACAGCTGTGAACACATCACATTATCAGTGCGCCAATTAGTCACCTGTTGCAGAATTTAATGAGAGCGAAATAGAAGAGCTGTAAAAGTCGGGAAACAAAACAGGTGTTATGTCGAAGTCTGTTCCCAAGTTTAAATAGTGTTTCCCTCCTGTTGAAATGATAGCGCCCCCCACTGTGGTTGAGGAATTAGGGATAAGGATTGGTTTTGGTTGAGGTGGGTAAACACATATCTACGGGGAAACAGTATTCAACACGACTCCAGGGCCGTTAAACAGACTATGTGGTCCGTTCGCTGTTTTCAGACCTGAGCATCCACCTGAACAGGAAAGGTCAGGAGTGCGCTAAGCTGGGATTCAATGAAATATAATTATCACCTTGCGGTTGAATGACTCCTCCAACCAGTCATGTTGCAGCTTACATTCATGTCTGCCTAATATTTCGTAATTTTAACCTATTAGACATTTGTGTGAAATTATCTTAATCAACATATGCATTCTTGAGTTATGGCCAAAAACGGGTTTTCTGAGGACAACAAAATTCCAACAAAAAAACCCAAATATGGCCGGCGGGGCGGAGTGCCAGAAACCCCTTAGTTGTGGTAAAATCACTGTAAATGCTTAATTTGTTCCGGCCAGGGTTAAAAACTGTGACCAAACCGGATAAAGCAAACATGTTAGAAGTTGGCACGCTTATAGATTGGGATGTATAGAACTGATGTCAACTCACCTAAAGGCCACACATTAATTGTAGTTGTAGTCTTAGTCAATGCAAATCACGTACTTTGTTCGACATGAAAACATGAATCATGTGTTAGTTGAGGTAACTTCAGGCCGGAAAAGTGCAAAAGGGGTAATAAAGAGTCTGAATGAGAAGAAAAATTATGGATCATGATTATATTATTATGTTTTTTCTGTTGAAGAGTTACGACAGAGTTTAATGGTTTGGAGAAGCTGTATGTGTGTGTGTGTGTGTGTGTGTGTGTGTGTGTGTGTCAGAAAAGAGAACTGTGGTTACTGGTACTGGGATGTTTGATGTACTGCACACCTAAAGGTATTATTAACACTGACAGTCTAGAAGGTTCAATTCAGTTTTTATTGCTTCAACATTTTATGAGCGGCAGACTTAAAATTCACAGAAAGGTCACACACTAATATTTTTCATACAATACCAGATTTTTAAATATCATTTATGTATGAAATACTTACTGTAATGAGTCGCTTACATTAACCGCCGCAATGTGGCTAGGGGGTTCCACAAAATGTTTTAAATAATGACTGACCATGTATTTGATTCTACCATGTTGTTAAAAGGAAAGGAGGTCAGTGGCGGGGGTGTGTGGGGGGGTGGGGGGTGGGGGGTGGGGGGGATTGGGGTCTGAACGGCTTTGGAACAGTGCAGCACATGGCTCCCCTCTGGGAGTCAAACCAAGGGCAAAAAAAGGGAAAAATATGCTGGCAAACATCAACAGCACACAGATCCAAATTGCTTGCTCACACACACGTGCCTCACACGTTCACCCTTGCACACTCAGAAATCCACACAAACCCACACATAATAGGCCCATACAAGAATGCAGACACACAAACACCCTCAGACGCCCAGATATATAATAACAAATGCTTGTATAACACAGACATCAAATTCAGGGTTCATCTTGCAATCTGAGCTTCGCAAACTCAATTCCCCTCTGCCGTCTAGCCGCTTTACGTTCCACGCCTTTTCCATGTGAACGAATGGGGTCAGTATCGTCACATAAACATCATCCTCTGCTGCCCCCCCCCCCCCCCTCCCCTTTCTCAGTGAATGGATGCTGAGCACTGGTGCATATCTACGCAGGGATGGCAAGGGCACCGAGGAGAGAAAATCAATACTATATCTCACCACTAAGCACAATCCCAACCAAAAGCAGCTGGAGTTTGCAGGTTGCTCCATAAACTGGACGGCTTCATCTGGCTGGCCGCTGTGTCGGTGGATTGCTACAGTAATGCACTACAGCACAATGGCCTCGGCCAGAGCCTGCCAGACACAGAGGTGTACACACACACACACACACACACACACACACACAGAGAGACAAACGGCACGCTCCCAGGGGCTGGGGAATAGCAACAGCAATGAGAAAAACTCTCATGAGGCAGGAACAGGGTTGACAAACACACTCTCTCCTCCGTCACAAACAAGGAAAAGCACCCCTGGACCATTTAGCCCACCCTTACTGTGGACTCACACACACTTGCACATACACACACACACACACACAATCACACACACATATATACATTTTCACACGCACATAGGCATACACAGAGAGGGCCCTTAAAATACCTGCTCTAAAAATAGCAGGCGGGAAGCGGGAAATGGGACTGAGGCTATTATTATTGCGCACACGTCCTGCCCGGTCCCACCAAGGAAAGGGAAGAGACTAATGATTTTCCTGGTGCAAGCAATTAAAAAACTATTTGTCACCTGCCAGGCTGCATATGACGTTAGGGGCCTTGGCAGAGGACCACAGAGTAACTCTACATATACACGCTGTGCACACACACACACAAAGTGGGTTGCACCAAAGCAAGCGGCCCAGAGGCAGAAATGGTGCATGACAAACAGGTGAAGGGAAGATGAGGTAAGAAGGGAGCTGTACTTTTTTGGATATAGAGTAACAGAGTTGGGTAAACGGTTGATTTATCCGGACAGGTTAATACCAGGCCAGACAGTGCCTCAGACAGCACACTGCCATCAGGAAGTCATGTAATATTTAGACTCCAGCCAATGAAAGTCATTCTCCTGCTGCTGGGCTCCTGGCTAAAATAGAAATGTATATTTCCCCATCTACCCTACCCGGCCCCATGCCCCAAGAAAAGGAGAAGAGAGAGACTCCAGCTCTCTGCCGTATCCCTGTACCTGTCTCCCCTCCCTCCCTCTCTCTCTCTCTTGGGCTGGCTCCCCTGGAGAACAGTCGGAAGCATGCAGGTTTGTGCACACGTTCATTTCAACTAAATTGCTGTAATCCCTGCTGGATTTGTCAGAATGGTTTAAAGCACACCGAAGGAAAGAAATGCGAATATGTTTTATTGAAAACCAACATTTTAGTACCACCAATTAGCTCCTCATTCCTGTTTTGCTACAGATTCTGTAGTAGGAGGTAAACATTGTCAAATCTGAGTTATCTGAGGAGGGCACTGGGGAAGTCAGTTTTTTCATGTTTAGTTTTTCTTTTTGTAGTTCAAGAGGAGGGGAGTCTATCCTTTGCTGACTGTGTGAGGGTTAGGATGGCCCACACAGGGGGGCCTCCAGGCTGATGAAAACCTCCCACTATTTACAAGGAAACATCCTCTGATGCTGCCACAAGAGGCCAATATTGGGCTCTGGGAGACAACCGATATAAATTGGGAGGGGGCAGTAAATAATATTAAGACAAGCGTTATGTCTCCCTTGCACTACGCAGCCCTATCCAGATCCAGCTTCAAGCGTACACGCGGCTGCAGTAATTTACGAGGTAGCTCGTTAACGCCGGGTGATTTGCGCTGCTCGTTTGCTCATCGCTACCAAATGATATCATCTTCTACCTCTAATCTTCTAACTCTAATCCCCCATTCTCAAAGCACCTCCACCCCTCCCAACTCTTGTTTCCTTCCTTCTACCCTTCTGCATTTGGCTTTCTCTCTCCTCCTCCTCCTCCTCCTCCTCCTCCTCTCAATCTCTGTGTCTTCTCGGGTTTTGCGTGGGCGAGTTTTGAGATGGGGGAGCAGACAGAGATAGGAGCAGAGCCATCCCACTCAAGGGTGTGTGCGCATGTGTGCTCAATATGACATCTATCCAGATCAAAAAAAGACTAAAAGAAGTCTGGTTCGACTCTGAAGGCTTTATGTGCCCTTGTAGTTACTTTCCCACTGCCCCCTACTGAGAGAGAATGAGAGCAAGCCCGAAAAAAAAACAAAAAACCCCCTGGATTTTCTCTCAAAACTTGCAGAGGGGAGAATGCTCAGCAATCCTGGGGAGACACAGTGGCAGAGAGAAATAAAGACAGATAGAGCGGTGGGATGGGCGAAGGCACACAGATGAGTTCATAACAGAGAATGTTACTGACAATTAGAGAAACAAATGGCATTGTTTTTATCCATGATAAAATACCTTTGAAGATCCCACAACTTCACTAATCGCTTCAACTAATAAATTGATTCAACCCCATTGACCCAATACTTTATCTTTATCTCATATCTTTTCCACAAACAATCCTTAGTCTCTTCATAACCCACAGAGAAATCAGCTCGTCTCCGACCAGATGCAGCAAACACCCTCCGCTGTAGCCAGATACTCACAATGAAAATTGCCAATTATAGAAATTGCAATCAGAGCAGTTGGTTTGTATGTTGATGGTAGCTGGTTAAAGGGGAATTGAGATCGATGTCTGACTGAATGCAGAGTGAATGACTGTGGCCCCATCTATATTACTACGGCTTTCATACCGACTCCCCTTTGCTCTTCTCCTCAGTGTTTAGCACACACATTCCTTGTCTTCCCTCTTAACTCCGTCCTTTCCTTCCCCGTCTCTCCCTCTATGACACATCCAAGAGATCGTGTCGGGATGTCAGCCCTCATCCACGGCTAATTGGGGCTCAGAGGAGTAATCAGGGCAGGACAAATCGGACAGTTCTGGTCATTAGCTGTGACCAGTGTTCTCTGGGAAGCTGGGAGATGTGTGCACACTTCTGCCATCACGCCTGAGCCCGCATAGTGACACAGGCAGATCTGTGGCTTGACACTAGAGGGGACTCGGAGATTGGCACGGCACAGGACAGACTTAGTGTGGAGCCATTGATCGCCTCTGCTTTTCAACACACACACACACACACACACATACACACACAGGCAGGACGTAAACACGAATAAGCCTTGCGGGTGACTGTATGCACAGGGACTCTCTTATTGTCTAATATATAGGAGAGGCAGCGAAGGACTTCGGGAGAGAAAACTCATCGAGTAAAACACAGAGGGTAATATCAAATCAGCATCGAAGTTTGTCGCAATACTCTTCGACAAGCTTACAGCGTTTGAGCTATTTCAAACTCTCGTATTATTGACAACGGACTCAGACATTTGATTCCCGCTCTGGTTAGTAAACCAGTTCTCTGGGCTCTTTTGAGCTAGCCGGTGGAACGACGAGAATAACATGTCAAATATTGGTGTCAATAACAATCTTAGAAGCCACTAAATGTAAAAATGTCGATGGCTGCTCCCTCTGGAAGTGGGGTGCACGACTTCGAAAGCAAGATGAATGTCAATTCGCCTTGCTGGCAGAGCCTTAACCTTTCAGGATAACTGAATTATTTAAGCGCCACATACCTGTTGTGGGCCTCTGTTTCTCCGTCTGGGGTAAGGCTGGTTAGGAGGCTGCATGAGTCTATGGCCATGCACGCCTCTTTGGCCGCAGAGTGAAAATGGCAAGACAAATGCGGCGGGGGATTTGTGATAATTGGCCGTGCTGGTGGGCTAGGCGACGGGCCTAGAGAAAAGGTCGCAGGCACTGAGAAACAGATCAGTCTGCCAGGAGGAGAAGAGTTTCTGTGTGCCTCTGGGGGTTTAGCTCAACTTCTCTCTCTTTCTTCATATGGGGAGAGAGTGCTCCAGCAGGGGCCATTAATTAAGCACCAGAGTAACCTTCAATTTGTTTAGCGGTCAGAAGCCCCAGTGTCACTGTTTTGGGCAGAGACCAACTGAGAACTAACTCTGTACTGTCTCTCTCGGAGTGAAAACAGAGAGCAGCGGAGGTGCTCGGAGCACTCGAAGAGAGTTGATAGCAGAGCGGGGGACATATTTAATTGTTCATAAGTAGAGAGGATGGAGTGGGTTAATGTCAGATGTTCCTGTGTGACTTGCTCACAAAGAGGAGGAGACGCGAAGGAGACGAGGGGAGCCACGGGGACATGGCTCACACCCCGACATGCTCGTGAAGCAGCTGTTCTCCTCATGGCAGAGAGAGCGGGGCCCTGCCAGCAGCAGCATGCTGCTGAGAGCATCGTGGTCTCCCACCATAGCGCAGGAACAGAACGGCAAAGCCTGACACACACACACACACACACACACACACACATAGGCGAGCATGTGCACACACTGACAGATATGCGGACACACACTCACATTGCTGTTACAGCCACCCGTTCTCCTGCCAGTCCAGTGTTGAACGGTAATGTCAGGTGGTGGAGTCAAATTCATATGCTATAAATCTGATCTCATACTCCGTAGAGGTGCATTTCCACTTGATACAAACAACAGCCTGCATAGCTAAAGGCAATTATATTTCTACTGCCTCCATTTGCCCCGAGGTTGTAGACAGCCAGTCAGAACCTCGCCAGGTTTTCCTGCCTCTCTACCCTCTCAGTGAAATCAACAGAACGGTGCCCAGGCTCATCCATGATTTATCTCAGTGAAATATTCATTATGTAGCCTTGCATAGTCTGGACGTATCTGATGTGAATCTGAACCTGACAGCTCTGCTCCGTCATCACACATCACCTGAGCCACTCTGAATCCAGCACCTGTCTCCCAGCGCTCAACACAGAGGCAACTAAACTGATCCGAATGAATAGAGGACTCTGGCAGATACAAAGAATCCATCTGTCTGCCTTTAGCCTGCAGGCATGTGGCTCTGGGTCGGTAGCTACCGGATCCTGCTTGCACACCGACCTATGACGGATCACTGCAGCAAAGCTACTCAACTTTTCCCATTCAATTAGTCAGAGAGCGAGAGAGGCCTCTGGCCCGACTGGGGATGAGGAGTACATGTGTCGGGCCCAGCGCATGATCCGCTGGCAGCATTGGCCAGGTGTATTGATCTCTGGAGATCGGTGAGCTTGTAACGAGAGGTGAATAGCATGGGACTTCAAAGGGGCTGGGTGGGTTTTTTGATAAATCAGCCAAAAAAATAATACTCTGATGTGGTGAACAGTTAGAAAGGTTAGAACAGAGTCTGTTTCAGCACCATGGACAGCACCGCAGAGCCCAGACTGCTCAAGGTTCTCCTAAATCCCGGAGTTATCACTCTGCCTGTCCAATTAAGGAACCTTTGAATTATTCCATAGATTAAAATAGCTGAAATACAGTCTAATAGTGCCGGAATTATCACAGGGACAACAGTGACAACTCATTTTCCTACATAACACTAATTCAAGTGGTTCCAAAGTCATTATACTCTGAAGGACTAATGTAATAAGAAAAATGTAACTGCAGTGAATGGTGATATTAATAATGTATTCATGTGAGACAGAGACTAGAGCGCAGTGGCCTAAGCTGTGGAAGGTAAGAGGGAGAAAGTGATAGCTGTGAAGAAACAAGGTTGTCAGCATTCCCTCCTGCCTTACTAGTCATTTCATTATCTCATGCCTCTCTCCTCCTCTTTAAAGTAGGAAAAGCGGGAGAGGCTATTGACCCCTCTCTGTGTTCGTGGCAGGCAGCGGGACAAATGAAGTTTCCCCTCAGACCCCCTCCGTATTAATATCATAATTATCCGCACCTCTGTGCCCCCGTTGGCCAGCACAAACTCCACTGTCGTATTTGATGGAGAAGCGCAAGCCGGGAATTACATTCGATTAGCACTAAACAAGAGAAGGGGACACGGAGGAGTGGAATCAATCAGTGCCACCAGGATGGGAGAGATCCTCGCCGTCAATGGGTGTGCGTCTGTCTGTGTGTCGTGACAGCTTGTGGATGGAAAGGCTGCGTAGTACTCCACTTACAGGAGTACGGCACACTCCAGCTGTAAGTAGCAGCATTTAAAGAGGAGATAATGTGCTGTGATGATGTTTATGATTATTTGGGATTTGTTGGTAACATTGAAAATATACCATGGTATGACACAGAGCCCCCCCCCCTTTTTTTATTTTACCAAATCCAATAAAATGGGAACTTTTTCTGAGTGACAAACCACACAGTCCGCTGTGGGCAGCTCTCTGTCTCAGCAGCAATTTGGATTCATTGTTTGCAACCGCGGATAACTGCGGTGGTACTTCTCTTCAGTCGCAGCCATTTGCGGAGATGGGCCAGACATTTTAAAGTGGTCTAATGCCGTAGAGAGGTGGAGGTAGTGTGGCGGGGAGGAGCAGATTGAGAGTGAGAGGTGAAAAGAACAAAAGAAAATGAATGGAGTTAGAGAGGACCCCCCCTCGCAGGTCTTCATTCCCGTCCCCTGTCTCATTACCCAGGCTTTGACTCAATAAAGAGTGGATAAAGAGTGGATAAAGAGGCACACACCCACAGGCTAGGCCCCCCCCCCCCTCCCTAAAACACCTTTCACCAACCTCACTCTGTCTGTCTTTCTCGCTGTCTCTCTTGCACACACATATCCAAAAATACACACATATACACACCGTCCCCTTTCTCCCTTTCTATTCTGCTGTATTTTTTCAAATCTTTAAATCTATCTTTCTCTCTAGCTATTTCCATCAGTGTTTTTTTTTAGCCTAACTTTTAAAAAGTTGTGTCCATCTCACTTGCTCTCTCATTCACAGTCTGTCTCTACCCTCTCTGTCCTCTGTGTTCGCTCCCTGTCGGTGCTGTGTAATAGGAGTTATTTTCATCCCTGTCTCTCCGTGACTGTGGCCGCTGGATGGCTGAATATTTACATTTTTCACTCACTGGTGACCTTTCCCTGTTGCCGCTCTGGGAGCTCCAGTCTCCTTGCTGCTCTGCTGTTGACAGACTATTGCCTGCAAATCTCATATGGACACAGCAAATGGTACACGGGGAGTCGGGGACAGAGTGTTCAGAGACCGGAGACAGGTGAATAAAAGACAAGAGTGAGACTGTTGTAACCCGGTCTGACTGAAAGCGGCCTGAAGAGACGGAGGTGCTGAAGGTCTATCTGCATCTGGAGAGATATGGACTGAAGTGGTATAATCTTTTACCTCTGGTGTCATTGTGATTTTGGTTTCCTGTCAGCACAGATGGTCTGCAATAAACTGCCAGAAAAAGAGATGTAAATCTGGGGTTCCAGGAATGCTGAGTGTCAAAGCAAATACTTTGGAAATTGATGTTTTTTTGTTGCGCAGCAGAAGGTCGTTTTTTTTTTTTTTTTTTTTTTTTTTTGAATGAGTTGATGTGTTAGCTGCACACCAGGGCCTGGTGAGTCATGTACGCGAGGGCCAGGGATTCACTAACCAGTTTGTTCTTAGGTATTGCTCTGCCATAACAACAAAGAGAAGTTGAGTCAGTGAACTCCTCAAAGTTTCATGAGTGTTTATGTGTGAATGCTGAAACTGGCAGAGAGAGACGGTGAAAACGAGGGCTGCAGTTTTTTAAAAAGTGAGTATAACCCCGGTTGACTCAGCTCTGATGACACCCCTTCTGTGCGTACACATGTTTCCATCCCCCGGTGGTGCACTGAAGGCCTGAATTCAACTTAAAGCATAGGTTCACTTTGTAAAATTCTGTCTTAAAACTCACAAAAGTGCATGTGGGTATTGTTTCAAGAGTTGACAATCGCTGGCAATGCTCTTTATCTCCACATTTGGCTGTGAAGAGATCTTTTACCTATGAAATTACAATGTCAGTGATGGGAGACAAAATCCACATTCCTCCATCTGTGCTAAAAAAGCATTTTGGAGTTCAGCTGAAGCTAATATGAGGATTCAGCAGCCTGAATCAGTCAAACCGAGGGGGTATCTTCCAAATTTACAGTCTTCAGGATAAAAAAAAGATAATTTCAAAACAGAGAGACTGTAGCTCACTTGACTGACTGAGGTTCGGAATGCATTTTTCATATAAGAGTATATAAGACTGTGGAATTGCCAACCATCACTTACATTGAAATGGTGTTGGGAGGGAATCTTTATTTGGCCAGAATGGACAGGAGGAATGATTACAGCAGCCAATATTGCAATGCACATATGGTGATGTCAGTATTATCTTTAGATAAACTTCAAAAATATGTGACCTATCCTTTAAGGAAGTTCCCAATACCACCATAACATGACGCCATTCAATAAAACGCATCCTCACCAAAGAGTCTAAACATCTACCGCTTTTATGTGTTATTTTCAGACCAAGAGTGATATATTCCATATATATACCATTCTTTAATTATTACTGGAGACACCTGTGGAACTACCACTCAAGCTGTCCGGAGTATTTTGAAAGCTGTTTACATTCCTGTCTGTCTGTGGACAGGTTTTGTCCCCACGAAAGAACTTTACAGGTGTGTACTTGAGATCAAAATGAAGGCCAATTTCGAAGAAGAGTGTTTGTCCAAGCAAGGGCGCCAGAAGGGGGGGGGGGGGGGTAAGAATTTAGAGCCTGACCTGATTTGGCGTTGTTACTGGTGTACTGCTGTCGAAAGATGGCCTCTAGTTCTTCTTAATTACATTACTTTAAATATTTAATAATACACTGTACCCCTAATCATTTGGTAAATAGATTTAAGTGAAAAAAAAATTTTCCCCTCTTTTGTCTTTCCCCAACCGGTCTGCTCTCTTCCTTTGCTAACCAACACTGTGAGAGGTATGGTTAGATTATAAATGAATTAGTCTTCTGGGTCTATTCAGTACAGCAGGGATGTTGTGACTCGACAACTCTAGTCTTTAGAAAATACAACTTAGAGAAGCTGTGCTGGCGGCATTTCAGCCAAAGATTCTCTATCCCACAGAGGATTTTTCTCCACAAGTTTTATACCACATTAGATGTACGACATAGAACTTCAGATAGATAGACAGACAGATAGATAGACAAAAATAGCAGCAGCTCCACACACCACTATTCTCTGCGTGTGTGCTTTATGCTCCCTTTAAATTGTCTATGTGAATGGTTCTTCGTATCAGGCACCTTCCGACAATAATGGCTGCCATGCTAAACGAGAATGATGAGATGTATTGGGGAGGTGATCAAAGGACTACTATTTACAACCACTCTCAGCCTGCGGACTTGACGACCCACTGTAAGCACACTATACTGTACGGGGAACGTCTTCCATCATGCTTTTACTGCCCATCACTGCAGCTGTTAGACAGGGGAGATGGCAAAGCTTTTAGCAGACTGAGATACCGCCCTCGTGCTGGACGGCGTGTATGGGCAATGCCATCAGAAAAGTGAATGACTGGGAAAGATAAGGGAAATGGAGGCTGGGGAGAGAAAAAAGCAGAGAGAGAGAGAGAGAGAGGGAGGGGGCGGGGGGGCGGGAGGGAGGATAGGTTGATGTCTGCCTGCCGGCTGTCAAAGTAAAATGCTTCGGTTAAATGGAAACTGATATCATGCGACTCATTCAAGTTCTTGTGGATAGGCTGGGAGAGGTTGAGAGTGAAACTAAAGCGCGGTGACCTGTAGAGGAGTAGAAGAGGAGTTCTTACCTGGAGCAGCCAGTAGCACCTGCGGTGGAAGGTGGGGATGATGGAGGAGTGGACGTAGCAGCCATACAGACACTGGAGACAGGAGAGGAGAGAAAGAGGGACAGAAACAGAGGGTGTTACACTGCAGTAAAGTAGGCTGACCTCTCTGCTGACCGTGACAGCTGTGACCGTTGAACCCCTGACCATTCCCTCCTTACAGTAACTCCCGCATGCACCTGCTGGCAGATGGTCAAGCTATTGTTCTCGGAAACAAAGTCTGTGACCTGGAAGGAGGAAGTGGATGGGGTTAGCCGGTGAACACCTCAGCGTCACCGTATGACTACTTCCTTTCCTTCCACTCTCACCCTGTCCTGCTTCGGAGAGAGCCCCCTGACAGAATGATTCAGGGGCTCCTTACTCCAACCCCCCCCCCCCCATCACCCCGCAGGGCACCCCAGCACATAACTAAAGCACAGTGTTATTAATATCCTTATCGTAAACAGATAATACCGTGCCTGGGGCCTCGTTACCGTGGAGAGAGCTAGGCAGGGCTGATAACGCCTCCCTGTGTCTGGCTGAGGGGCCAGGAGACATTTCTCAGCAGCCGGCAGCGAATGCAAACGCAGCGCAGCACCGCGCGGCGAGGAACAGGAGCAAGGCAGCACTTATCCTCCTCCCGCTCGCGCTCCTCCTCAATCCTTCTCTGGAAGACCCACGGCCCCGGCTCCCAGGTGAACCCAGAGGGATAGCTACTCTGGTTTTTTGCTCGTCTACAGCACTCACCCCGCTCCCCAACCCTCACCAGCTATAGGAAATAGGCTGAATTTGTGCAATCTAATATTTGTGAAAGGTGAGGGTATAGGGTGGATTGCACTTAAGACAGGGAGCTTGGCTCTTGCAGGAATAAATCAAACAAGCAGGTCGGGAAGGGCTGAGCTTCACTCCAATCGACTTTGGTATAACTCTTTGTTTAGAAATCAGGAGAAATCACAGCTGGGCTGATACATACACTGTTAGTGAGTGTGTGTGCATGTGCAGACATGACCCGGCTTCATTATTCAGAAACCGTGTGTTCAATAAGTGAAGGCGATTTTCCTCAGGCACTGTAGATGTGACTGGGTAGGCGGTAAGGGAGGGTGCAGTGATGGTGGAAGGGGGGGGGCATGGGGGCGTTGGGCTACATTGCTCAGAGGACCCTGTGATAAATAGGCGCCTTGAGATGTGTTATGTGCTCGTCTTGTTTAACTAAAACCTAGTTAAAAAGAGCAGGGCCTGCAGATGAAGTCTGCAGACACTCATTTGCCAACATCAAACCGTCTGATTAATTATACCAGAGTACCATTGCACAGCTTCACAGACTGGGCACATGGTGAGAGACACATCACATCGCTAAAAAAACCCCGAATACATCACACAGTTGCACAAACATGCATGCGCGGCTGTGTGTGTGCGGCCAAAACAACAACTCACACAGACACCCGATGACCAATTCACAAACAACAAAAGTCACATCAGCCTCGACTCTTTCTCCAGGTGTTCCTTTGTTCCAAATACATCTATTGTGAACCGATTTCAATACGACCGAACTCTGCGTGTGAGTTTGAGATAGTGAAGGCATGCAGACTTCCTCCTGTTCTTATTTTTTTTAGCTGTACTCTCATCCATTACAGCTGTCTGAAATAGGATGTATGCCTCCTCCCACTCCCATAGCTCTGCCATCCATTACTCCACGCTGGCAACGGACAGACGCTTCCTCCCACTCCCACAGTGCATTGAACATCAC
This sequence comes from Anarhichas minor, assembly GCF_050575085.1. Lineage (NCBI taxonomy): Eukaryota > Metazoa > Chordata > Actinopteri > Perciformes > Anarhichadidae > Anarhichas > Anarhichas minor. Next base: position 13,871,518 of record NW_027466449.1, read on the forward strand.
ATTCCAACAGTCAACCCCAGCTGCTAGCAGCTCACACATTTCTGCTGTGCAGTTTTTCGTAAGTATTTGTGTCATAAACTGTACTTTGTGCTCTTTTCAGGTATTAGGCAGTAGTGATGCAATACTCCACATTAGCCAATAAGGCATTAAACTGTTTACGCGTTTCACTGTGTCCTGCGATACTTTTGTGAAAGGTGCTTACAAACAGAAATGCTACCATTCTGTCTATTCAGACTTTCAATTCAAACACCAACATCGACACAGACCGTAACACTGCATTTATTTTCACTGCACACAGAAAATGGCAGACTTGTTTATATGCCGCTTGTGTGCTAAATAAACTTGCTGTCTTGTTAATTCTGATTACAGAAAGTTTATTGATATATCATGGTTTAATACTGATCTAGCCTGAAGCGCTTGGCCCACTGGGAGTGGGCTGCGGTGGCTGTGTGCAGTTGGATGAGGCTATGGCATGCTCCTCAGGATTGACAGGTGGGCAGAGCAACAGGCCTCTGTGACTAGGGCGACTGGGGAGTGAATAAATTAGCCCCCAGGCTGCTTTGCTCTCCCTCTGTTTACTCCATTTCTCAACCACACAAAGCGGCGTGCCAGACAAACAAGCAGCTTAAAGCATAACACAACTGTTGCACCTGTCAGTACCGATATACAGGAGGCATCAAACACATTTGCACACGCGCACGCGTAAGCGTGTGCACCCTCGCCCTCCCGACACACTCCCACCCACACACACGGAATTAGACAATGAGTTCTTAAGCACGAAAACTGCGCCCACTCACAAACACGGAAATATTCAAAGATGCACCGGCACATGCTGTTACGCTAACGCGCACACCCGGACGCTCACATACACAGACAGTAGTCTAAATAGACCTAGATAGGAGGGCTGGCCAAGATACTTTTGAGAGCACAAGCACACCCACATAGACAAAGCTCATCATACTCGAGCTCTTATCAGTAATTCAAGACGCATATCAGTTACTGGTGTTTCTGCTGCTCTCTGCATGCTGAGCGTCTGGGTGACAAAGTGACGGCAGCAGAACCATTATTTGCTGTCTTTGGGCTGTGACAGATGACAGCACATCACAGGGCAAGCAATTAAACCATAATTATACACACACATGCACACATATCCTGTCATTAAAAGTGCAGTTTCCCAGTGTGTAATTTTGAACAGCTTTCGCGCGCTGACACTAAAACAGTGAAACAAATACGTAGGTGTGTATCGTATGCGCACAAACACACACACACACACACACACACACACACACACACACACACACACACACACACACACACACACACACACACACACACACACACACACACACACACACACACACACACACACACACACACACACACGTGTTCGGGGTGCAAATGAGACACAATTGAACAATGACACACAACAGTTTATAGTATTCACAGACAGCGTGTCCATAATGTATTCATGCGCTGTCACTGCAGACAGCAGGAAAAAAGAGTTACAGCGACGTGTGTCCTCCAAAGTCAGACACTGATGCAGCAAAATCATTTGGAGTTGTCACTCAAGCAAGCAGCCGAGGCGATGAAACTCGGGCTTGGCCCAATGAGAGGGTGTTAAAGCGGTTCTGAGTGGAGCAAGAGCGCAGTTCACACAGGGCAAGCAGGCCAGACAGCCCAGTGATAAACAGGTCGGCTTAAATAAAGCCTTCAGATATAAAGGCAGGGCCACCACCGGTTACATGTCCTGCCTTCTGGAGGCCACCGCTGCCCCTGGCCTGCCTGTTGCCCTGGCGACACCTCACTTACATTCATCCATCATGGCTGACAGGTGTCAGGCACAGCTAGAGATGGGTTCGCAAAAATTGCGACGGATGCGGTGGCAGAGAGCTGGCAAGCGGTTAGAGTGAGACTGAGCGAGAGGGGAAACTTGCTCATTAGACCATAATGATGTGTGAAGACAGTCCTAATCAGAGCATGGCACCTTATTTATGTTGGCAATTTGCTGTTTTCCTGCCTTGATGCAAACGTCTCACTGTCAGACGCTGACACACATTTGTCCGTCTCTTGTCTGTCAGGTCAACACACGGATGCACGCACACATACTTGCACAGCAATATGGTGCATGCAAGGCTCCTAGGATTTTGTCTTCCTGGCTTTTTAAACGACATTCCCCCTGTCCAGCTCCCAGTTTCCATCCTTCATCATATCATCCAGCCAACTCTTTAAAGATACTTTTAGCATTGACTCATGTCTGACTGGTGTGTCCCCTGATGGTTTCTGAGCTGACAATCGTTGTCACATATCATCACTCTGGATATGAATAATCTATAGTCGGATCTAATTTACATTTCCCAGGTCTCGCTGTATCGAGAGACTTGCTTTGCACCATTATACAGTTGTTGACATGGACATCCACCTGGTTAAATCACTTCTGGCTCACTGCTTCATTAGAGGGAATGTATCATTTTCTGTGTGTGTGTGCATGTTTGCATATGTCTGTTCACTGGATGCCTGGGGCAGGTGATTCAGCCAGGGGCACAGCAGCATAAATAGAGCTCATGCAGCAGCCAATCAGGCAGAACTATCAAGCCCCATCCGCGGAGGGAGCGCGCAAAAATCCATACTCAATAGAGATTCATGGACCATGCAAGATTCAAGCTACTCTGGGCATTGACAGCATCCATGATGACTATTGATCAACCAACGATTTCTGGCTCTATACAGACGTGATTAGATGACTTACGGCTGAAAAGTGCCACTTCCAGTTTGGAGGATGAGCTCATTTTTGACTGATACCGTAATGTCCTGCATTTCACCTGCTCGTCTTTACAGTCAGGCGCTCTGCTCTGCTCTCCCCCAATCGTTCGGCGGGAATCAAATTATCTGTAGTGTCTGGTAGAGTGGCAGTATGCCCAGAAAGCCCATAATATACAGTATCTCTCTTGCATTTTGGATTGAGAGAGAAACGCACAGCTCCTGTATGTTGCTGGTAAACTGGTATAAAAGCCAGCCATTGTGGCTGGCTTTTATACCAGCGACTGCTTTCTCTGTTAAGATTCTTCTTCTTTATACCCCTTTAAATAAGCCACTACTTGTAAAGTTGTAACAGTATAATTCTTCAGTGCATCTGAAGACTTAAGCAACGGTTGATGAGACATTATACATAATAAATCAAAAGAGGCTTAGATTTATCTCCTCTGTCCTCTCCGTTGGGCCAGCTGCAGCCTCTAAATCAGTCAAAACTGAGCGGGCTATAAAATGAATTGGCAGGCTGCACCCGAGCTGAAGGAAAGAATGAAAAACAAACCTTAAAAAATTCCTCAACAAAGCAAAACAAATGACGCTCTGGGAGAATGCATGTGTTATGGAAATGACCGGCTCTAAAAATACACAAACAGTTGATAAACAGGCCCCGAAGAGGGGAATTAATTAGCCACGCTGGACGCGTAAACACAGCTATACATCAAGTTCAAGAGGAGAACAACAACAGGGCTGAGGCAGCTAGAGAGAAACCCCTGACCGCTTGCCACACCAAAAGCCCTGAGAGAGGAAAGAGAGGAAAGACGTTCCAGGGAGGAGAACTGCGGTGATGAAGTTAGGTATGCGAGTTATATATCGGGCAGAGGGAGAGATGAGAGTGGAATGAGGGAGAGATGAGAGTGGAATGAGGGAGAGATGAGAGTGGAATGAGAGACAGAGGACAGAGAAGAAGAATAGAGACAGAGGGGATGTGGGATTTACAGTCGCGCTTTTGCACGTGCCAGCGGAGGCTAATGCACATGCCCATGCACGTCTGTCTCCCCGGCTGAAGACGTGGTGTCTGTTGATGCTAATGCTAGCCAGCTGGGCTCACGGCCAAAGGCATTAAGTGGAATCGAATTCCACCAAACTAGCTTTAATCAGCAGGTTTTTAAGGTTAGAATTACTCTCCCTCTCCTGCAGCCCGCTGGCCAAGGTTAAAGCACACAACCGGCAGGGGCTGGGCTCAGCTAATGGGATGGAAGGGTGGCATGGGGCCTACGGCTACGGCCACCATACAGTGACACACACACACACACACACCGACACAGAGAGGCGCAAACACGGCTACACACTTTAGTGTGTGCCAAGTCACACCGGCAAATAACAAGAATGCACATACTGCTACAGAAATAGAAATACAATTTTGCCTGTGTGTGTGTGACTGTACATGTGCAAACCAGTTTTCTGTTACTGCAGCTACATCTCTTCTGAATGTAGCACTGCTTAAAGGCCTATTCACTTAAAGTAACAAGACTGTTGAAAACCGTGACACAAAAAGAGGTTAAAGGGCCGGATGAGTAAATATATCAGGGGGTTTTCATAAAGAGCCAGTAGAGGCCTTGCCTTGACCTCAGCCTACAACGGCAGTCAACACATTGATGTCCTTCAACAAAGGAAGGCTGAGGAAACTTTGCAGCACTACTGTCAGCTTCTCAAAAGTCAAACTGTGTTTCTATAGCACCCAAGCTAGGAGCAGAGGCCTGAACAGCAATGGTAGCAAATGTTCTCTTTCCACTTTCCCCTCACTCAGGCTTTCATTTTCAGGCTTCTGATCTCTCTCCTCTCCTCACCTGAATGGCCTTACTTTGGAGATGCACTGCAGATTAAATTAGCTCAACAAAAGTCTTTGTTTTTGAAATGCTAATAGGCTGTCTTGCAAATGCATGTTTCGACTCGCTGCAGCTTGATAAAGCAAAATAGCTTTAGTTGAAAGTCAATGTGAGGAGATCAGCAAATTATCCTAATGTGAGGGATGGCAGGTTACAAATGGATGTTAAGTCTATGTGTAAAAGGTAAAATGGAAAATGGAATCCAGTCATTATCTCAAGTCACCACTTCCTTATCACCTAACCTTTGGGCTGACCTCTAGATTGCCTGCCTAGAATAGACATGCAAAAAAAATGTATGGCAGTAAAAAGAGTAATGAGCATCTGTTTGCATTACGAGCCGGGGGGCTATCAACCACGACAGGCACTTCATTCCATTAAAAGGTGGAGTAATGGATACAGCAATCAGGTTATCGTGCCACAGCTTAAAGACGAGGAGTCAGAGGTCCGGTTTTAGCTGTCATTTTTAGTGGGCGGGAAACAGCTGAGTCTAAGAAGACTTTCCCGTAGCTGGTGTCTCCGTTGCGCTTAGTCAAACCCAAATGCATGTGCTGGCGAGTGGCCAAAGGGATGTGAACACAGATCATGGAAATGAATTCACCTGCACCTAGGATGGAAACAGCGATGGAAGGGGAGAAAGTCGCAGGTACAGATGAAACTACAGTATGTAGGCGAGCAGTAACATTGTTCTTTTGTTCTTTTCCTTGACAATGTCCTCAAAAGTGGGGCTCCTTATCCAGCCCTGAAGGCATGCGACGTCACGTATTTGAAATTAAATAATGAATTAACAAAAGCATCACATGGGGAGACTGGTGCTGCTTAATAAACATAGATGGCATTGTTTGAGTCTGTATGACCGCCCATTAACCTTCCCTTGTGTTAGCTGAGGTAAGGATAAAAGTGCCACTGTGTGGAGAAGGGGAGCACGTCCTCTGCATTAATGAGAGCAAACCACCCGACCCAATGTTTCCACCTAAAACACACACACACACACACACACACACTCACGGCGGAGACCTGCTGGAGATGACATCACAGGCTCAGCCTCCCTGCCGTGGGGTATGCCAGGCAGACATGCTGCCTAATTGTAAGAGAGAGCTCAGATTTGTAATGCTCCACAGTTCTGTTAGGGCTGATTAGCGGACGCTCACGGCTTCTCCACCTGCCGTGATCTATAGGCACTCCACATTTCCAATATCTCCGGTGTGAGCAAGGAAGAGCTGAGAGAGACTGTAAATCATGACAAGTCCTACTGAGCGGAGGAGAGGAAGAACATGAGCAACGGAGGGAGATATTCAGCTTGTATGGGAACACGAAGGGGAAGAGGAACGGAGAAAATTATTGAGGGAGGGAGGTGATGGGAGACGGAGTAGTGCACATATAGAGGAGAGAGGAACACACATCAGGGAGACATGAGAGAGTTAGGGAGGAAAGAAGAGAGGAGAGGAGATATGATTACCAAGAAAACAGCAGGAAAAAAATTCCCGCCGGGGAGAAAGAGACAGAGAGTGGAGCGGACAAAGAGGAGAAAGAGCATGGGGGGAAGAAAGGGAGTGGGAGGACAGAGAGAGAGAGAGAGAGAGAGAGAGAGAGAGAGAGAGAGAGAGAGAGAGAGAGAGAGAGAGAGAGAGAGAGAAGAGGATGGAATGAATGCTAACAGGGAGCCCAAACCCAGTACTGAGGCTTTATCCTTCACAGGCGGAGGAGCAACAATCGCAAACACATTTTCTCTCGCCCTGGCCCTAAGAGAGATAAAAAAGCAATTTGTATTCTATTCCTATTCAGCGTCGCTTGGCCTGTTTCTCTGCCTGCATATTTGTAAACACAGCTTTGTCAGAGCAGCTTAATCTTCCCAACACAAACACAGACTACAGGAAGGAGGGGCCAGAAAGGGTGAGGAGGGGTGAGGACGGAAGAGCGGCGTTGAGGGGAGAGGAGGGTAAAGGACGAGTGAGGAGGAGGGAAGAAGGGTGGGGGTGGGGGGGGGGAGGGAGGTTGAGGAGCAACAGAGGGTCAAATAAGAAGCTGGGCAGGGCACGAGGGATCAGAACTCGTTTCCATCTCCGCTGCCGCGGGATGCCCCTGTGTCAAACTCTGAAAGTCCAACTATGTGACGTACAAACACACACACACACAAACACACACACTCGCGCGCCATTGGTTGACCCATTCCCCTCCTGTCGTTTCTCCCCACTGGCCCAAAGTCCAACAGGCCGGATTACTGACAGAAGCAAAAGAACAAGCGTTCCTCATTCCTCATCATATGGCCTGCGTGTGACAGATGGAAGAGGCGGGCCCTTGTGCTTCCTTAACTGCCCCCATGCCTCTATTTAGTGCTTGTGCTGCACATTTAGCCTGTCATGGAGCTTACAGGCATGCGCTTAAAGGTTTCAGGGGAACCAAAGTCCACGTCCTGCGCAGGCCAAACACATCACTGCAACCGACTCCACATTAAGGCAGAGGGACTGAAATAGAGAGGGTGAGAGAGAGAGAGAGAGAGAGAGAGAGAGAGAGAAGGGGGACTTGGAAGAGGCGATCGTCTGGGTGCACATTCGCTCACAGAGGCGTGAAATTAGGCAGAGCGACACCTGCCATTACGCATTGCATTAAAGCGCTCTGGGTTCACCCCACTCTTTGGCCCTCCATATCGCTCTGTATCGTTCTCTCACTCTCCCTTAATTTATTTCTCCATACTCTGCAATCTCTTTACTGTGGCCCACAGTGCCCAATTAAAGACTGATAGCCGCCCCACCCACTCCCAACACTACGGGGAGGGGGGGGGGGGCGGGCGGGCGGGAGTTGGCGCTCCACTTCATAGCACGGCACTGAACTTCATCAGCTTCTATCCACACTCTCCTTGCCGCTCCTCAGCCCCGGCAGCACCTATAGCTCACCCAATTTGGACAGCCGGGCTCAGCGGCGGGATTAGTAGGATTGAGAACAATGACTGAAAAGACAACATCTTGGATTCTGCCTCCTATATGTAATATCCTCTGTGCAGAGCTTTGACTTCAACAACAAATCCAACCAACTGAATTAAAAACAATATATATAACAAGCCGTATATAACTCACGTACCCTTGAGTTTGGGCCTATCAAGGGTTATTTAAGGTCAACAGCATCACAGCGAGTGTTCCGGAGCTGTCGGCTACATAGATAGCAGTATGACTTAGCGAGGCACACACAGTTTTGACAAAATGTTGCCAGAGTGCAAAGCTTTGTACCTTGTTTGTTGTCCTTTGTGGCATATTAATCTTTCTGTATTCCACTTTAGATGAGCGTATAGCCAACAAACTTTTCAGTTCGCCAATACTGCTGACTGTACACGTGTGGGGAGACGGAGAGCCCCGCAGACAGACACAAAGCAGACAGACACAGAGCAACGCACAAAAAGACAGATTTGGAGAGATGTGGATTGCCACAAACAGACAGAGAGACAAGCTAAGAAAGAAAGGGAGAGCCACAGACACACAGCAGGCAGATGGAGGAGCCTGAGAGCCCCCGGGCAGCCCTGTGATGAAGACAGTGGGGAAGGCAACTGAGGGAGTCCACGTTATGTTCTGATTGTGATGAGGAGAAGGATGGGGTGGTGGTTGGTTATGGGGGGGGGGGGGGGGGGGGGGGGAGGGGGGGAGACAGAGAGGGAAAAATCAGCCTGTGAGCCAAAAAGAGGGAAAGGAAAGCAAATGAAAAGTGACACTTTAATTCAGAGGGCTTCTTGTGCTTCTTGAGTTATTATGAGATGTTTGTAAGCTGGCTTGTTCATGCACCTCCCCTGGCCTCGTGCCTGGCTCCCTCTCACCGAGGAGACCTGTGGCGCTAACCTGTCTTTATCTGAGCTGCACAGCAGGGGACAGCACTCTGCCACCATCCGCTGCTTTGATCCTCCCACTTCCACCATGGCTGCCTCACTGCCCCCCCCCACCGCTCCCTCGCTCTTCCTTCACCATCGCTCATATGCTAAATGTCTGTGTCCTGTGTGCTGCTTTGATATGGCCAAAGTCCTCCATACTCCCTCCACTCTTAATTAATTGCGATAACTCAAATCTAGAAGGAGAAGGTTAACCCGGGCTTCACAGAAACACTTCTGAACACAGCGGTGCACTAGTGCTACATGTGAAGATAACCACTGAGAGGAGAGAGAAACGGAGAAATTACATTAAACTCACATTGAACGCGTGTGCATGACAGAGAGAGATGTATAAAAGAAAAGCAAGGGAGAGACTGTGAGTATTAGAAACAAACACGAGGAGAAGAAAAAAAAGAAAACGGTACTGAGACTGAAATGATTTGACATTCCGGCCGAGCAAAGGCTGGTGTTTGAAGATGAGAGCCTGACAGGGGTATGTGATTTCAACTGCAGAGAGAGGGAAGGCCACGAGGGCTGTTTTGGGCTGGGGCAGCAGCTAGGGAGCAGACAGATAAAGGAGACAGACAGATAAAGGAGACAGACAAATAGAGGAAGGGAATTATAGGCGCACACAGATACATGGGCTAAAACGCACCTGAAGTACCAGACAGGTACAACCTTGCAGCCAAAACAGACAAGGATGGAAGAGGGGTGGAATCGAGCAAATTCAATCAGGCGGAGAGATTCACTCCCACATATACAAATACAAGTACAGCCAGACAGACAAGAACATGGATAGGTGCGCTGTATGAATACACAAAGGGGGTGTGATGAGAAATGTAACAGTAATGCAGAAAGCGGAAAAAAAGGATCCGGAGCAAAGTCAAAGTCAGAATGAGGGAGAGAGGGGAAGAGACAGATACAGAGATGGTGGTGGTGGTGGTGGTGGAGGGGGTAGTAAGTTGAAGTGCCGACAGGTCTCCAGAGGTTGTAATATATAGCATCGTTTCAATCTCTCAACAGCAACTACAGCCCTCCTTTTTCATATCCTTCCACAGTTTGAGGACAGAGAGATACTTCTGTCCTTCGGAGCACAATCGGCATTCAAGATGATATAATGTGCTCATTTTTTTGACATTATATCCCCAAATCTGGATGGTTATTTGTGGCTTGATGTGCTCTCCGTCCCCATTCTTCTTTTGAATTCTCAAGGTTACTAATGGTAAAGGACGGGTATAAAATGCCAACGTCAAACGCGTTTCTATGTTTGTCTTGTACCGTTTCCCTACTCCCAGGGAGGTTCGAGACCGATGGTTGATTTATCTGCTGCATGCGCCATTAATCCTGCGACCATGCATGCCTCTGCTGAATAATTGATCTCTGTGCTATTGTAACTACATCCGTCAAAACAATGACACCCCACCTCCTTCTCTATGCCTTTACCTTCCTCTTTACCTCTCTCCTCGCCGACACCTTCCCACACCTCCGAGTTGTTCTAAAACAAATAAATCTAGCACACAGTTTTCACAGTTTTCTGCCCGGTGGAATTGGGGAAACGAAGCTGTTAGGGTTAGTTGGAGTGCTGTTTTATCACCACAGTTGGTGTGACACTCTGGTTTGACCACCAGAGGGAGTTCCCCCTTGACTGTATTTAGGGATCCAGAGAGGAGGCCCGGCCACTTGCCCACATACACAAAACAAAGTATAAAGATGCAGTTGACAGCGTAATCTGACAATGCCGACACCTCCACTCGAGAGTCCTGGCAGCCAAGTGAGGGGGGCTGAGAGCAGCAGTGACCTCCTAAGGTGATCCGCTCTCAGCTCTCTGTCTAGACCTCAACAAACAGCTGCTCGCTCTGGAGCAGAAGGGAAACAATGACCCTTAATTTATGTCCACACCCCTCCCTCCCTCCCTCCCTCCCTCTGCCTGTCTCTTTGACTTGTTTTTGCATACTGCATTTAAGGTAATAAGTACAGTATCTCCTTGAATGCCACAGTGCTATAAATCAAAAGGAAATAGACCTGTCATCGAAGTAAACAATGCATGAGACAAGTTATCATTAAAAACAAAAGAGCTTTGGAGGAGCCTTAGCCATGCATACGGATGAGGACATGACCAATCTCTCCTTGGCTCGCCCTAAGCCTCTGGCCTACACTGCAGGTACACACACATGCACAAACACACACCTGAGCAAACAGAAGCTACGCAGGGGAAGTGGATCCCGACGACACTGAAAGATGTTGATTTCCTCAGACCTCAATGCACGGGTAACGGCTTCACAAATAACAGTTTGATTATGATATTTACCCCGCATAATGACTTCTTATGACAAACGGCGCGCGATCACGGAGTCATTCCATCACGGCATGTTGGTCGAAGTGACATTACAAAGATTTAGGTCAGCGCTTGGAAAATGAGCTCCGCGTTCGATTGCAGAGACGACATTGTTCAATGTCACGACAGTGCCATGAAACTTTTAGCATCATTTGTTATGTAGTGCCATCAATGTTTATGACAGCCGATCCATCGTCGAGTAAGCTGCATGTCAACCTTTATGTCAGCTTTATGACACATGGATGGCACCAAATGTCATGAAATGTCATCTCTATGTTCCCGGGCGCCAGAGCACATGTGATGGATACAACATTGAGAAAAAAAAGAATCCCAGTCTTTAACACGTGTTTGCAGAGCAGAGTTCAAATAGCCTTCATGTTAATCAGTGTTTCTGTGCCCCCCCCGTGTGAGGCGGTAGGCGGATGGCTCCCGGCAGAGATTTGCATGCAAAGCTGCACATCCTCCTTCCATAGCAGGGGCCCCTCAGGTGTAACCGAGTAGAGGTTCACGGTGGCTCTCTGCCCCTCTACCTGCCTAAATGAGATTGGGCTCGAGCCCCCCCCTCATCTCTGTGCGTGCACACCTCCCCCCCTTGCTTTTCCAAAAGGGAACACAGACACAGACACTGGAGCGAGACAGAGAGGTCAGCAAGACGGAGACTGGAAATGATAGACACAGGAGGAGAGGGAGAGCGATGGAGTCTGGCCTTTAGTCAAGAGACGCGGACTAACATTTACCCAGCTGCTGATTTCATGACCCATGATGTATGCTGGAGCCAGAGTTTTAGATGATTCCTCCTCTAGCTGATGACAGTAATGGAGACGGTATCCTCCTAAAGCTAAACGTTACTCCAAAGATGCCACAGTTTGAAAATGATTGCTACAACCCATTAGACAGGGTGTATCCCTAAGTGATACTTGACGAGAATGAAGATGGCCATACATCTGTGCGTACAGTACCTACAAACAGGCCTCCAGCACTAGTTGTGCTTGTACAGTAATAGGCTTCGTTGAGGCCCGTAAAGTGCTGCCACTGCATTTTTAGAGTGGGTAGAATTGCAGTGCTACAGAGTTCATGAAGGGGAATCTGGGAGGAGATGGAAAAAAAAAAGAATCTGTGCAAACGAGAGTCTATGTCTCAAGGCTTCTTTAAGTCTAATGCAGGCTGTTATCTGTCAGGGAGAGCTGAGAGATGCATTATTATCAACACACACACACACACACACACACACACACACACACTTTAGACACGCACAGACTAAATTAAAGTTCCTTTTCGATCTGATGAACATGGTTGGGCTGTGTTGTCTGTCTCTGCCTTGTGATACATTCATTCTGCCTGCCAGATATGAGCCAGTTGAGTCGTGCATGTCAGCCTCTGTCTGCAGCTGCCATCCTTCAGACACACTTGGTGACAGAGGGGTCCAGCACAACCTCTGCGGGCAACATAAGGACTGACATGTTGCGATAGCTCCTCCCACCGCCAACCCCCCTCTTCTTCAAGAGGCCCCAATGCCCCTGCCCTGTCTCATTATGTGGGCGAGATGTTTAGGGGGTCTCTCTGAGCAGTGCTGTCGCACTGTCAGCCAGCATAATACCTCTCAGAGGGCGCCTAGCTACTGCAGCACACAGTTTGTTTGTGTGCGTGTGTGTGTGTGTGTGGGCTCCTCATCCACAGAATTCCTTTACAGTACTGCAGGATTCTTTTTAGCTGAAATACAACGGTGGCTACTACAGTCCAGAGGGTGTCCACACTAATGCAATTATTTTATTTCCAACTGACCGGTGTAAACACAATACCTAGATTTGTCTAGGATGTGTGTTTTCAATTTGTGCCTATTGCTGAGACTACAATTTAATTAAGTAGGGAGATTTACATGAGCAGATGACGGTGGGGCGTTGGGGAGCGCTAGTGCGAATTTCCATTCAGACTGCAGATTAATAAAAGCCTATGTCAAGATCTGCAGGATGACAAACAGCGAGAACCAGACGGCACGAAACAAAAGCAAAACAATCAACTTCTTGAGAAGGCTTAAATGACATTTAATATATTTACTGGCAAACATAAACATAAATTGACACCGAGAGGCTGAAGGGAGTGAATACAATATCTCTGATTGCTATTACTGGCATAAGCAATGACAGTGTGCACTAGATTGGTGTGGTATATTGAATTTCATGTTCTCTGAAATGGAGTCTGAAATGTGAGATTTGTCTCTTGCCTCTGAATAGCTCCCCCTCCCCCCCCCTCTCATTTGGAGACTGGCACATTCAGTTAACTAATGTGCAGTATATGGCGATGCTACGCTATTACCCCGTTCTCTCAAACTGCCTGTCGAAAGGATGGAACATCAGATGTGATTTGGAGATGCTTTCTTCTCGTTTCCGTTTCACATCAGAAACATACCTGCTGAGAAGATTTCCTCTCTATAAATTTCCCCTATCTGCTGCTGAAATGCTATTCATCTCATTACGGTTGATTGGGATCCTCACTACATTAGAGAGCGCGCACAAGCATGTGTGTTTTCATGCATGTAAATAAAGACAAGAGATAATGAGCATAGAGAATGGGAGCAGGAGAGAGATATGTAGAGAGGGCAAGCGGGGAAAGAGAATGAGGGAGGGAGGAGTGTGTTAATGAGTGTGAGATGTGCTGAGGTCGCTGTGTTTGTTCTGTAATAGTGTGTTGCAGCAGAGCACTGCCACCTCAGGTGGGTGATTAGCAGTAATTATATAATTACACAAAATGTGATAATAAACAGCACAGAGGGAATCAGCTCCATCATCTACTTTGCTACACCTCGTATATACATTCATTTTCTCATGTACAAACAAGTGAACATAAAAACACAGTTCTCGCTTTTTAACAACCAAACACACCCTCCATTTCACGCACAGTCCCGCGCCAACACAGAGAGACGCGGCCAAACCCCATTCGCACCCAGATAATTCCAACCTGATACAAAAAGTAATGGAACCCTCACGCTCGTCCTCCACTCGCACCTGTGAGTAAAAAACGATTTGCTCCCTGACACACAGTAACAGCCAATAAAACAAGTGCTGACTCGCTCCCAAAGGCAGCCGAGGGGAGCGGGGGGACAAATGAACACAAACTGGGAGTAAAAAAGCTGCTCCCAGGAGGATTTTTGCCTTTTCTGTAGTCCTCATGCTCCTTCCTGCTTGAGGGAGAAACACTATGTGAAAGAGCCCACAATTGTCCATCTCGTCTCTGGGCTCGCTGCAAAAAGAAACAAGTGTTCAAAGAAAGAAAGAAAGATGGGGGACGGTCCGATGTATCCCTCAGTGCTATTGGAGAGCAACTGAAGTGGCCTTTTCATCTTTAAGTCGACTAAGAGTAAAAGCAAAATGTGTATTTGTGTGTGCATGAATGCAACTGGAAATGTGTGTATCCGTTTGCATGTCAGAGTGACCTTCGGCAGAAATAGGTGGGCTTGCATGTGGGCAGTGGCAAAAGAGAGACAGGTGGCGTTCTGTCAGCTCACCTGGTACCTGGTACCGAGGCCGAGGGTGGGTGCGAGCGGAGAACAACCGGCAAAAATGGGGGAAGAGAGAAGAGGATGGAGGAAGGAGAGGGCAATGTCAGGATCCCGAGGAAAAATAGAGGATATGGAGTGAGGGAACAGCATGGGGTGGAAGCAGGGGATAATTACTGCTAATAAAGCCTAATGGAATTCAGGCCTCACGTCAGGTGCAAGATGATCTGATTACTTCTGGGCGGCTGGGGGAAATTGGGAACTGATCCGTTAATCCCGCCGTCCCCTTTTGTCTCTCATTCGGTGTGGGAATGTGAGTATCTGCATGTGTGTTATCACAATATTGGAGAAGTATGCAAAGTTAGTTTAACTCAGCCTCGCAAAACTGATGCACACAGCAAGCACAGTGATTTTAATATTTCACATTCATAGCTTGAGTGTATATATTTCAATAATCATATTAGATTTCATATTAGATTTTGTCTTGCTATTAGTGTGTGTGTGTGTGTGTGTGTGTGTGTGTGCTGCTCACTTGTCAAGAGTGTGAATCACAGGGTGTGTTCTTTTGACAGTCACTTGCAATGACCTGTGGCATCCCTGAATCAGCGCACAGCCCATTATCCTCCCTGCTGTAGTCTGTGCATGTGTAAGTGCATGTGCATGTGCATGTTCACCTGTGTGTGTGTGTTTATGCGCATGCTGTTTGAACTTTTCAACCGCCTTTCCCTCCCCAGGCTTCCTGCTGATGACTGCTGACCTTGGCTGAATATCACAGTCTGGCAACACAGAGGTCAATGGAAAATGCCGCCTTTCTACAGTACGGTGAGGTACGGTGAGGTACGGTGTGTCCATTAGTGTCTGAGTGAGGGAGAGAATGAGAAACATAAAAACTGAGAATACTGTACTGATATTGTAATGATATCTATATATATAATATAATGATATATTGATACATATATTATTCATAAAGGTAAGTTATGTGAGACAGGACAGGAGCCTTCGTTGGGAGATGTGAGTGTTTTGAGAGAGCGCATACACATATATGCACATCTAGATCAGTATGAGCATACGTATGCGGATGTGAGGGCGAGCATCTTGTTACGTGAGTGCATACACTCGAAACAATCTCCTCCTCATCTGGCGGAGACCGTCTCCAGTCTGCCTCGACTTCTGTGATGTTTCCTGCTCTCATCTGCTTCAGCCCCGGCTGCTGCACGGAAACAGTTTCGGCGTAGCGAGCTGAGAAAGGAGCAGGCGTCATTAGCCTGGGTGGAGATGCCTTCCTCAGCCATCCTCTATCTCTCCATAGCACCTGCTCCGTCGCCAGATGAGATCAGGAAGGTGGGGCAGTGGAGGGCAAAGGAAGGGTGCAGCACAGGCATGCTCCAAGCAGGAAGAGAGGCAGATGAGGGTGTAGAAGAGAGATGGGAAAGAGGAGGGCTGTGCACAGAAGATATCAGCCCATGCCTTAAACCAGGCTCGAGGCACTCGTTATCACGGTTTGATTTCTTGCTATGCTGCTCCACAGACTCAGCTCATTGTAATGGCTGTTGGGTGTGAACATGGACGTGGCAGCGGCAAATCAAAGGGATTAGCCACTTAAAGAAGGAGAGATGTTTATTTTCAAGTGCTGCTCTTTTAGCATATATATCAAAATGAACATCCAAGGCACCAGGGAAATAATATTAATCTAATCCCTGAGGAAAAATCCACTTCGTACTTTTAAAAAACATACCCACAGTGTAGTCAATTTGAAGGAAACATCAACATGATGCATGTAAAGTCGTGGCCTTCCCAGTGTGAAATGCCACGATCGGTAATTCACAACATTTCAAAGCTCTGACAATAGTAGGAGACACGCAACAAGGTCTTAACCAGATATGGTCGCAGAACCGAGCACATTCTTCACCACCACCAGGAAGATGAAAGGCCAATATGAATCATTATGTTTAACATAACAGCATATTGACCTTGTGTTGTACAGGAGATAAAGTGCACTTCAGACCAGAGAGCATACATGAAACGTCTTTTTTCACTGATATTTTTTTTATTTTTCAATTTGCCGCCCCTTTGTTTTATATTATAAGCTTGGTAATGATATACTTTCCGCAGTAATGCTTACTTAAATCTGTTTCAAATTGTAACGCAGTCGCTAACATTTCAGTGAGGTATATTTTTCTTCACAGCAGTCTTACTGGTAACACCTTTAGTCCCTATACAGCTGGTCAGGGTCTGTTTACACAGGCCTTTACAGGTTCACATAGTGTGTAAAAAGGCTTTTACTGCAAGCCAATCTGAGGGCTTGTTGTGTTTTTACAGAGTATCATCTTTGCTTGTTGTGTGAGGGTGGGATAACATATTGGATGTTTATTAGATCTGGAGTCAATGCCCAGGCCAGAGCGCTGCTATAAAACTACCCTCTATGGCTGGTCAGGAGAGGCAGTCAACTGGGCTGCTAGCCTGCTCAGGCCAGATGCCACTGGGCTGCTAGAAGCACTTCTGTCCCCAAATCCCAATCACCACTAGGTCACCCTGGAAAGGTGTAAGAGTCATGCACACGGAGGGGATGTCTGCTTTGTTTACTGCAATATGTGACCTCTTCCAGAAACACACTGGTAGCTCAATGAATGTCTATAACACTGACTTTTTTTTTAAACATCTGTGCATGCATGTAAGGCATAGCACACAAAAGAATAACGGCTATTATCCAGATCCAAAATCAGCAGCAACGAACTACAACAGTCCCCATGCCTGGCACAGCGGTGTATAGGGCTGAGTTCTGGGATCATCTCCCCTATTTATTTTTGGGCTTCTTCAATTTTTAAAGGGGAACCAAAGCACTGGCCAGAGGCACTTTAGAGACCCCTGCAGCAACGCCAGCCTGGCCGGAACACACACAAAAACAAACGCGTGCACGCAGGTCACGCCAGGACCTGGGCAGTGAGGTGAAATGCTGGGTGCTTAGGGTCTGATGGACGCAGCCAGTCCCTTTCTCATCGATCTCTTCCTCAGACCATTTAGCACCTCTGATACTCCGTGGCCACAGCTGTGTCTGTGTGGTCCTATAGTGCCAGCTTCACCCTGGCACACTTGGCAGGAGGATCATGACAGAGAAACGATCAGTCTGCGTTCGGGCAGTGTCTGAGGCACTTTAAGGGAATCATGGCAGCGTTATGGAGCCGAGGGGAACCAGCCCCATCTTTATTGCTCTTTAATCAGAGCAGTGCAGGCTGGGTAAAGATCAATGATCTCTGATGGTGTTAGCATTGACTGGAGCCTACAGCTCCCAATCAAGGGCCCCTCTCCCACCTAATGTTACATTTAATGAGCCAATTAGTCCACAATGGCGTGGCCGGCATCTTAAACTGTTGTTTACTCTGCATTCATTATTAATATCTCATAGTTAGGTATGAATAAAATTAAAAGGAGCGGCGAGACCATTAGCTCCCCATTGTGGGATGCTTATTACGATAGGATGCTTTGTTATCAGAGCAAGGGGTGGGGTGGTAATTGTTCGTGGTGGGCAGGATATGCTGGTTCAGTAGCAAGAGAGGTTTGATTTATACAACCTTGGAGATGTTGATGCATGCGTGTATGAGAGATGGAGCGGTGTGGTTTGCTCTAATGGCTGTGAGAGAAGAACAACAGCCTGCATCCAGTGGCGTCAGATGCTGCTTTAACTCCCTTGTAAACACTCTTTCCGTTCCTGCCCTTCACTCATTACCCTCTTTTTCCTCCCGCCCTCCCACTTTAACACCTCTGGGAAGGTGTATGAAAACTAGTTTGAACTTTCCTCTCTGTCATTGTGTCTTTTGGTTTTGTGTGTGTTCTTTTGTTGGTCCAGATAATTCTACTTTTCGAAAAGGAAAATAGGAAGTGGTCAAGGTAGGTCTTGTGTTTTAGAAACCTGTTTGAACGTAAGTGGATACAATTGATCCATCAGTAAGATTGGAGGTGAGTCAAAATCAAACACCTCCAACTATCGTCGTTAGCACTCTTGTTCTGCACCTTTGTTCTGGCAAGGCCGGATGTGGATACACGGGGACCGGGACCGGGACCGAAGCCCGCTGTTTGTTTTGTTTTTTGCCCGTTTGGCTGTTCCTCATGACGAAGATAGAGTGAGAGTGTGTATACGGAGGCTGGAGCAGAAAAAAATAAATCAAAAAATCAATAAAACATTAAAATCGCTTCAGCCAACAGAGCAAAACCCAGCTGCATCCAGCAGCTCGTTCGCCCAGAAAGATTCTCCGCTGCTTCTCTTGATGGGACCGACTCCAAATATTCAGCAGGCAAAGCCGAGTGCACACCTCAGAGGAAAGCTTTGTGTTTCATTTGGTGGAGAGGAGACAACATTCAATTTGAACAGAATGAAACATTTTGCAGACACTTTTTGGATATGATATAGAGGTTATTGGCCTGAGGCATTGGTGCTTATGACCAATCAGTGCAATTCGTCTCAAGAATTCATGAAATAAAACAATTTTGAATGCCTCCTATTGTCCCTGAGGCAAGTGGTTTGACAGATACTGGCTGGAAGGAATAGTCATTAAATTATAACTAAATCCGCTGAAGGCTATATTACAAAGACAACACTTGTGGCGAAGTCTTCTTCACCCATCCTCCATTCCCTCATTCTTCTAGTCATCTATGGGCTCCAGTCAGAAAGCAACAGGGTAAACTTTTTCGGTTCCACTGCTCCTCTCCACTGAAGAAGTGCATAATAACTCAAGCCAACATCGTTCTGGTATGCGGAAGCAATTGCTTTCAAGCTCCCACTTAAAATAGTCCTGGTGACAAGCCCGCTGCTTTAAATAAGCGCCTCAGCCTGTCTGGAGAGGCTCCTTAATCCCAGTGGTGAGAGACACTCCAACAGGAAGA
The DNA here is from genome assembly GCF_050575085.1 of Anarhichas minor. Lineage (NCBI taxonomy): Eukaryota > Metazoa > Chordata > Actinopteri > Perciformes > Anarhichadidae > Anarhichas > Anarhichas minor. The sequence goes on from NW_027466449.1 coordinate 13,890,705, forward strand.
TGCTGGGGTGAAAAAACACTCCCGCACCAGAGCGACTGGGACAATTTACAGCAGGTGACTGTGGGAAGCAGGATTCACCGGCAGGGCGAGATGGAGGGAGCGGCAGAGAGCGTGTGTGTGTGTGTGGGGGGGGGGGGGGGGGGGTTGGGGGGGGGGGGGGGGGGTGGAGAAGTGGAAAGGGAATATACATGGATTGGAAATGAGACAGTTTACCTACAAATACCTCAGTGCCCGCAACCCCTAAATACATCCTTAAGGGGCACTCCAGTGCAAATGCTCAAAACAGAGAAAGGCTGAAAATACCAGCGCAGAGTAATATGAAAATACAAGTCCCGCAGCAAAAAAGGCCAAAGTATCTAGAGTCAGTGCTTTCTACCATCGCTCACTTTCTGTTTCAGGAAACTACTTGTGCTCTCTGGCCTCTGCCAGGCTGTGGTGTGAACTGTGCTTAGGTGGCCGAGCACGGTGACGTAATCTTTGGCCAGAGATAAGACAAGGGGGCTATGACATCACCCAGCACCCCCCCCCCCCCCCAACACACACACACACAAGCACTCCTCTGAGAGAACAGTATGTCCAGTACACAGAGGCTCGTCCTCCCTCACTATTTCTTTTTCTACCCTTCTCTCAATGCCTCCCTGTCCCATCCTCTCATTCTCTTCCACTACCAGCCTTTGTCCCCATTCTCCCCCCTCCCCCCCCCCCCCCCCATCCCCCCTCTCTCTCTCCGCCACCCTATCACTTCCATTCTCCCTCCTTCCCCACCTCACACTCCCACCCTCACTCCCTCTATACCTGAGGCTCTTGTTCTTTTATAGCAAATTGAACCTTTCACTCTGAAAGAAATAATTACTCTCTGGAGAGAAAGGGGACTGCCGTGGAATGCTGATATGACACACAATGTCACCTTGCCACTCAGGAGCTGCCTGCACACACAGTTCAGAGAGAAAGAGAGAGAGAGAGAGAGAGGGAGGGAGAGAGCGGGTCAGGGAGCGGGAAGGGTGAGGAGGGTGATAGAATAAAAGTAACAGAAAGAGAAAAGGCACGGGTGATGGAGAGGAAGAGTGAGATGAAACTGTGCTTGTAAAACAGGAGATGGAGGGAGCGAAACCAAAATGAGGGCAGCGAAGGTATAACAGGTAATAAGCCACGGGAAATAAGGGAAGGTGTGACCAAATAATGTCATAAAAGGACGAAAATGAGAGGGAGGAGACTAGCTGCTAGTGTTATGTGGAATTGTAAAGTAAAAGTGAAAGAAAAGGCCAAGAGAGGATATGTGACAAGAGGGAGATAAGAAAGGTCACAGGGGGAGACTGGGAGAGAGGTGGTGTTCAGGGGTCAGAAAGAGAGAACAGGAGCGAGAGATAAGGAGCGGGACGGAGAGGGTGTGAGAGCCCTTACTGGGGTCACACCAGGGATGGATCCATCTTCATCCACTGGCATTTGTGAGCTGGGAGCAGGAGCAGCTAGAGCCGTGAGCCGGATCACTGCCATTTCCACTTATTACCCATCATGCCTTTCAGCAGAGTGGCCATGCGGTCATGCTCCGGCCCCTGGGAAGCTAAACGGCCCTCTGCGGGCTGAAGGGCGGAGGGGACGGAGTGGGAGGACGGGTGGAAAGGACAGGGGGATGCGTAAGGGTTTTGGACACTGTAATGCTGTCAGAGACTCTCAGACTAAGCAGAGCTGGATCCAGAGTTTCTGTGGGTAAGTCCAAGCTGGATCAAGCCTACTGCCAGACAAGCAAAAATGGAGAAATTGTAGCACAACAAAACAATACATGGAAATATGGACAAATGGATAGTCAGTTGCATTAACAGGTAAACAGAGCCAGGTTTTTTTTGGGGATTTTTTTCACAGAAAGCAGCTGCCTGCTACAGCCGAGAACAACGCTAGAGAGCTGTGAGAGGGAACCAGAACAGTAAAGTTGAGGCACCACAGCTAAACAATGAGCTGCAACTTGATATAAAGCTCCATAAAGTCGAGGGCAGCAGCACATAATAATGATAATTCTCTGTAAATGCATCACTATGAGTGAACCCTTTCACATTGTCACATTGTTTTCACTCTCACATTTTATACTTGTACTTTGTAAATGTAAAAATATTGATGATAGCCGCTTTAACGGTGTGTTTCAGTAGGTTTGACTTTTTTATATACCCTCGTATAAATGATTCACCTTTCTGAGTTTTATTAAACAAACTCTCACATTTTGGCTGTGGTTGGAATTTCATCATAGAAAATCTTGAGAGACAACTAAAACTATTTCGGTAATTTTCTTCTTTGGATTTTGGGTCTGAATGAAATGGTGACTGTAGAGATTTCAGATACAATTTGAGAGGAATTAATTAAAGAGGCATTCCAGTAATTTTACAAATTAAGATGACTTATCATTAGGTGTACAACTCAGCCTCAGAAAACAGTTTAGAATATTCTGTGGCTCTGGAGGGAGCTTCATAGAGTCTGAGAAAACATAATGTCATCATCTTATCTCAGTTTAGGCTTCAAGGTTTTCAACCCAAGTTCAACATTCAATAATTATTATAAAAATTTGAATTTACTAATATACTAGACTAGTTTTTCATGAACTTACAAAATCAGATGGCTAATGGCTGCTGAATGTAATATTGTCTTGTATAAAGGTATTAACTGAATCAGGTGGTTCCTTATTTTATCATATGGCAGAGCTCAACTCTGAGCAACATCATTCCTCACATCAGATAGTGAGACTGTGTGTCACTATAGTGGTAGAAGTAACATGCAAGCTGGATGTAAACTTAGTATATTGTAGTTACTAGTACCTGCAGGGACCCAATGCATTGAGCTTGAATACAATTAATCCCTTATATATTTTTAACTTGAATCATGGCCGTCAGAAATTTACAAAATACAGACTATTTCTGAGAAAGAAGGAAGGAGCTAAACATATGTATATGCATACTGTGTACCTACACGCACTGATAACAGCCAACCTCCACCTCTTCCACCGAGGCATGTGAAATGAGGGCTATTTTTAATATCTGCTCCGGTGCCTTCTGAATAATGGGCAAATATTACTCAAGGTCACAACTCATTTGTCAGGCTGTGAGTTGAAGGAACGGCCCGGTGCACTAGGGCTAACATTTCGGCTTTTATTCCGCTGATAAAACCCACGGTGGCTTTACGAGTACACGCAGTTAAAAACGGAAGAATAACGGCCATTGGTAAGACGGAGGTATGTGGCGGATCGTGGTGGACAGCACAGCGTGGAAGAGGATAACTTGCAGGGAAGGGACGACTGAAGAGGAACTTAGGGCTTATGCTTGGACCAAATTGGAGAAAAATCCATCAGCTTATTGCCTCATGATGTTATAACAGAATGCCAAAGGTGGCAGGAAGGAGTGGCTGTAAGGATAAATCGTGTTGCCTCTGCCTCCATGACAGCTTTAGTCACAGTGATGTCCACAAAGGGGCTGTGGTGATCAAACGCAAGCTGTGATGACTTCATCCAAATGTCATACACACACGGCGCTACAAACACCTTGCGTCTCTGTGGGCGAGCATCATTTGATCCTGGGAGACAGGCTCATGACAGGCCATAACATGACAACTAGTCTCGTATCTAAGACAGTGAATGACAAGACACAGTTCGCCAAGTCTATCTATAATACATAGAATAGTAAAACAGAAACAGAGGACAACACTACCATGTCATGCCTTACAGCTATATTATTAATCATGGGGGTCTGCAGCTTACTGTCATACAACTGTAAACTATTACTGGGCTCTGCCGCTGTGTGCTTGCAGCCCCACAACCCCTGGTCTGAGGTTATTAAATCCTACAGCCCCCAGCATGCATCTCCAGCTAAGATGCTTCCAACCCTGGCCAAAGACTTTTATCTTCCTCCCCAGCACAGGCATGGCACCTCCGTGATGCTTTCAATTTTCTGCTCTGTGCTTCTGTGTTTTATGGGCCTGTGCAAAGGTTCCAGACTGACTGGCTGGGCCGACCTGGACTGCCAGGCTGATGGTGCATGTGCCGCGGTTGGGGTGACATCAAGGCCACCGGCCAACCAGGGACAGGGCCACGTTGCATTGTCAGCCAACCACGGAACACCCTGACACCCCAGCCGCAGATACACAGGAAGACATCATGTTCCACACGTGCTGGCAACACATGGAGTGCTCTGACATACAAAAAGCAATCACAACACACAGCGCCAGGCTGGGGTGACAGTTGCTTTAGTCCAGAATATTATGGCTCTTTCTAAGGCCCATCCTTTGCTCCGAACAAAAAGCAGATTTTCATTGGCACGGTCAAAGAGTCCGAGCCAGTCTTTGTTTTTGTTCCAGTTCCTGTGAAAATGGGTTCTGCAAAAAACTGAAAGGCAAATGAAATTCCACTCTAAACCACGCTCAAAAACTGTAATTACCTGTACAGACAGATGGATGGAATAAGTTAACCACAGCTACTGTACAGTCAGAGCGTGTAGGGACGGGGAGGAGCCTGGGTCTGCTTTCATGTTGAACAGTTACTGATGAAAGAGCACATTCATTTCAATTGTCATAAACAAACAGGTAAACATGACATTTGACCTCTGCATTAAAGCCAATCCTAAGCACTGGGAGACTCGGGACAATATGAGCTGGGTATCAAACTGCCAACCTTGTGGTTGAAGGACCAATTAAGCTCCATGTTAGCATTAGCTCTAAATGGCTATTGCATTAGTGAACCATCATTGGTGTATGAGACAGCGGTCAGGGCATTCTGTGTAGCAACTGAAGAGATCTCATTTAGTAACAACCCTGTCTGATATCTAAATATACAATGCATGTCATAGTAAAATTATGGACAGCCGCTGCAGCCTACAGCATAACTCAGGTATGATTTATGATTTCTTCTGAGCACATGAAGTCTCGTCGCAAAGAAACGATATTAGTAAACGTTGGTGGGATTGGAAATATGGAAAAGGGATGAGATGACCAAATAAATAACAGGTGTGTCTTCTTGTGAGCATCCATCATCCAACGAGAGCACATTTCCCACAACCCTCCATCTCCCACGGCTGCAGCCTTCGTTGTTTTGGCCGCCTCTTGGCAATCCATGGATCCAAATCAAATCATTACTTGGATTGAAACTCGAAAAAAACACTTTTTTTCAAGTGTAAATACAAGGTGGATGGGAAGGTAACTCAATAAAGAGGATTTAAAGCAACTGGTAGATGATGGCCTGATGACCCAGAGAAGGAGCAGCTGTCCTTCAGGACCCCTAGGTATCTCATTCCCTTGTGTGTGATTTGGATCAGCATGTGTACCCGGTCAGAGCGCCCTCAGGGGGCAGGGTTCAGGACCCCGTCAAATCCCCCCACAAACCCTGGGATTCTCACAAATTAAATCTAAATCCCATGTGGGGTATGAGGCAAGGATGGAAGAACTTGGCTCCCATGAAAAGGCTTGACTGGTGAGCATTGGTTTTTCCTGTGCAGGGGAATATGGTGTGATGCATTACATCTCTCAACCCAGCACCCATAGCCCACCGCTTAGCTGATCTTTGAAAGATATTGCTTATAAAAGAGATGACTCCAGGCGACGGCCAAGTTCTGTAGTTTTATTACACCTTGGGGCTACAGCGGCCTGTCTTTGGAGAGATAAGGTTGTACCCTTTTCATTTTGTATCCTCCGGCCGATATTTTAAGCTGGCTTGTTAAGGGCAGGCGAGCTGAGTGCTGGAACAGAGTTTGATGCATGGCTTTACAACAGGAGCCGGGCCCATAACGCTCAAAGGCCGATCATTACTGACCTTAATAGCCCAGTCTGCATCTGGGCTTGATTGATCGTGCCTAGCAGGTTGTGAAATGCGCCATCTGGAAGGAAGGTGAGATGGGCAAGCGGAGACGAGGGAGATGGCAGGCAACACCAGCCGAGCATGGAAGAAGGGAGGAGAAGAAGAGAGCAAGAGGAGAGAGGGGAGAAAAAACACAAACCTAGACGATCTTGTACTGAAATTGATGGCCATAGTGGGATGCTGTAGAAACTTAACTGCACTAAGAGGCCCACCAAGCACCATAAACACTGTCCCTGACATAAACAACAACACTTAGCCAGACTAGGTGTATACAATATTCATCTGAGGAGCTGCTGCTTGGAAACTCTTGTTTACTTGCTCTGTGCACTTGGATAAAATCAGCACTGCTTAGGTGAGACAGCAGGATAGTAGAGTAAGTGTGATATGAGTTATGTGAAGAAGTGTGATTTTGTATGCGTGTGTGTGCCCATGAGGGATGTGTGAAGAACAGAGGGTGGTTAGGTCCACGGAGTGTCCTACTGTAATGTTTTACATCATAAAGCCTGCATAATGTATGATCCTCTACAATGTTTTTACACCACTACATTGGTGCCACGGATTATCATAAGGCACTCAATATTCTGCTGCACAACTGAAGGCAAAACATTGTTAGGTCACCACTTTCCATAAATCCCCACTACCAAACTAAAAACCTGTTTTTCAATTACACAAGATTAAACGTAATATCATATCACTCAGAAGTACCCTTTATTCCGGATTCAAAATCTGCGATCGAGGAAGCGGCGCATGGCGTCTGCACTCCATACAAAGTTCATGCATAGTAACTGCATCACTCAAACTATTTATGCGCAGTGAAATTTCACCGCTATAAGCATTCAAGTTGGCAGAACACCGCTGAGCAGCCCTTTCGTGTCAGCTGAAGCTCCCGAGAGCCCATCAAGCTCGTGTTCTCCATTACCATACTCTCCTCTCAGTCCGTCAGAAACGGTAGCTACAGTAGGGAGAACTAATGTGTGTCTTGTACAGAAAAGGAACTCTGACAGACTCCTTTTAGCACTTCATTAGGACAATTATTTGGCTTGCTGAGTCATTTGACCCAGCCAAATCAAGTGAGTTATGATAAATGCGGAGAATGTTACACTGCACTGGGAATTTTGATATCAATATTTTCACATTGCCGCGTTCGGGAGAGACACCGGTACAACGCATAGCATGCATCACGCCATAACTTGGGTGTGTAAAAGTGTTTAGCAGCAAATTTATGAGTGCTGTAATCAGCACCACAATATGTCTTTGGGGCCAACTTCACGCGAGGGAAGATGAAACATCTGGTATCGGGTAGGTTAGGAAAAAGAACAAGGAAGAGAAAAGAGAGGGTAGGAATGTGCATGTGGTGTTCCTATAGCTGTACACCTCTGCTATGTGTGTGTGTTAACTATATGCGATTTTGTATGTGTGTGCGAAAAAAAGACCAAGACACATGCACGGACTGTAGGCTTGTGCGTGTGTGCTTAAGATGCCAAGAGAGAGTTTGTGCGAGTGCACTTTTCGCGTGTGCATGCGCAGGGTTGTTGTGTGTGTGTGCGAAAAGGGGAAAGGGATGACAGAGGGCCAGGTGGAACGGAGACTTCTGTCGCTGACTCAACACCTTTCTCATTTTATTACCAAATCATCCATGACAAACAGCTCTGGCGTTTGGCAAAGGTGAGGCAGGCGGGACAAAAGCTGGGACGAGAGCAGAGGAGGTCACCTCAGTGCTGCAAACATTGCATCGGTAATGTAACATGTCTATGTCACTTCAAATGTCACCTTTACATGACGCAGTCATCCATGTGTCATTTCCAGATACGCCGGGGTGACAGTGATGGCCCGCACTTCCTATAGACTCCCCCCATGTCAACACAAAAGGCTGGCAACGTTAGCAATCTCATCACCTGAGTGACTACCAAGAGAAAATGCTTGGTGACAACACAATCAATAGAGCCTGTAAAATATGAAGCAATCATTCTTTGTGAACATTCAAAACCAAGTCAACCATAATAATGAAAGAAATATTTGGAGCTACGCTAACAATGGAAGAGCTGGGTGTATAATCTATTTTATTGAACAATGATAACTTATCAGCTGCTGTTAAATAAATGAAACACCGCCACCGACAAAAAAAGTTAATTATGGAAATTATATCTAGCCTTTTATTTTTATTTTTTTTAACCTCTTCTTCTCTGCTTGTGAATTCCTGCTCTTGAAACAACAGCGAGATTGTTTCTGACCCCTATTTTGGGGCCGGTGTTAGTTTGAGCAGATGTTGTTCGGACAGCTGAGTGCTGGGTAGTACGTTTAGAAGGCACGGCTGCCATTCTTTGATGTCAGTGAGGAAAGCCAAAGCCTTTTTTTGCGGCCACGTGAGAGGAAGCAGATTAGCCTGATTGACGGCTATAAGATGCTAAGGATGGAGCTTGAAGCGCAGCGAGCCAGGGCGTTGGAGTGGAATGGAGTTCATTCATGAGTTACGAGCCTGTTTCAGTGATGTAGTAAAAGACGAATAAATCCTCACAACAGCCTGTGAAAAAAAATACAACCTCAGGCGTGTGATGGAGACTCATACAAGACAACAGGCAAACGGCTCAGACACTGGTGGCTGACATAGGCTACATACAATATGCCAGAAAATCCTACCACAAATCAACACCAGATATATAGTAAACAGCAAAACATACACATCAAACTGCCATGCCACTTCAAACAAGCTTTTATATTTCACCCACAGCCATGACAGCGCTGAAAACAGGCAAAGAGTAGGCCTGAAGACTGTCACACTCTCCTTTGTCAAGTTTATTTTTCAAGGAGATATTCCCTACTTAAGAGGCTGAGGGAGCCTGAGCAAAGTCCTGGACAGACAAGGAGCACGCTGATATAAATACCAACACAGCGAAGAGCTCTTCTCTGCCTCACAAGGACCCAGACCTGCAAGGACAAATGACCGTCCCCGGTGGTGTCCCTGAGTCCCTGTGCTGAAAGAGGCCGGGTTAAGGTTAAGAGAACCTCAGCCCACCAACCACCACCACCAAGCCGCATTTACAAAGTCAAACTTCTTCTCTTCAGAGAAACCTAAGCAGGGATGTGTTTTTAGCTTGAGATAACCTACTTTACACGCAGTGCTATAATGCAGGTACGGTAACATAAAGGGCTTTGACTGAGGCAGAAAATATGACAAGATAATAAGTGGTTCAGAAAGAGGAGTTCTGGGTGCACACTGGGATGGAGGGGCTAGAAATCTAATTAGTTTTGAGGTGCCAGCAAAGGATGTTCCTTGACTTTCTGTTTATTATCAGAGTAGGAGCTCCCAGTGGAGACCAAGTGTTAGGGATTAACATGTCATCACAGAAGGGGAAACACAGACATTTTGACAGTTACACTCGTGAGCCGAGGCTTCATCTAACACCTGCCTCACACCTCCTGTCCAGAAGCGCACCTGTTCTGACACAGTGTGAGGCTCCGCGCCGTTCCTGGAGCAGTGTTTACACCTGTCCTATCCTCGCGGCAACACACAGTGACGGGGAAGAATGACAGGGAAATTGGGGAAAGGAGGAAGATGCAAAAAACAAAGAAATTGATGGAAATGTCCCATGGAGAAGCTGGGGTGGAGTAATGGTAACACCTGAGCACGCTCAGCAGCGGCGTGGTGTCGGGGTAACATTGATGCATGGTGTGACCTTACTTGTAATGCCAGCCTTAATCTACGCAAGTGGAATAAATGAAGTGGGGCCACTGCGGACGTGTCACCCAGACTTATAAAGACAAATCCGCCGCCGCTCTGAGCTGTGTACATGTATTCATAAAAGTCAGAGAGACGTCTCGAGTGCCCAGCATCGCCGGCTGGCTGGCAACGAACACATCCGAGCTCGCGGTTGTCATGGCTGCGTGGAGCTGTCTATCACTGCGTGTAGCACACAGAGAGGCTGCGGGAGATGTGAAGGTGAAAAATAGACGGCAGTGGAAAAAAAAGTCAGTTGAAGAAAATTGAGAGTAAAAAGCAAAAACGCAAAAGATGATGAAAGGGCAACATGCAAGGGAATTGTTTTTTTTACATCATTATATTTTTCCTTGTATTGAAACTTTTATATACTTTAGCGCAGTACGTTTCAAAATACTCGCACAAAACATATTCAAGTGCCAAGAAAGCTTGATTTTGACACACAAATCAATATCTTTGTGCATAATTTGGTAATATTTAAAAGTTAGTTAAATGTTTTTTAAAACCCTCAACTGTGTTTTTATCGGACATAGAAAAAACTTTTTCTGTTAAAAAAAACGAGCTATTGTCATTGTAAAAACAACGTAAAAAAAACCCCTGTCCTCTTGAAACAGGATGTATAAATCCGTTTATGGCCTTAAATTAAAAAAAATGATCAATACAGAGTTGAGTGTATTTAGAGGAGTATCTGTACCTGAGCCTCACACTGATTTGAGACGCTGACACAACATGTCATAACCGCTCATTACAGTTTAAAGACGGATGTCCTGACAAACAATGTTTTCTTCCGGAGAGCCATACTGGCTGTCAACTTAGCTGCACTCAATTCATACTTGGCCGGCTTTATTGGCATGTAGTTCAAGTAAAGAGCCATCATTGATCACCCCGCGTTTAGTCAGTTTGTTTCGGAGCAGTGGGAGCTGACCGGATTGAACGAGCCTGATAGATGCTGGGCTGACAGTGGACATATGGATGTGGAGCACTGACACATGCGAGGGGCACTGGGATAGGGGTGTGTCTAGCAGGCCAACATGTCCACAATAAGGCCTACTCCCCTCCCCCACTGCCCCCCCCCCGGACCCCTGTCCGGTCCTCGCTCTGACATGGCTGTGATTAATGCCCCTGGCCAAGATGATGATAATAATGATCATAATTAATCAAGGGTTCTTCCTGCCCCTATAGGAGCCCACAGTGACCTGGAAAAGACCCGCCCTGCCTACCCCCTCCCCGTTCTCCCCCTTCCTCTCTGTCCCTTTCTCCCTCTCCTCCTCCCTTCCTCCTCGTCTCACTGACAGGCCTGAACCTCGGCCCGGCAGAAAGAGCCATGCATTATCCTGCCATCACCACTTCTATTTATATCACACCGTCCATCACTATCACTTACTCTCCTCCGCCTGCCTTTCCTACGCCCGGCTCACCAAAGTGGAGTTTTCTTAAAACTGCCCCATATTTCCTGGTGGAATAACGCTACCTATGCAAATGGCTGGGAGTCAAAGAGGCAGCCTTAGTGACAGTGAGAAACTAACATCATCATTTTTTTTTTTTTTTAGACATAGACAGAAACAAGGTCCACAACAAAAGCCACCACCTCTTGGTGCCTGAGGCGTGGTAGGAGCCTCCTTCTCTCTCTCTCTCTCTCTCCTCTATGTAGTGTAATCCTGAAGGCTTGACATGCTATGTGTATGTAAGTGTGTGTGTGTGTGTGTGTGTGAGAGAGAGAGAGCATTTCGGTGAGGAGAGTGTGTGTCTCTCACAGAGATCTAGAATATATGCAGCTGCAGAATGATATTTTAAATTCCTTGGCGGCTGCCAGGTAACAGTAGCCTGGAGCGATGGAAAAGTTTTTTTGTCTCACCTTCTCTTTATTTCCCCCGGTGAGGAGGATACAAAGCTCTTTTGCTCGGCTGAGTCGTACGTGCCAGGCATGTGTTCAAAACACATCCCTCCCCCCAAGCTACTCAAATGCACATTGCACACAGCTTCTCTTTTTTTCCTTCATTTTACTGTCTCTTAATACTGTCTGTCCAACAGTACTAAGGATCTTAAGGCAGGCGCTGACGGTGCTTGTCACACAATGCAAATTTAACCCCATACGTATAGTTTAAGGTAGTGTCACCAAGTGTAGTTCTGATTTAAAAACTATAAAGTGATGCAATGAGTTGCTTCCTGTTGGTACAGCAATAGAGCACTTTCCTACTTTACTTCTTTCTTTTCTTCCTTAAATGTTTTTCTATCTCTAGGTTTTTGTGCTGCAGGAATGAGTCCTAAAACCACGAAATGAAAATTTCTTTAAGACGCTTGAAATAAGATCTGTGGTTAACATAAACTAAAGAGATTTTAAAATACTTGTTCACCAAGATTAAATATGTAATTTGTAAGCTTTTACATGTCTTTGGAAAAAAGCTTGTTGCTAACATGTGGCTTAGTGAGACTACTAAACGTTATCACGCCAAACACTTGTCCACCTTTAGTGGTGGTGAACTGGTGATAGTGTTGGTATCATAAACGTTTGTTTTTCACACAGCTTATTTCCCTCAATAATCCAAAATTCAAAAATCCAATGGAGCTTTTTGTCGAAGGAACCAGTGTGATGCTCACTTTCGGGATAGCCTACAAAAACACCTCATCCCTGCAGTACTATATTTAGGGCTTTGCTGGATCTCAGTGATATCACAACCCTAGTCTGATTCACCGTATGTAGACTGCAGTCTTTCACATGCCATTGTCCTTCCAATCCGCTATCTGCGATCGGTTTAAAGAGACACAAACAAGCCAGAGCATTTTTTTCCCCCCTATAGCAGAATGATGATGCGAAGAGACCTTTGATCAGTGCTGACAGCCCTGTGGTCGGCTCCGGGAGACTATACCACGACGCTCACCAAATCCTCCTGCACCTCCATGCCAGACCCAGCCGCCCACCAAGCATCCTGCTATAGAAACAACTGCACATGACATCATCACAGCTCGACCCACCTACATTTACCCCCAGGTGGCCTACATTCCCAAATTGCATAAGATGCAGGATCTTTTCTTGTCCTTCGCTCATGCTGTATTTCTCACGCATTTCAAAAAATGTCACACCAAGCGTTTCGGCCAAATTGAGTTCTTAAGACAAACAGATGAATACATGGTACATTGCCTGTTATTATCATTATCGTCATCACCGACACTCACCCCAACCACTTAACACACATGTACTAAAAATGCACAATGGATTCGTCTCCATCTGAGCCAGAAGTGCACTCTGCCGATTTACAGCGCTGTTCCTCTCCGTGCAAGTGCCATAATGCTTTATGATCTGATTCCAATTCTATGTTGACACCATGAAATTAAACTGTTACATCCCAGCAATGTTAAAACACAAACCACATTTGCTCCAAGAGTCAAAGCGCCCGTGGATAGCTTAGTACAGGTGTCCACCCCCGTGATGGTAGCAAACTGTGCCATCAGTCAGAAACAAGGTTTTTTTTTTCAGCAATGATTGTGAAAAGCAAAGAAATCACTTTGACTAAAGATGTACGACACGTTCGTGCTGATGCCAAATACGACAATGACACAAAAATGAGGAGAGATCTCTTTCATACTCAAGGTCATGCGAAGTCACATGAGCTTACAGTCATTGAGTTGTCAAGGTTGCAGAGAATGTTATTAATAGAGAGCTTTTCTGTTCTTTGATAACAGCGTGACGCGGCGCGCATCAGTCCCGCCAGCATTGCTTTGAAGCTGCTGCGGTCAGAGTTGGAGGGGTCAGCCCTCCAACAAAAGAGGAAACCCACCCAGCAGAAACCTTGAGCTTACTCCAAAAGGATCAGATGATGAATAAACGGATGTATTGACACAAGAAAACGAGGCGGAAAAGGGATGGTGAGAGGGAGGAAGAGGCAGGGGAACATGTAAAAAGTCTCTGGAGTCAGGGGAACAGGTAAGGCAGCCGCTGCTGGCAGCAGAGCAGTCATCTGCAATCACTGGGGCCAAAGTGAGGAGCCTAGAGGCCCTGACTGTACAACGGCTCTGCCAAGTCTAAGAAAGTCTTAAATAAAGGCTCCTCATCACAAAAAAATACAGCGCGTCTTCAGCAAACACAGAGATGCTGTTGATAACCTTGCACTTGTGCTGAACATCATCTCTCCCCAGGAAGCTGAAGGCGGGGGAGGAAATATTGACAAATGTTTTCAGATTATATTCTCATGACTAAATCAATACACAGATGGGCCATCTCTTCAGAGTGGAGTTAGGATGGAGTCATCCTGAAGGTCAAGCAGTTAGCCCATTAAAGAGGTAGCTAGGCGCGCGCTTTGGCAGCACATCTCTACCTCCGCCTGCATGGCACGGAGGTAGCAACCTTGAGGAGTTGATTAGCGGTAGAGACGGCTCCCACGACACGGGAGACCCCCCCACCTCATAAAATCCCGAGCTCCGTGGAAGAACGGGGGAGCCTGAGAGAGAGGAACTGGAGGGAATTCAAGGCGGAGGAACTGCCTGCCTGCCTCATCTTTTACAGGACAAATTAAAACCACAGCGGAACAAGTCATAAAACAGGAAATAATGAATTCAATTATACTTTTTACTGTTAAGGGGCTGCTGGTGAGATGTGCTGAGTGGGCAGCGCGAGACGCGCGTGCAGCGGCGGGCACAGACCGATGACTATGTTGGTGGCGCTGGGCTTTGCTGAGGGCTGCATGTGTGCTGACTGCATGTCTGCACGCCCCCAGGAGCAGTTTAGACCTCAACAGGGCCTTCATTATGAATGACTCTTAATTGGCCTGGCAAATACACAGGATGCTTGTTGATTATGGGGAGGTTTTTTGTTTTTTTTCAGCCAGTGCTTGTACTTCGACACAGATGCACGAGTACACAAAGTCTATACACAGCGAGAGACAGCTTAACTAGCAGAGAGGCGTGCCTTAGCGCAGGCAACACTGACTGTAACTGTCATGTCATCAAAATGACAGACAATTCAAGGCTTTGCCGTGCCAGGTTCAAAAGCAGGGCTTCGGCTGTCAACAAAGGATTCTGACAAAGAATTCTGGGACATTTTCTCTTTCTTCAGCCTATCTATACTTCTCTCAATCTCCCTCTACCTCCCACCACAATGCACACCTTTTTCTTTGCGCTCTTTTTCAATCCGCTTTGGCTTGTCCCCTGGCATAACTAACACCTCAGCAGGAGGGAGAATCACAGACAAGAGTCCTGGTGTCCTAGATTCTGCAACACTGGCATTAGCACGGCACATACTGGCCCGTCGTACCGGCTGCCATATAGGACTCAAAAATCAGCCGCACATATATAACATATAAGCAGCACTCGATAAAAACTCATTTAATCTATGTTTAACGGTGTGCTTGAGTGTTTCTGTGAGTTATAGCACAAATATATGAATGAAAACAGAGTAGAAGCACAAACATATTGATTTGTGACTTAATATTGGAGGAGCTATGAGTAAATAGGAGCTGGAATGAGGTGGAGCGGGAGAGGGAAAGGGAGAAAGAAACTAAAAGGGAAAGAAAAGAAGGAAGAGAGGGGAGAGAGAGAGAAGGGGGAGTGGGGAGGTTTGGAGCAAGAATGGTATCTCAGGAAAGTCAGTGTCGCCTCTATGCCCCAGCCCCTGGTGCCACTCACCCACTGCCAGCCTGCCAATTAAAACCCTGATTAAAACCGACAAAGTGTCTCCAAATGAAGAAAGAGCTGTTGGAGGTCTTAACTGCTGAGGTCTGTCAATTACACTGCCAGAGGAAAGTAGTGAGGGAAGAGCAAGAGGGTATAGCAATGACACGCAAAGCAGGGGGCATAGATGAATAATATAAGATCTCTCAATCATTGCTCTATGACTCCCCACGCTCTTCCTGCAAAAAATGGATAATGTGTGAGGAGGAATTTAACAGAGAAGTTGACTTTTAAGTTGTTATTTTGTTCGTTCACCCCCCAACCTTCGTTTTGACTTCTCTTTTGTCTCAGATTCTCTCAGGAAATTTGCATACAAATGATCATATTTGTGGGGGAAAAAAAATGTGCCTTGTGGTGAACTTGTACGAGATTTCACAGACCAATAAAACGGTCTCCCTTTTGCTACCTCTTGTTGCATGTTGCCACTGTAAGTCATAGAAGCGCCACAGTGATGGGCTCAACAGCAAAGCCCTCAATCCCAGATAAACCACCCACAGTGTACATCAGCTGCTCAAATATGATGGTATTCGTGAGGTCATGAATCTTGTTTTAGCGGGACGGGAAGGGAGAAGAAGCCCTTGTCTCCCCTGCATCGTTACAGCTGCATCCCTGCGGCCCATTCCACCTCCATTTAAGCTAAATGTCAACTTTTCAGCTCGCTTTTTTTTCCTCCCCTTTTGCTTCCAGCAGTTGCCATTTGTTTTAACACGGGGAGAAAAGTACGGAAATAAGTCAACAGGAAGAAAACTACAAAGAGTTTGTTGTCAGCGGCTTTCAGGGCTGAGTGGACGGCGAAATGTTCTAAAGTTTTCGAAGAAGAAAGAATCCAACGGAGAGTAAACTTGGAGATAAAATGGATTCCCAATCTGTCTGAATCTCTAACCCAGGAGCCAATGCTATGAGTAATGAGGGTTGCCATTTGTTATAACAATGTCCTGTACCTGAACAGAGAGAATAATTTCATATCCAACTAGAACTCTAATTCCCTATTACTTCATAAATGTTATTATTATTTAGACATTAATCATCGTTAAGAACCCTAATGATATTCTTTCAGTTTAATTAAATTGGAATGGGTTTTTTTGTACTCTGCGGTACAAGTGGACGTACTGCAAGATGCTCTGGAAAGGCGCTCAATCATCTACATCCAGATGGCTGTGGATTAAGAAATAACTGGTGTGCAAATGTATGTGGGTTGGAAGGAAACGGGGAAGCACCTAGGCTACCTTATTGTCACTGTCAGACTTCCCAGTCGTGGTGTAATACACAGTAAAAAAGACGTTTCTGTGTCCTTTTGACCAATGTGGTGGCTTTAAAATTTGAATCAGAGGACATCACAACTGCCCAATCCAACCATTAAAAATCGAAGCATCTGTTTCATTTATTCATGCTTCCTGTTGTTTTACTCACAGTCACCTTTTAATGGGCGGTCCGCTGTTCTGTCGAGGCAGGGAGAGACAGCGACGGTTGAGAACAGATGAGAAAGCGCCTGCATGCCTCATAAAACAGAGATCGCCACAGAACGACCATTTGCTCTCAGCACGTGGTGGAAAAGCACAGCTAGAGGACAGACAACAGGCTGAGGCGGAGGAGCCGACGCACCGGCCATCTGATAACGTTAAGCCCCCTGAATCCCACCGCTCACCATCTCGCTCCCGTCTTTCTCTGCTACACTGTTTGTTACCGTCTCTCTCTCCTTCGATTAGGGCAAATGAAAAAGCCAGACAGAAAGCCAGAAAATAAAAAATAGAAGGGAAAGGAAAGTCAGAAAGACAAAATAAAAGAAAGGAGGGAGACCAGAGTGAAGGTAAGAGCTAGAGAAAAAGGCCCTGTTTTTCAGACCAAGCTGAGGCCCTAAGGGGCATGCATTAAACACCATGTGAGGCAGACCTTACCCTTTACTACTCTATTGGCTTATTCAGAGGGGAGGCAGCCACTGTTAATATTTCATGGGCCAAGCAACAGAATAAGGAGGTGTAAGCTCACGGGAGACTCCAATGCCCCCCCCCACCTCGCTCTGGCAGTCAGGCTTCAAATGTGTTCCGTCACACAAGCATTGCGTGTTTGTCATTGGATCATGTGTTGTACATGTATCAGCGCCACTCCACTCTTCTGTGGATGTCTTTTTTTTCTCTCCCTTTGCCTCACAATGTGGAGTAAATGCATTGAAGAGCAAGGCTGAGTGGTCAACGCACTCATTCAGTGGATTAGTGATGGTTGCATCCTTGAACTGAGGAGTTGGGAGTGCTGCAGAGAGGGCTTATTTATCCCAGCAGTGTGATCTACCTGTCCACTACTAAACCACATTATACAGCTGCTATAATATCCACCCTTTTAGGCACCCGCATAATCTTTCCCGTGATCAATTTAGACGACAAACAGGCAGACATCAGTGTGAACTGATCGCTATACTTTAAAAGGCTTGATGTCATGTCGTCATTTTGCCCACAAGTCCTTTGTCCATTGCACCAAAACGAGACAATAGACATTTTTTTGTTTTCTTTTAAAGCCAATCATGGGCCTTTAATGAGCAATTGTAATATGCTGTGTCAGACATCCACAAATGGGTACTATCCTTCACTGGCACCTCTCAAGTGTCTGCATGTGTTGAACAAATAAAAAAAATAAAAAAAGCAAAAGCGGGGCAGAGCCTCTAAGAGCATAAAAGACACACAATGAAGCCAGTGCTCTGGTCTTTGGCTGTAAGAGGCACTTTGCTGACTGCGTCCCCCGAGTGCCAGAGCAGGAGGACAGTCCTTTGTGTTGCAGAAGTCTTGGGCCACTGAATTCCCCGTTTCAGCAATTCTTTACTGGGGACAGATCCCGAGAGGTGCAGCTTCTCCCCGGGCTCCCCCAGTGTGACTGACGTCCGCCTTCTGTTCTCATGTATAGGGGGAAATAAGGGCCACTGTCTGACCCATTTCAATGACTAACTCCACTACTTGGACACAACTGTCCTCGGGAAAAATGGGCACACCAGTATGAAGGCAGGACGGTCCAAGAAAGAGTTGCAGAAAATAAGTGGTTTGTGGAAGCAGAACGATCACTAAACTCAGAAAAAACTCACTTGCGTTAAAAGGCCAGTCTGCTGATCAGTCAATGCACATCTTCATGTTCAGTTCATGGTACCGCTCTTTGATTGGGAGCGCACACAAATTCGCAGAACAAGAACGACATGAAGTGCTACGACTACTTTACAGGCTAGCCTCAGGCAGAATGTGGTGATGGAGAAAGTTACTGTATACGTCTGTCCCTCTGAAACCTTTAAAGCCCGTTTGGATGGAAATGTTTTCATAAGTCTATCAAATTCGTCAGGGGACTGTTTTATGGGGTCATAAAACGAGGTGTGATAAATACAGTGCCTCAGGTCAAAGAGTTGTTAAGTTCTGATACCCGTGGCGAGGCCAGAGACTGGGCAGAGCCAGCTTAGGGCGGAGAAATTATTCCCTTCGAGAGTGATGCATGGCAAGGTTTAGAGCATAACACTAAAAAAAAACAGGTGTGGATTAAAGGCAGCAGCCTAATAATGCAGCTCCAACAACCTGTCTAGCGTGACAAGAACATGTGAAGGTGGAAACAACTGATTGCACTGGTGTCTTAATAAACAAATAATCTCAAAGACATACTTGCAGATGGCCATGATGTAAAAGGAATACTTATTTTGGATAAAGCAGCACACTGCTGTGGTTCAGACGGGGGCTTTAAACTAACATTTAGAGCGCAGATGGGGTCAGATGGAGAGGTAGGAGAAGGGGGGAGCAGAGAGCGAGAGAGACAGTGAGCAGCAAATGAATGCAGAAGCCGTAGAACACCTTGACAGGCAGATATCTTGCTATGCACAAGATCCACCTCAGGGGACGTCTGGCTAATTTCCTGTGAAAACAGCAGACTACCGAGGCAGGAGGCAGCGGGCGGAGGTATAACAGCGAACAGGGAGGAGGTAAACTATTTTCAGTTCCTGGAAGAGTCTCGTCAGAGTTTGTTCGGGCTGGCAGTACTGACACGGGACAGGTGGACGGGGGAGAGGGGTGGAGGGATGGAGCTATAGGAAGGGCGGTGGTGGGGTTTGTGTCTGGGCTGAAACAGCTGTGATGGAGACCCCTCCCTGTCTGTGGCAGAGCAGTGATGGTACGTGATTATTCAGCATGGCTCCTCATCTGCATCTCGTTTTGGGATGCCCTGGCTCCATCATACCCTATCTGTCTGCGTCCTCAGATCCTAGCGACAAACACTCTGGGACACACTCAACATAAATACATTAACACTCACTCTTCTACGCACACGCGCCCAGCCTCACTTTCCATACCAAATGGCACCAGGGAGAGGTACACATCGCAACCCAAACGACAAATGCTGTTCCACATTCTCCGTAAGGGGAAATGTGGCTCCACATTCTTATGACACAATTGATATACAGCCATTGCAAATTAGCCACGAGGCCGCAAGTGTGGGATGAATTGATATTCCAATCATCTGCATGATATAACTGGGCAGAGAACAACGGCAAAGTCATCTGCGTCGCCTTGATTAGTGAAGTACACAAGCAGGAGAATACGATTGTCAGTCTACACTAGCAGCATACTTGTTTCCTAGCAAAGGCCCGCGTGTAATAGAGGCAGCCTCCAATAAATTTGTACAAATATTCCATCAGAAACGGGGAGGCCGCTTCATCAGCGGGACGTGTTGATAAACAACGGCGGTCTCTATTAGCAGCCGCTGCTGTCAAGGACGTGCATGTCGGCACCGCCGAACAGAGGGAGGAGAGAAAGCAGAGAGTGTAAGAGAGACGGCGAGAAAGAAAGGCAGAAGAAAGAGAGGGAAAGCACAGAAATAAAGAAAAAGGAGAAAAAAAGAGGTGAAAGAGTGAAAACTGGGGTTGTTCTCAGAAAGGTCAGGCTGATTGTCTCGGCCCAAATATGCTGGCCTTTTCAAAATTAACTTGGCAAAGGCGATATTTTCCACAAAGGCGGCATCATGAATCAAAGAAGCGTCTATAGTTCATTGTTGAAAGCAAAGCAACGTCCCTCCCTGTGTTCTCCACTCCCTCCACTGACACTCCACCCTCCCGCATGGAGCTGACATCTTCAGTAATTATGTAATTAACACCATGGCAGGCCTAATTTCAGAGATAGTACGTTATAATTGCATTTAGTCGTTCATTAGTTAGGCCAAACATTCGATACACTGTGCGCAGGTGCGGCAGAGGGCCAAAGGCTACTTGTTTTTTTGGAACGCAATTGCAGTGTCAATGACTTGATTGGTTTCTGCTTGATATCGCTGACAGGACAGGTTTTTGTAATTTACCAATAATTACCCTCACTCTCTGATACAATAAAAAAGTCACTGGTCTCTGCTTAGATAAACCAATCGGGGTATGTTCCCTCTGCTCCCTGCCTCGTGGTCTGCCTGTCTGGTGTGAATAATGACCAGCGGGCTGCGTTGGACTGTATTAAGGGGGGGAAAAAATAAAAAGTAAATGTCACAAGAGAACGGGACATTTTGTCTTCCTAGTGCAGGTGTAATACTGTATTAAATGATACTAAAACAGTAATTACCTGAGTGATAAAGGCATGTTAGGAAAACCAGCAATACACGCGCTGTTCAACGTGATGTATTACATTAGTCAAAGCAGCAGTATGTCTCTGTGAGCTGTTTTTAATGGATTCTTTTTAAACAACATTGGGAGCCAGTAATCTACACGGACAGATCATAAATGAGCATCTTCTGACTGCAGCAAAATACATTGTTGGGTTTAGACTTTTAATGGGTAAAACTGCCAGCAGGGAAATAAAATTCTAGCAGCATTATCCTTTAACTTATGACTGAAATGAAGCAAGGCACACTGGGTGCAGCATAATTAAAAGGGATTTGGTCCTGGTCCGGTGTCCTGTAATGAAACACTTTTTTTGTGATTAGTGGATGGATAGTATCACACTATTACGATGTTACAGTCTGGTTAGGCAGACAGATAATTTGGTCCCAGTAACACCAGATCTGTCCCAGTCCCTGTGATGATTTCTTCAATTAAGCCTTCCTGGCAGAGGAAGCCAAACGCTTAACTAGGCAGAATTGGAGCTGCCACTAGCTAGAGGTAGCAATGGGCTCCACTTCAACAGCTCATTCATCAGCCCCAGCACTACCACCGGGCCACCTGTTCTGACACCACACAGGGACGGAGTCATTTGCATTCTGCTGCGACCGTCCTCTTTCCTCACTCACTCACCCCCCCCCCCCCACCCCCCACCTCCTTCTCTTTCTCTCTTTCTCTGCCTATACAACTTTAAAGTTCCTCAGTGGCAGCTCTGGCAGATAATTGAATACCAAGGTTTGATTTAGTTTGAAATCAATTTGGGAAGGGGCTCTTCATTCATTATGCTCCTTGGCTTCTCTACTATGTCTAAAATCCCTCAAACTTTGGCAGGGGCTCGAACATTGTCAATTCAAAGTAAAAAATTAAGCAGCTGAGCTGGATTGACGGGCAAGGAGAACATGACGGGACAGGGGGAGTTGTTTTCTAGGGAATGGGTGGACTCCTCTCCTGGGGAGTCTCTCTCCCTCCTCTGTGCTCTTTGTCACCACCAGGTGCTGCTGTGAAATAAGGAGAGAGGTGTCGACAGGAGGCAGCCATGCACATTTCTTGACATTTTAGCCAGCTCCCTGCAGACACATATGGCAAGTGTGTGGGTGTGTGTGTGTGTGCCCTTATGTGTTACAATATTCTTCCGTGTGCTTGTGTTTGAACGCTTGTATTTTTGTTTAGATAGATATATGAGTCAATGTTTGCGAAGGTATTTGGTTGTGTTATTCTAAATGCTCTTTTTGCCTACTTCTTGTCCTCTCTCCGATCATATTATCTACGTCTTTGTGACAGCGTCCACTTGACGGCAAGGCTGACACATCGACCACAAAATCAATGTAGTGCATTATACAATACGTTACACTGCATAATGGGGCATTATATCGCTCTGTATTTGAAAACAACTTGGTGCTATTGTGAAGAAATATGGAAGTGCTTCAGCAGAGCACATTCACTAAGCACTTTCCTGGGTGTAAGAGGACTCTTTAACACTGACGGGAGGGTTGAATATCAGCTTTTCAATAAAGAAAAGGGATAACATTGTAGAGTGAACAACTGTGTGAGTGTCTTAACTGAGAGGGATGCACAAATGGACACTTGGCGTCACAGCCCCATGTTTGGGACATCAGCGGCGGAGATCACTGCAGGTTTTCTCCACTTTAAAAGCAATTTCTTCCTCTGGATCAGCCCTCCCCCCCATCCTCCAGCTCCCTTATCTTCTTGTGTGCTCGAGTCAATTGTCATCCGACTGACTTGAGGCTGTGTTAGATTGTTAAAACCTCAGAATATGGTAATCTGTGGGCTGCTCTGACCTTGGGAGAGTGTGTTTGCAAGGTGTCAGACCCCCTAATTCATCAGAGACAGGCCATTAGCTGGCCATCCAGCCACACAAACACACAATGGAAAGGGAAGGAAAGTTCTCAGGGAAACAGCAGCAGCCCCCGTTCCTGAGATATCATTAGTTACTGCCTTTCAAAACTGCTGAATTGGGACACTTACCTGACTTGCCCCATTTTTTTGCACCACAATAGCCAAGATGTTGATGAATGGTTGTGAAAAACTGTCACTACCAGGAAATGGAGAGAATAGGGTTAAGGACACATCCTACCCAAACCTACCCAACTAATGTAGGAACACAGCATTACACATTTTTCACACTCACTTTGGTCAACGAATAGCACATCAAAATAAAACCTTCAGAATCTGCAGTACCTGAGCACAGTTACATTTCGAGTCCCTCTTTGAAGGATTAGTGAATGAAGGACAGGTTATGCAAATAGCGCTTTTTCAAACAATCTCAAAGATGGCGAACAGTTGCCATGTGAGGTCAGCGGTCGAGAACAGCCTCATATATCTAGATGCCAAGCGAGATGGAATAGTAATTACCCCCGTGCATCTCTGTGCGGAGACACAGCCTCTATCTCGTAAGCTGCGATGATTGACAGCCTCAATAAGAGACTCGCGCGCCGCGCCCCCCTGCCCTCCGCCTACACGCCCCTGCGACGACTGGTCAAACCCATCGTCTGGTGCCCCCCCCCCCCCCCCCCCAGGCGGAGCACGGGTGACACCCCTCGCTGATAATCCTGCCCATCACATCCATCATGCCACCCTGCTCACCCCGTGAGAGGGCACAACCGAGGGAATCTAATCAGGCAGTTTAATTGAGGAGCAGGGCTAGCCAATACCCGGGCAGGGAGGCTGGCTCTGCCTGGGCAAGCTCAGGGGACGTCAATAACACTCAGCGGGTGTCGATTCATCAGACCTCCTTAATGTCATTAGCCCTGAGAGGCTCGCCTCACCCCTCTCTCCTCTTTCGCTCTGTCTTCTGTCTATCCATCTCATTCTCTCATGCCTGAAACTTTCCTCTCACTCACTTTCTGTTGCCTCTTCTCTTCCCCGTGTCTCTAAATCTATCCATCTCCCACTCTCATTACCCTCTCCCTCACCAATCTTTCCACAGGCAATAATATCTTCACCTTGCATAACAGGTTCAGGACTTGCCTAGAGAATGTTAGATCTGTGCGTCTGTGTTTCGGGAAATTAGCATGTGTACATTCTCGTCCGCCTCCCTTTCAGACTCCGCCACCCAACTCACTGCGGTCCTCCTCCCCCCACCCTATTTCCCCAATCTCCAGCCCTCCCCCTCTGCCCCAATATGTTCTTCCTCTTGCTCTCCAACAACATGTGGCGCATATTCCAGCTGTTTATTAAACAATGCCAGAGCTTCCTAGGAGCAGGTGATGCAGTCAATTACTCCACAATTACCTGGGTAATTATGCAAAGGAGGAGAGAGAAGAGCAGTGGCAGAGGGACGTGGAGGACCTTGGCAGAGGTGGTTCGGTTGCGTTGGCACTGGTTGGGGCCCAGAATGGCAAGCGATTGAGACCTTGAAGTGACAGTGCCAGACAGAGTGCAGCTATAAAGGACGATGTGCCCCCTCACCTGCCAATAACATACACTCACACATATAAACAACCACAAACACAGCTCCGAACATTCAGCTTCTGCCCCCCACTACACTGACACCATGATGCCTATGTGTGTGTGTGTGTGTGTGTGTGTGTGTGTTCAAGCCTGCTGTTTTTGTTTTGGACAATAACTACACAGTGTTTCTGTGTTTTTCGCCCTGCGGTTTGCCTCTACTCCCGTGACAATTAGGTGTCTTATACCTGAGAGGAAAGGAAGGAGGGAGGGGAGGAGACAGGAGAAGATCGGAGAACGTTGCTGATGAAGGACAGAAGGGAAGAAAATAATGGGTGAAGAGAGAAAAGGTGGAATAAGAGCGGGCAAGGAGATCTGTGGGGAGTTGCATGTATTCCACAGAGTCTTAATACTAATTAAATAAGAGGAGCTGCTTGTTTCCTTTTTTCCCTCCTTTTTTAGAGCGTATATTAAAAACAGACATATTTAGGAGCGCGCACATTTCCTTTCTCTCAAACCCCACTAACAACCAGTGCTGCTCTGCAATCATCCATGTGGACTGTTTTACACACTGACAACGCAGCTCATGTCAAGCGGGCCTGACAAGCATGTCTCGGGGTAAATTGAACCACACAGTGGCTATTCTGAAACAAAAAGTGTCAGACGGAAGAAGAGGGCTTGGCGTATTGCCTGCCATGGGAGGTTTATGCACTCGGATTGAAAATATTTTCACTGGCAGAGTGAATAGTAAATTGTCAGCTCATCACTTAAGGAGGATTGTTGGTGGGTATAATACTTCCCAGCACATGGCTTCTACAAATAGTCTCAAGCCATGCCAACCCTCTTAACTCTGACGTGATTGTGTGGCTGGAGTACCGTCTCTGGACACTAAGCTTTCACTTCTGACTCTCCAATCTCGTCACTTTGGCTCATATTTATCTCTGTGTTGCAGATTAATTTATAAATCCCCCATCAAGAGGGAGGTTGACTGACCAGCCGAAGTAAAGATGACCACATTTTACTGAGGCACAGTTGAGGCGAAAGTATGGCAGAAAATAAGTTGTTTTCTACAGCAGAGGAGATGGTGAGCATTTTGTGATGCTGAGAAATGCACAACCCTTTTCCTGATGAATTCTTTAATAAACATTTGTCCTGGGCAGATTCATGCTTTTTTTCGTTGTCCGTTTGTCCACCTGTCTGTCTTTCCGTCTGTATCTAGCAAAGGGGCAGAATTAGGTGGTCACATGGCCATTCTGTGTTAGTGAAGATGGGCATGAGGGAATTACCTCACAGCTCCGTATCTCAAATCTGTGGGATTAAGCTCCATTAAACATGGAGCGCCGCCGAGCTTTATCTCGGGATTTCACTCTGAGACAGAGCGCACGAGGAGGAGGAGGGAGTCAGGGGGGAGGGGGAAGAAATAGCGATGAAACGTCCTTCACCTTTATCGACCAAATTATATAAAAAAAAGGAGGGATGAGAAAAATTGCTTGCCCATTCCACAGTACAATGGAGGAGAGCTTGTCCATCTTACACTTGTATGTGTGTGCGGCATGCTTAAACACCCAGACAGCCACTCCAACACTGGCCACTACCTCTGTGGCTGCTCCTCCTATAGCATTCACACAAGGTTCTGTAAAAACAGGCCTCTCCCCAGGCTCACCGGCCCCTTAATGAGAAATGACCACTGCTGAGCCTTTGCACTCCCATACACACTTTTCACACACGCAACTAAAATTGCTCATGCACAATCAAACATGCTCCTCAAGACTTTGAGAGTAAAGAGAGATGAATTCGTCGTTTAACTGATAAAACTGCACACTCAAAATCTGGCTAGAATATGTTGAAATGCACTTTAAGGGTGAATGATTAGATTAATTGTAGGTCAATGCTTTGCTGAAGTGAAATTAGCACAAGAGCATCATTACGTTTCTTTGCAAAGGAGGACCATGAATAGCCTGTTTGACTGTCTTTGAATAATCAATAAGTCCTACTTACACAATAGCACAGTGTCAGTATCTAAGTGTATCTATGTTTCGGTTTTCAGCAAGAAAATGAACCAGCGCTTCGCTCAATACATTAACTGTACAGCATGAGCAAGAAAAAAAAGAAAAAGAAAAAGTGAGCATGCTGGGAGTCGGGGTGGTCCAGTGATGAACACCTCCTGTGTCCTCCCTTCATCCTCTTTCTCTGTCTCTCGCTCTTCTCCCTCCTCTGGGCTGTTATTGATCTGATCTCCTCCTCTCTCAACTGGAGCCATGATTCATGTTGTTCCGACTGGCCCTCACTCACCACACACAGACACAGCTCAGTCATGCCCTCCCCTATCTACCTGTCCATCTGTCTCTGCCTGCTCTCCCTCTCTCAGCCCTCAGGCAGACCAACCTGCTGTCCACAAAGGGCCCCCGTGGCCCGGTTTGCTCCTGCGTGCGTGACCATTATCATTACTATCGTTATTTTTTTTGTTATTATTGTTATTAGTCCTGCGTATGAACATCTTGTTCTTCCATTAGGTGTCTTCCTGTAAACCGTCTCACAGGATTGGCTTTCTTGATGTTCTTGCTTTCTTTCAGATTTACATGTATTGCCTGAGGAAAATCACTTAAGACCTGTATACCGGAATACATTCCACTGAACGGTTAATTGCACTTTTAAATCATATTTCAAAGTCTGCATGAAGCACTACATGACCGCCTTTGATAACACTGATTAGGTTAAAAGGCATTTATTGTCCTACTAGAGAATCAAAGGACAGTTTCCATCAATTGCGTGTATGAGCGCCATTTGTACAATATATGCTGTTTCTCTGTTTATTCAGGCTTCATCTCTTAAAGTGTTCCAGTCCATTCAAATGCAGTATGTTCATTTTCTGAGAAAAAAGAGAAAGAAAGCTAGAGTCAGACAAAGAGAGCGAGAGAGGAGAGAGAGAGAGAGAGAGAGAGAGAGAGAGAGAGAGAGAGAGAGATAGAGACGTGTATAGGCAGTGTAGCTGCAGGAGCACATAAAAGCCCTGCTTCAGCCAAGGCCCCT
The DNA here is from genome assembly GCF_050575085.1 of Anarhichas minor. Taxonomy (NCBI): domain Eukaryota; kingdom Metazoa; phylum Chordata; class Actinopteri; order Perciformes; family Anarhichadidae; genus Anarhichas; species Anarhichas minor. Next base: position 13,917,936 of record NW_027466449.1, read on the forward strand.
GCTCCAATGTGTAGAAATTAATTGAGTGAAAAAAATCTGCTGTTTAAGGTTGAAGTGGGTTATGGGAGGCAGTGTAACAATTGTTTTCTGTTTGCCAGGGGCTATATATCGTTCATTCCGGCTTTCTCTCTCCTCTCCGCTCAACACTCCCCCCCCCCCTCCCCCCCTTACCATCCATCCACCTTCTAAGCCTCTCTTGATCCCTCCTCTCCTTTTCATCAGTCTTTTATTTTCCACAGTCCACAGTCTTTTTGATTCATTTTTATCTCTCCCATTTTCATCTATCACATAGGAGATTTTTTTTTGGAAGGGGTATCTTTAAACTTAAATATTCTAGCAATAACAGGCTCCATTTATGAATTGTGCTTTTGCTATCTCGGCTTTTGTGTACGTTCAGTGTGGAAATTCACTCACATGTGTGTCACATACATACATGCATGCATACGTCCATACAAGTTTTTTTTCCCCTGAGATTCTGTCAGTGTAACTAAACAATAGAAGCAACAATGTGTGTGTGTGTGTGTGTGTGTGTGTGTGTGTGTGTGTGTGTGTGTGTGTGTGTGTGTGTGTGTGTGTGTGAGTTTGCGTGCACGTCAGTGCAGCTGTCTGCATGCATGCGCCATTATTTAGTGACAGTGACATTAACAGGGGACCGGTGTCGACACACAATGCAGAACAAGCTTAGCACCCCCTTGGGCTTATACAAATGACTCATTCTCTCTTCACATTTACGTGTGCAATAGAAATCCACAACTGTCTGTTGTTGCCTTTCTTTTCAGCACTATCGACAGAATATACATAGCAGAACAACATCAACAGACAAAAAAACAAACATTGAAAAAAAACAGAAGGCATTGAAAATCAACAGAAACCGAAAGATGCGTGTGATGCATAGGACGTGGAAGGGAACATCTATTCAGATTACTTTGAAAAGAACAAGGTTAGCGCTGATGTAACAGCCAGGAATGGAATCAGAGAGATGTGGAATGCAAGATAAATATGAGAAGAGACGATGGAAAGAAGAGAAACAGAATACAGGACAAAGCTAAACTCAAGATAAGAGCATTAATGAGGAGACTTGTATCTGCATTAGTCATTCCTCTGTTGCCCAAAGCAGAAGGGTTAAACCTGTTTCCTGTGTTAAACTCCTCTTTAGCACCCTTTCATGTAAAATATCAAACCTTTCAATATCACTCTGAGGAAAGCACAGTTGCTCACCCTGTATAATTCTATACAAACACTTAACCATTCTCTTTGAACTTTGCAGCTCCACTCATTATACCTCCTTTGAAGAGTGGATGTTGGGGCAATGCTACATTTTGATTTTGCAGCTATTAAATGTAACACAGCAGCACATTACATCTAAACCTCTGTGTTGCTGCTTAATAATACATAGGCCATGTGCAGAAGCCAGCAGAATAAATAGCCAAGCAAAAAGGAAGATAAAGGTAGCCGATGAGCGAGACGCTTGGGTATAACAAATTCATCTCCTTGCGAACGTCAATACACAAATATTTTTCTGCAGATGAGGCAGAAAAAGCTCCTGTGGAATTGTGGAGCCAGCTGTACTGCCTTTGTGAGTAAAGAGGAGATAATGTCACTGGTTAAATCCTCCTCAAAGCCCTTGCCCCTCGGTGTATAGTAGTATCCTAAACACCGGTGCTGCGTTCGCCATCTGAAGGATATTAAAAGAACCAAGTGTTCCAGAGCCAGCAGGGGAAAGAAGAGATGGTTCTGCCAAGGCCTTACAGCACGCGTATAAAACTGCTTCTCTTGACATAGGGGTCTGCCTTCGCCACAGGAATGGCCTCACATTAAAGGAGACCATTGGAGTAGGCTGCTATTTTCAAAGGGAAGAAGCAGATGGAGGTACGAAATAGAGCAAGAAAGAGAGGGAAAGGGAACAAAATAGAGACAGATGGGGAGAAAGGGAAACTAGCAGATTCAGTAAAAGGCATGTCCTGAAGAGCTATCCGAGGCATTTCAAGCAATCTATATAATGCATTTCACAGGTTTTCAGGACCACTCTTTGATTCTACTCAATACTCAAGACCTCAGCTGACCCTGACCTGTAGAAATGCCTGATAAATGTGTGAACCAGCCAAAAGCTGGTTGTAGATCATTAAACAGAGACTTCTCAAAGAACTCGCACCCTGACATAAGGGAGGTGAGCTGATGCTTAAACTACTTGCTTTCCTTTGAACTCCCACCTTGAAATTCAACTGAATCAACTGAATCCAGCAATGGTCTAGACCAGAGTGGGCCTTTCAGGACCTAACACTGCACAGTGTATCACTTGGAGGTGGTGCATTTGGAATCAGGGTGAATCGCTGAAGAGCATTCTGGCCTGGAACTGAGAAATGGTAGAAGGGAGAAGCCTCGGTGAAAGTTGCTCATTTGCATAAAACCCAGGCCCTGTGTTGCCCAGGGATCTATGTTTCGCTCACGAGACCAAACAAAAGGAGAATTCACAAAAACATAGAGTCGTGCGAAGCCTGCTCACTGCCTGCAGTGCTCTGTTTACTTCACCCTCTCTCCAAATCTCTTGCCCCTACTTTGCATATCTGGAGTTGGTTCTGCTCTGCCACTCCCATGGGGGTTATTTATCAAACGCTGGCAAAAAATCACTTGATTTGGTGTACCAACAGCATAAATAACAATAATGAGTGACATGTGAAGAAGCCCTGTTTCTGTCTCAAAAGAATCTGGGGCCAGAATGAAAACTTCCAGTCATTTCCACTTTGACTGTGCTCCATTACTCCTCTGCATTGGTTTGGAGCTATGAAGCGGGTGTGTGTAGCTGCTGGACAGTTCTCACTTTTTCACTGGAATCCAGGAGGACGGTCTGAAGCTGCAGTGGGGAGCTTTGATAAAGCCAGTCTTTCAATGGAGGTCAAACTCCTCAGGTTATACGACATATAAAATATTTATTTGGTAAATTTCCTCCTAACCCTTCCCAATAAAGACGGGGACCCCCATGGAGATGGCTCATCACGACAACACTATAACATGTGGCAACAAGTGGTAAATTAAATAACGGAAGCTGTCGATAATGCACTTTTTTTTTTTGACAGGCCCATTATTACATCCGCTCCCTACAGCAACTTTTCCAAAATTAGCCCCTCAAATCCGGCTGCTGGATTGAAATGGTGATAAGGCGAAAGGTGAAAGGCACACTGAGGGCTTAACTGCTGCTGAGTGATTCACAATTGTAAGAAGTAAGAGAGGAAAACTAATTACTGTGGTCTTCAAGGAAAACCATGGGTAAAGTGGATGCTCCCAATGCTGGGGGTAAGGCGTTCATGGGGGAAGGCTTTGGTTCAGTCACTAATAACAACATAACAACCCCCATTAAGCTATTATGCTGGAGAGGGGATTACTGCTTTAATGTACTGTGCTGGGTACAAAAAAAAATAAAAATCACACAAACTCAAATGAATATCTGGCTCCATCACCTACCTCCCTTTTTGCATGGCAACATCCAAAGCTAAATGCTGCAATTTCTAACAAAGGCCTTTGAAATTGTATCCACTGTGCGATTGCTCCTTATTATACCATGAAGCATTTTGTGTTCTTTCTTCCCAAGTTCATGTTCACCTTGTATTAGCATGAATAAATGAGAAAGACCTGCAGTAACTAAACCATATTCTTCCTGTGCCTGTGCAACCACTCATTGACTGTTACTCCACTGTGAGAGGAGAGGGTTAAGAGTTATAACCATGGTAACCGTTCTTTGAAATATCACAAACAGATTGGTCTTAACTCCTCCACAATCAGGTAATTCAAAAAGGAAGAGCTATAGCTGTGTGAGCTCCAAGGCAAAGGAAGAAAGAAAGAAAAAAATAGAGAATAACAAAGCAGGCTCCAGGAGAAGAGAGAAGACAATGGAAGCAGTAATCGATTTACTGTCTTTACAGAGCAGGCAGCTGACTGCTGTCGAAAAGACAGCCTATAACTTTGAATAAAAATGGAAAATAAAAACTTTTTTATTTCTTGCTTTGGGCATTGCCTGTATCAGTAATCTGATCCTAATTTCACAGTTGACTTGGAGCAGGAGCTGGGGGGGGAAGCATGCACAGCGTCACCTCCTCTCAGAAACAGGGGTTTGTTTAGTGCCCTCTCACATCTGGCCTCACAATCTGGTGATATCAACCACTGCATCTGTAAATCAGTGCTACCACTGCTACTGAAAACACAAACAGCCACACAAAGCAGCTCTATTTCACAGATACGCAGCAAGTTTGATTTTAACTTACCAATGAAAACCCACTCAGGTCGACCGTGGACATGTGGGACGGTATTTTTTCCCCCATCATGTTTTAACGAGCAGACGAAGAAAGTATGAAGCTGCGTCTCCACAGAATTTGAATTCAGATACGAATGCGCTCGGATGGAGAAAAACCTTCAATGTTTGATTTTGCTGCAAAAATGAAGGGCAAGACTACTAGTAAAGAGGAGTTACATGTTGAAGGTCATGTGATATTGAAAGCCAATGCAGTGTGGCATCCAGCGCGCATCCACTAGCATCCACTCCATTACAACATTAGCAACTAATGTTTTGACATTTGTCTTCATTATTATCAATGAACAGAGCGATTGAGCCACCAGCATGCTCCATTACCTTCCTTCATTGCACAGTTGCACAGTTGAAATCACACATTAGGGTGGATCCAACATGAAATGACAAGTTACGGGGGCTAAGGACGCACCAGCTGATTATTTAGGTGGTGGAGGGTGAAAGGGCCGGGTGAAAGGATGGTGGGGTTGAGCCGAGGCAGGGATGGGATTTAGGGAATTGCTAGAGAACTGTATTGGCATTAAAGTGTGGCGAGCGCAGAGGCGCAGAGCAGCACAGCACACCTTAAGAGCAGAAGCTCATTTCAATCGGTGTAATTAGCCTGTGGTAATGAAATAAGTCAGAGGCACTGCCACCTTCACTTAAGAGAAAATCGATCCGTATTTTAGGGAGTTTATTAAAGCTTAGGAATAATGGGGAGAAGGGACAGAAGGGGTGGAGGAGATGGGGGTGTTAAGCCGACGTGAACAGCTAATCAGAAGATGAGAAGGGGTAGCATCGGGGTAGGAGCTTGACAAGAAGCAGAACGGATATCAGTCGGAGTCAGTCAGAGCAGATGTGTTCGAGGTCTCTGCTATTTCACAGCGAGAAGCCAGGGGATGCTAGAGCTATGCATACTCTGAGACCTACTGCCTGAATTAAGATGACGTCACTCTGTGAGAATAAAACCAATCAGAACGTGGTGTAACCGAGGATCCCGACTGATAGACAGCCACCGGACATCCTCACCACAGGGGTTTGCAAGGATCCCCATGGAGGTTTTGGCTGTGGCCAGGAGCTGGAGAACAATTGGAGCTTGGTAAGAGCAGGGTGTGGTGAGATAATCACTGATGGACATCTCTCCTCAGGTGCCCCAAATGCATGCTGGTAGACGGGGGCGCTGCTTGCTCATTTATCCAGCCGTCTGGCCAACTCACCTGGAGTGATGGGGGAGACGTCAGGAAGGCAGGCTGCTATTTCACGGCCTGTTAAGCGCTAATGCCGCAACATGCCCTGCGCTCCAATTTTAGGGAAGAGGGAGCATTACCGCCCCAACTCAAGGTTCAGTCCGTCTGGACTGTGGACTTGGAGGGTAGTGGAAGAAGGAGGTGGGGAGGAGAGGAAAGGGCAGTGAGGAGATATAGAGAGAGAGAGAGAGACGGGTGTAGAGCGGGGCAATGAAAAATCTAGTGAAAGAATGTCCAAAGACAGGGAAACAGAGACAGACACTCAACGAGAGCAAGAGGGAGCGAGATCGAGGGAGAAAGAGGGTAAAGCCTCGGTTTACACGGGCTGCTGAGCCAGCACTGCGGAGCAGACAGGACAGCAGCAGCAGGGTGGATCCGCTGACATCTACTCATGCCACGCTAGGTTGCCTCTTGCAGGCCCCAGAAGGGCCTTCGCTCCCGGACTTGCAGCCTCTCTCTCGCCGGAGCCATTGAACATCACCGGCCTGAACCACCCACAACACTTGTCCTCTCTGTGCACTAAACCTGGCCCATGTAATAGACAGAACCTCTATTAGGCACTGGGTGGCTGGGGAATCAGAGCGGCTGCAGCACAGCATGAGGGATGTAAAGACTCCCTTGTAGAACAATTGAGATAACGCTCAACTTACGTCCACTCTTTGTGTCCTGCCTTGTGAAGCTATGGTATGAATTATGTATTTAAATGGATCTTTGCCTCCTCCATCGAAACAGACGAGTAAGCAGAAAGCTGTACAGAAGGCAAAGGCCAAGTCATTTGGCTGTGCTTACAGTAAACATGCCTGTGCATTATGGGTCATGGTTCCCATCATAGGCTGGTTACAGCAGTGATGGATCACTTCTCTCTGTCAGTCCTGAGGGGCGAGCTGTTTAAGGACATGACTCAGGTGTTCCAAGGCTGCAAGATGTGGATGTGTGCACAGAAACACAGGAACACACAACACAGGCACAGCAGTGTGACTCAGCGCAGACAATGTGTGCACTGTCTTCTTACAGTATGTGAAATAGCAGTAATCTTGGTCCGATTTATATGATCCCATGTGGCTTTGCAGCCATGAGTCAGTTTCTACCTGTGCTCTCTCTCTCTCTCTCTCTCTCTCTCTCACTTCACTAAGCTCACCTTCACACCTTGCACTGCTGAGCACAATTAGCAATTAGCTCTGGTAAATTAGACTGGTTACAACATATCAGAGCTCCCACAGCAAAAATCACAGAATGCAGAATCACACTCGGTGAACTCTCTATCTTACGGTGTTGCACATTTTACACTGCACACTACAGGTTTAGTGGTTCGACAGCTCAGCCTCTGACTGCTTATTGCTACTCATTGACATAAAATACTGTAATAGTCACCAGCGCATTACTCAATGTTCATGTCGAGTGTCGACTGGAATGTAAAGAAAAGCTTCTTCTTCAAACACTGTAAGGGTTATGTAACCTTTCTGTTTCCAGAACGTGTTTCCAAACCACGCCGCCACCAAAGTGCAGCAATGCATCACATGATGTGCTCCATTCGGCGGCCCAAGTACACATCGGACACGCCTTGGCAGGTCATCAGGACCACACAGCATATACAGCATGGAGCACATAAAGAGAATCTGGAGTGCTGCCCTGGATTCGAGAATATTTTGTGTTTTATTTCACGAGATTCCTCCCCTTAAGAGCTGATCTCTTCAGCTATGGCTTGCCAGGAAATGTCTTTTTTTTTATATTATTTTTATAAAGATGAGTTGGTCACAGAGGTCTGGATATTTTTATACTGTAACAGTGTTTCTCCTTGTCTATTGTGACAGCTACAAGACCACGGGAGAACACGCGTTATCGCTGGCCAAGAGAAGATACAGTGGCTGTGATGTGCCAGTTGAGAGAGTTGCTTGAAAGAAAAATGGTTGCTTTTCTGGAGCATTGACCAGCATTGATGCTGGAAAATAGGACAGTGTCAAACAGTACAGTATTCTTTTGGGGGGGGCAGTGCTTTCGTGTGTGCTGAAGTTGGCTGATATAGCAGACATTAGAAGTAAGGTAGATGTGGGGACATATTCAACTGGCATCTGTTGCCACTTTCTAGCTTTAGATATATGTGTATGGAGGCTTTAGGAATGGTTTGAGGGAACGGCTGACTAATACCTGTACAAGCCACATTCAACAGAGAACTTCTAGATTCAAGATTCAACTTCTACCATATCAGACCTCCCCTCCCCTCTTCTAGGAGGGACACTTTGAGGACAGAACTTTAGGGGAGGCTGGATTTCCACAAATGTGCAATGGGGGGGGGGGGGGGGGGGGTAGAGCTGAAGCTGGTGTGACAGCCTAAAGAACCTGTCAATAAAAGTAAACTCACCCCCAAAAAACAAGTGCAATTGCCAAGTATGACCCTATCCTGTTGGTAGAATCACTTCCCAACCCCTTTCTGGACGTGTATTCTGTGGAGAAGTCAGAGCCTACATGCTAAAAACTACTGCACATAATCTGTATCCACATGTTAATACAACCCTGTCAATGCAAGTTGGCTGACTTGAACTGAGGACAGTCAGAAACTGTAAAAATATGTAACGGATGGATGTGTGTTGTCCCAACAGATTATCAGGCCACTGCAGGACTAGAGATGACACTGAGCTGGCAAAGCTGAGGAAGAGGCCATTTTCTTGGAGTGACAAATATCTGCAGGAGTACAAACAGAGAGCAGTGGCCCTGTTGGGAGAATGCCTGAGCTTTGTCTTTGTCACACTGTGTGACACGGACTCACAGCACCACTCCCTGAGGTGTGTGTGAATTATGTGACCGTGTTTGTGTGCGTACACGTGGACACACGTACACGAATAGCAGACCAAAAATCTTCTCTAGCTCAACTCCTGGGCTTCTGGCATCTGTGCTTGTGGCTAATCATGTGAAAGAGACCCGAACCCAAACTTTAGCACTGCTGAAAGCAAAGGCGATGAAGTAGTCTGGGGCTGGAAAACATCTGGGCCCTTTATGGCAGCGGCTGGTATGCGGAGTGACGTGGAGTGAGGTAAGGGAACGCCAGCTCGACAGTACTGCTTTGAGCCAGCAAGATTAATGTAGGCTCTCTGGAGCAAAGGCAACATCCAGAGCCTTAATAAGGTACAAACAATTGGTTCCACTCCACTGGCTTCCCAGGGAAAACTATTGTTGTGCCGCATTGTTTCTTGGTAAGGCTCCTTGGAGACACGGGCCGACTGCAGCATGTGACTGTCTCCATTACAGTCAGGGGAAAGCTCACTGTGGACCTGTGTTTGTCTGTGTCAGGGTGAAGGCTGGCTCTCGCCTGCCCCACATCCCTCCTCCCCCCCCCCCCACCCCCCGCCCCTTTCACTCCCTCTAAATCCAAACTCTTGTAAGCGCACTCACCTCGACTCCCTGCACTTTCAACTTCATGTGATCCTCCCGTGTGGTCTTCCCGTCTTTCCTCTTCTTCCAGCAGTAGCCATCCTTTCTGTACTTCACCTTCTTCCTATTGTACAATATCATCGACCCATTCTGCGGCCTGGATCCGTGGAGACCGGGCAGAGAGAGGGAGAGCAAAAGAGAGAAAGATGAGATGAGAGGAATTTTTTAGGCAAAGCTACAGCACAGCTCGGGGACTCATTTTAGAGATGTACAAAGAGGCCCGACACGAGTCTGCGTCGGGCAGAAAATGCACCAGTGACTTCGATGACAAGACTTCTTTATGGTGTTTTTCAGCATTGGTATGCACAGTTTGACAATGAACAAAGCACCCTTCAGCATACATTCCTCCCAATGAGAAGTGTGTGTGCTACGAGCAGCTAAAGTGACACTTCTTCTTATGGAGTAAATTACATGAAGGGCAGTGTGTAAGGCAAGCAGCGTGGGGGGGAGGGTGTATGCGTGTGTGTCGGAGGGGGGTCCCTTTCTTATCTGTGATTCATCCAACTTAAATGAGTTGTGGTGTTGGAAGTCCCTCGGGGGAAGCAAAGATCCTCCCTTACACTCCATTCATAATTCATTCTCACTCCACCAGACCACAGCCTGTAGGCTCATAATGGTATAATGTAACTATTTGATGATAATCTGCCTTTCCACTTCGATATGTAACAGAGGCATTTGGCGCTCAGTGTTGAACATTAACTGAAAGTGTAGCATATAAAACATTTATGACTTACTCAACAATTAGTGAGCAGTTGAACATAGTTTTGTGTGGGTGTATTTGTATTTGTGTGCATTGTGGAGTGGCTATCTGCAGCATGAATCCATATACACTGCAGTTTCCCCAAGCACTTTTGCACTCCTCCAACACACACAAGACTCACTATACACAGTTGCTATGATTTGGAGCTCTACCAAATGAGAACAGGTTTGCCTCAGTGTTTGGGGCCTCTCGGTGATTGAGTGGGAAAGCAGTCTGCCAAAGCTGCTGAGGAGGCAGAGTAACTGTTGAGCGGGGCTTATGCTGCGTTACACACAACCTGACCTCCTACTAGAAAAAGTACAACGGAAGACCACTCAAAGTCGGAGTTCCCACTTGTGAACTGTTGTCTGACGTCACACAAAAACGGAAGCGCACATTGTAAACGGAAAACTATCAACTGAAAGGCAACTTAAAGTAAATTTTACTATATTTAATAACAATAATACATATTATAATATAGTCAAACCTGTTCTGCATGTGAATTGATGTCAAAAATATGTCGGCAATGTTATTAGGTTGCTGGTTACAGTAAGCAATTGAGAAAGGGAAAACGTGCACCCAAAATGTGGACGTTGCTGCATTGCTGAGAGTTCTGTTGTGTGAAATATCCGTTTGTCACGGTCAGCCATGGTTTTTGTTTACATTCGGCGTCGTGCACCTGGAACGCTTCGAGGTCGGAAGTATCAACGGGAAAAAAGATCTGACCCAAGAGATGTCTGGAACGCAGACAGCTGGTGAGCCTTGTTAGCCTTGTGTTCACTGTACACATGCACAACACACACACACACACACACACACACACACACACACACACAAACATATAAAACTAGAAACACAAAAAACTCATCAAAGCAAAGAAGAAAAGCTGGGTTGATTTGTGTCCTCTCGAACAAAATTCAAAATAAGAAAACCCAACGGTTGTTTTACATTGTTTTGTTGTTTATTGTAAAGCTTTTTTTCCCCATAAGGTTTATTTATAACGCTGCATGCATCATTTTGCAGGGCTGCCTTTTGGGGCCAGAGCGCGTGTTTATCTTGGTATCACTCATCAATCATTTTCCCAGCCGGATCTCAGGGGCCAGCGGAGGGGGAGGAGATGGGGGAGGCGGGGTCCCTGCAGTCCCCCCTCTGTGGCCCCTGACAGCACCTTCTAATGAGAGACGCCACTCACACACTGACGTGCTCACTCCTTGCTGATCTCCCTTCTTCCCTTTCCTCCTCCCTTCCTCTCTCTACAGCGCTCTCTTCTTGCCGTCAGTCAACTCGAGCGGCGCACCGGGGACGGTCTTTGTCTCCTCCCTCGCTCCGACTCCTCTTCTGCTGTCTCTCTCCCTCTTGTTTCATCCGTCTCAGGATCCCTCACCTCCACTCTCCCACACCTCCCTCTCTCCTGCTGTTTTCTCCTCACTCACTGCCCTCTCTTGTTTAGCACTCAGCCTACTTTGCAGAAAACAACTATTAAACAAGACATTTTTATTGGTCAGTTTGAAAAGTGGAACTGCTCAATGGCTGTGTGGGATATACACAAAGTATAAATCGTGTTCTAGTTTACAGCATCCATAATGTCACCCATCGCGGAGGCGTGATCATAAATGACACTCATGAACTAAGAACTTTGCAGATTGCTGCAATCTCAACATGTACTTCCACCGATTTGCATCCCAAATGTTACTTGAAGGACACTCGTTCGACATGCCTACATCAGCAGTTGGCATCATTCCCAACAGTGCGATCCGATTATTTGTTTCGATATCATTCCGAGGTTTTGTCCTTCAAAAGATACCAGGCGTGTGCGCCTCTTAAAATGTAACCCTGCTTGAGACAAAAAGATGGGCGCAGATGAGATAAGGCAGAAAATCAAATGACACAGGGCTATCTGATCTCCTCCGGAGCACTGGAAATTGGGGTGAGGCTTCGGTGTCAGAGGCTCCACGCCGTATTTATCGGCTCTGCGCAAAAAAACGTATAAGCTCAGCTATTTTTGAGGACTGTTGGGTAGATGCTATTTTCAATTCAAGGCACTTTGGACCGGCAGGAGAGAGCCTCGGCACCCACTCTGGAGCAGGTCTGAGGCAGAGGCCAGTCTAAAATGCACACTTTGGCAGCAGAACGCGTCTCCTCTTCCTGCTGCTGTCTCCAACTCTCTCCCTCCCACTCATCTCCTACCACTGTATACTTAGGCGTTTCAATTAATCTTATCAGAATTATACATATTTATACATGAGGGGGAAAAGCTAACTGCTCTGTTATCAAAGAAGCGTGACAGGAGGCTCTCTGTCTCAGATGCCTAAATGTGGCAGATTAATATGGAAATACAGGCCTCTGACAAAGTGCACACAAGCTCCACAGCTGCCTCTTTCCTCTTTGGAGTTTGCTGCGATAACAAGCTTTACCCTCAGGGTGGTGTTAGGCCTTGTCCAGTCCTTTAGGAATCATTCATTTACCCAGGTAATGGCATTCGCTCAATCAGATTTGTTCATTCGAAAAAGTCAGGGGAGGGGGGGGGGGGGGGGGGGGGGGGAGGGGGGGGGGGGGGTTATGAGGTTGGTGACGTGTTCAGCATGGGTAACAAACCCAAAGCAGGGGAGCCCACAGGCAGGCAAAACGCAGCCTCAGCCTCACTGTCTAAAGGCCGATAGGCACTCGCACAGAAACGGGTGAAGAAGCTAGAACAGACAGACAGAGAGAGAGACAAATCTGTGTGGGAGACTCTCATGTTCCGACAGGGATCAGTGAGGAGAATCCACAGCTCTGGTGAATCATCCTGGAATCCTAAAATGTTCTGTGAAAACACACTGACGAAACTTTGAAAAGTTCTAAACATATTAATGAGGAACACAAACAGGCTTATTGGGCGCAAGTACAGACACGGTTTTGGCAAGTATGAGCTATTCAGGGAATATAAAATAAGAAATAAAAAAAGATTCATAGTATGTCCTCAATATTTAATTCATAAACTAGGAACAAAACTATAACTGTACACCAGACTCAAAACTACTCAACTGTATCAAGTGTACTCTTGTCAAAAGGGTTACAGAGAATGAAAGATTTCTGTCTTGGTGAACCGGTGTAGCAGTGATAAGTGTGCTCTAGCCCCCTTCCTATTCCCCATGATGCCCTGGGTTTGATTAATACCATACATGCTGTTTTTCTCCCCAGCAACTTCAACAGGCGATGCAGCCAAGAGGACAGGAGAGTAGTAGAGGAGAGGAGAGGAGATTAGAGGAGAAGAAAGGAGAGGAGAGGAGAGAGAGGAGAAGAGAGGCGAGAGGAGAGGAGATTAGAGGAGAGGAAAGGAGAGGAGGAGAAGAGAGGCGAGAGAATAGGAGAGGAGAGGAGAGCTGGGCCGGAGAGACTCGGAGAGACTCGGAGGGTGAGCTGGTTGGGGCCTGAAGTAGCTCAGAAGGGAGGCGACACCTGCTGTTCTCAATTACCCATCAGAGCCTTTAGCCATCACAGCCTTTACCCCACTGTGTCAACAACCCCACTCACACCTACTACTCATCCAAACACATCCACACACACACACACACACATTCATATACACACCTACACGTGGCGTCACACACACCAACCCTATTAAGTATAAATATGAAGCACAAATATGCCCCTGAGCGCTCACACACAAGCGCCGCGCACATGTACAAATGCACACTAAGTTTCTGGTAACCCTGTTGCTCCATCTAGGGATAACATTAATAGCAAGACGAGTGACAGGACATCAATAACACACGGATGCTGGTCATTACCGGTTCTGTCAATCACAGGTAAAACATAGGTCACATGTGTTAAAACACTGGAGCGGTCGGCGCCGAGGTGTTTTCCACGCGCAATGTAATTAGACGTCAAGCGACGGCACTCTGTTAGACAGCAGCTCATCCTTGCGCTGGTTGTGCGAGCAGAAAGGTGCTGCCGCCGCGTCTGGAGCGCCTATCTGGACGCATCACGTGCAATTGATGACTCGCAGATAAGCCGCTCCCTTTCAGCCCTGCCAAAGAATGCATCAGGAAGTGGGGCGTTCGCTAAAACTACTTTAAATGTAAATCTGCCACGGGCCTCAGGATTGAGATTCATTGTCTGCGCTGCTCTGAACCCCTCCAACTCCCCCCGCTAGTGTTCGTATGTCGAGACGTCGCAGGTCGCGCACCTCTTTGACTGCCAATGAGGCCGCAGCGCCCGGTCACTGTGGTGCCAACAGTCCTTACTCTACTCCTGAGTGGCCTCGGCCTTCAACCATGAATGCCTAATCATATATGCTAATAAAGGGGGCGGTGGGTCAGTCAGCTGGAACGAGTTATGCAACATCTTTTTAAATCACATCTCATCATCCCTTTTCCTCAGTAACATGTTCATCTTTTTTCTTTTCTTCTCTGCACCCCGGACTGTCTGGTAAACGGTCATGGTTGTCTTCAAAAAGAATTAAGGATAGCGACAGAAAACGGTGGCAGCAGCTAACTGAATTAGACCGAGATGAATCAAGGAAGTTACGTATTCCAAATATGATACCACGTATCTCCAAGGCTGTACAGATGGAGCACAATGTTTTGTTTACCCAGTGTGCTCAACTAAATACAACAGTAATGATGAGAGGGTAGCTGGGCCCCTGGAGTTGTAATTCAGGGTAGGGAGACAGATCGTGTGCCTCCCCTCTTTCTCTCTATCTATACTGCCAATGACTGCCACAGTACTCAGGCCCCGGCCCACTGCCCTCCAGCACAAAACAGATGTTCCCCCCGCACTTATCTCAATGAAAAAATCACAGACAATTTACAGAGAATATAAATTACGGTCGTGGCTACACATCAGTGTCTCTGTCCCTGTAAGACCTTGTAAAGAGGATAAGGGTGAATTGGTGTGGGAGGGTGGGTGGATTGTTGGGAGACAACATAAGGCGGATGGAAGCAGTGGGGGGGATGGGGGGTTGGTGTTGCTCTTATCTGGTCCACAGCAGCCCAGCAGAATGAGAGGGAGGCTGGTGACTGGCGGTGATGCTGCGCTGATAGCGCTAAGCCGGTTTCATGCACATTTCAGGGAGGCTGCCATCACTACTCAGATTTAAAGCTCTCAGCTCCTGCCAGTGGATGAGGTTGGGACGTTATTTACAAATAGCCATGTCATACACTGGTTACCCCGCTCGGCTCTCTGTGTCAACACATACACACATAGCAGTGAGGGCTAAATGTGTGGCTTTGATGTACAGCTTAGGTGACATGGAATTTGAATTTCAGTGCTTGTAAGGTTTTGGCTGTGAAGACGTTTTTTATTCACTCGAAATGCACACTGTCTGTGTGTGTCTGTGTCTGTGCGAGCGCACATAATGTGTTTAACTGGGCTGAAATGTCGATGACTTTCAACTGCTTGCTCAAAAGGCTCCCACATCACATTTGTGGTGAATGCTATTTTCAGCCTTTAGTCAGTGTGCATATGCTTACTTGGAAGTAGCGGCAACAGAGACGATGATTCACACCTCACATCCTCTCCTGCTAATCTTCACAAATCATCCGTGGTGTGTCTCGGTGCGTTGTAAATAAAAGGTGGCACCAGAATGAAGCTTCTCCATAGACCCGACTCCCGCTGACAACTACATGCTGTGTGCATCGTGCATGTGTAGACCTACGTCCTGCAGCACTGCCTTATTATGACACTTTGTAAAGAGGATGCTTTTGTACTCTCAATAATGCATGAGCAGCAGGGAATTGCGTACAGCCTTATTTTATATCATGGGGGAGAGTTGCTGTTTTAGCAGCTTAGGTTCTCCCGTGGTAAGAAATACTAATGCAATTAAATCTAAGTCCAAGTAGACTGCAGCAACAAAAGGTCAGGCTTTCATTATTAGCAACAACAAGCTTGCTTTCTATTAAAACGAGGAGCAGGAGAATTCAGCTCCCAGGTTAATGATGCGGTCATGTACATTCAAGAGGCAAATTCAGTACGGAGGATCAAAGATTTCCATGTCTCTTTACTGGCTTAATGCTACATTCAACAAGTAAAATAAACGTGTGCAGTGTCATTGACAGTATTTAAGATAAAAGTGTAAGAGCCAGTATGGAAACAAAAAGCAAGGATACATCAGTAGAAGAAAAGTAAAAGATTATAAAGCTGGACCACAAACTGTACAGCGTTAGACCTTGAGAGGCTTTGCTGGCAAAGATTTCTATGAATGTGCATACTGCTATTATACTTCATCAGAATAAACTACCTACAACATGTACTGTAAAGTAAAGATATTACTCTCACATTCTGTAAAAGTGGGGCATCATCCTACATGATATGGGGATGACAAGAGGACACTGCAGTCCACCTGAGGTGGCGGCAGTGGTCTGTCCAGGACAGGAACATGATGGGCCAAGGACAGGCTCTCCTCCCCATCATGGCTCATGCCAGACCGAGCTTATGGATCACATGGATGTGGCCCTCCTTGTCTCTCCTCCAGAGCAGGCAGTGCCACCACAGCGCCGCTGACCTTCCCCTATTGATCCCTCGGTGACGGAGCACTGCTAAGGCCAGCTATTGAACCACTTATGATTAATTCACAAATCCTGCCTTGTCCACAAAAAAAGGTGAAAGAACAAAGCGCAAGCAGGAGGAACAAGTGAAACGAGGACGGATAAAGAGCCAGAGAGGTCAAAAAAAAAACTCCACTTTTTAAAAGTGAGACAGAACTTAGAAGTGTTGCTTTACAAGCTGACCAAGCTATAAAGAACATGTCAGAGTCCCTTCTGTCACAAAAAAACATCAGCACAGTGATGGGAGGAGGAGGGGTTGAAAAGAAGGAGTAATACAACAAAAAAGAGTGAGAAAAAGGAAAGAGACAGACAGGAAAACAGAGAGAAAGAAGAGGAGAAGCTTTTCTTCCTCTCCCTTCTCCTATTCCTTGCTCCCATTTTAGTCACGAGGACAGACCAGTGAGGGCGAGAGGTTGAAATTGAGCTGTAACTCTATCTGTGTGCTAGAGCGAATCAAAAAGTCTATCCCACCTTTCACCTGGGAATCACAGCTCTCTCCATGCCCTGTCTGGTCACCATACCAACCACCGCTAGGCATCATGGGATTAATTGGAGCCCAGGGCTCAGCGGCAGCTCAGGCACAGACAGAGAACAGGGGGGGGGGGGGGGGGAGAATCAGATGGACATCAGCCACGGTCAAGTGATGGTGGCCATGCAGATCAAATTGAATTTCAGGCATTGCTTGCATTGCCAGAGATGATACGGTCTCGAGGTAGCGCTAAACATATTGGAGTCCAAGCCACCTCCGCAGTAATGCCTGGATTGGATTCCAGGATGAAGTTAGCGGTTCGTCTTCTTCTCTGATCCCTGTGTGTTGTGCGTGGGGATTTCACACAAATACTGACACACTGTGATTCGCCTCCGTATAGACAACCTTTGCCAGAATGTTGAGTAAACAGAGCGTCAACAGAGGGGAGCCTACTGTGTGCTGTATGCTCTCGATAAGAGATACATGGGGAAATGACAGGTGTAGATGAGAAAATGCAAAGTCGTGTTTCACAGCAAATTCAGTGGTTTAAAAAAAAAAAAAGTATTAACATTTGACCTGGGACGACCTGTTGATTAATAGGCAATGTCCACGAGAACAAAACAACATGAATATAATTAGGCTATTTGCTTGAAAAAAGAAAAAAGTGTCAGTAGATAAACTCTTATAGTCATAAGATGTAAGGGTGAGCAGTGGTGCACTGTATGCCAATGAGAATGTTATGCAAGTGTGATGGCATTTATTTCCCACAACGGCTAAATCCAATGATGATACATGCTGGTCACTCCTGTTTAGTTGATGGCAATTAAAAGTAATGTCCACTGGAAATATTTTCATAAATGCAGCGGTTGCTCTGCAGTCGGTTAATTCCTCGGTCGTCAAGCTGAGCTCTCACTAGCCTTCGCACCGCTGCAACAGAGCAGTGTGTGGCACAATCAGTATCATCCAATTCTCTACAAAACCGATTAGAGCTGCTCAGCTGGCCAAAAGATCAGACTGTGGTTGTGTTGGGAAGCTTTCAGCTGTGAATGTGTGCAACCGTGTCAGTGTGTAGCAGAGCATTCATAGAGAATCTACTGCACCCTGGTTAAACAAGGCAATGATGAAAAGATAGACGAAGGAAACGTATAATGGATGGCCCTGTGTACTTGTTGACAATTGAAAGTAGACCATGCTGTTTCTATAGACGCTGGGGATTCTCAGCAGTTATTATGTTGACCGTTGACCCTAAAGCAGCACTGCGAACAGATATCTCGCAGTTACTTTGGCAATTGATGGACGGATGATCCATCCTCAGAGGTCATCCTGGGGATGACATATGATTTACAGATTGAAAAGCCCTCTGAGGCAAATTTGTGATCTGTGAAATTGGGTTACACAAATGAATTTAAATTGAATAATGAAAATAGAAAAAAATAAAAATAAAAAATGACTTAGAAAGGGTGAGGTTTAAAAATAACAGTTTTTCTTTTTTTCATGACTTTTATTCTTGTCGTTTTTGGGCTCATTATGACATCGACTACACTGCAAAATATGACACCTTTCTGACACGTCTTGTTGATGTTTCCTGAGCGTTTCCAATAGCAGAATAGAGGCAAACACGAGCAACAGAAGAAACGTGTGGGGAGATAGACTGAAAGGTGAGATGAAACTGAGCGGGTGTGGGTGTGGTAGAGTATGATGTTATGGGTGAGTGTTAGTCAAGTGGTCCCACAGGCCCCGACGCTCTCTCACACTCAATTTATCTGGGTATGTTTGTATACGACGACCCCTGACCTTAGCCCCTGGCACATGTCTGAGATCACTCCGCTTCGTCTCTGCTGCATCAGCTGGGGCCAGGACCTCGCACGCATACAAAACACGCACGAACAGCATGACCGAGCGAATAAGTCAACTCTGCTTCTCCTGGGTTATACACGACGACGCCGATGGGTTTTACCCAGACAATGAAGATGACAGACTGTGTGTGTCCTGCTATGTTTATCTACTGCCGTCCAGCTGCACACTCCCACAGCCATCTACATGCGCACACACACACACACACACACATCTGAATACACTCATAAAGTAGTCAGCAAGGCACACCTCTAATCATGGTCACCCCTGCCTTTTCATTTTCTAAGTTCACTGGCCCATTGAGCTCCCACACACTAAATCACATCAACACCCTCTCCTCCATAAATGATCCACCCACAAACATTCTCTCTGTCCTCCATTCCTCCTTTGCTTGCTTAAAAAAAACACACACTCAGACACAGAGCACACACATCAATATACAGACAGAGACTCATGCACGGCTAGCATAATAGTAGGCATAGCATTAAAACAATCCCACACAGCTTAGGGGTGGACTAAACAGGTGAGCATGAGCATCTAGCCAGAGACGGAAGAGGGGTAACCCCCCCCCCCCCCCCCCCCCCTCTTATTCCAAAAACCATAAAAGGTTTATCCTCAGTCTGGCACAGAGCATGACTTTTACACACTTCCCGAAGCAGCATTTCCAAATTACAGCAGCACGCAGGCCAGCCACACCGGCTGATTGACTATTTCCCCCCATATTTGACACACCAGTGAGTCTGTTCATCAGTCACCTCAACAAGCCGGCTGTGAGAATTGCAGGAGGCTGGGCCGGGTCAGGGCGACGGCCACGGCACGGCAAAGAGTTTGCTCCTGGCTCTGCATACAGGGCCTGGCGGAGGGGAGCCGTGCACTCGAATGAAATCAATGTCGTACGTACAGTTAGTGTAGTAGCGTTCGCAACTTTACAATTCATCGGTTGCTCGTATTTCTTTCAAGTATCATATTCTGCGGGGGGGTTTTCCTTTGATCAAAAGGATGTGTAGGGGGGGGGAAAGGGGGCCGATGGAGATCCACTACTGTCACCCTGAGACCATGTTGAATATGTAAAGGATGTTGTACAAAACTGAAGCATGACACATATCCCTATTTCAGATGCAAGTAGTGTCCCTCGTGTTAGCATGTGACAGGCTTGGATATACCCAGAGCTAATCTCAGCTGGAACCTGTGATGTACAGTAGAGTACAGTGTAGGGAAATATCCAAGTCGATTACTGAATGCTTTTCCTCCGCGTATTTATACTTCGTGCCTCTCAGGAAACTGAGAAACAGTGGGTTTTTATAAATTTAGAGGACCCTGCCATGTCACCGCCCACAGGCAGACACAACCATGGCCTGCTGCTGCTGCTGGAGCCCCACTGTCCTGCTCAGCAAAAGTCTTGGAGGACAATGAGATACTGCTGTGGCCGGCGTTGGCATTGTGATGAACTACTTCTAGAAGCAATCATGCGAATTTACATCATCCCTTGACATTTGGCCTCACACTCCACGCGCTATCAGTGTGGGGTGTCTTGTCCGTGTTGTTGTTTTTTGAGTGGGCCTTTACGCATGTGTGTGCGCACGTGGAATTCAATATCTTCCCCTGACATTTAGCCTCTCTGTCCACATGGCTCTCTGCAGGAAGAGGCAACGTGGGAATGCCAATCTTGCAACATATTATTTTTTGTGTGCGTCTATCAATGTGTGTCAGAATTGGAATACACAGTTATTAAGGGGGGGGCCTGCCACTCATCTGTCTCCAGAGGGTGAGGAGACCAGACACCATATAGGAGGCAAGGAGATGGGAAAAGGCAGACTGAGGGGAGAAACAGAGAGAATCAGAACTAATGAAGGAGAGGAAGGGAGTGGTGAAAGTGTCAAGGCACCCATTGTATCGCTGGGCAGGAGCAGTAAAGACAAGCTAGTGGCCTCTGCAACTTTAAGATTGCCATTAAACTCTCGCCTTGCTCGTGTTTATGGTTGGCTTTGTGTGTCAGAGGAGAAGGGGATCGTAAAGCGGGGCTTTGTCTGTCTGCCATCGATTTATTTCCTTCGTTAGGGTGATGACACTGCCTGCTTATGATGTCCTAGCACAGACTGTAATTACAGAGCACTTCTGTCTTTATTGATGTCACTTTGTTAGTTTAATTATGCTATATTGGGTTTTAGAGTTGCTGCAAGAGCAAAGCTATGATGTAGGGCAAATATCATCAATGGAACACCCTCTTTTGAAGATGTCGGGGGGCAGAGAGTTGGGAGATAATTATTTCATAGACAGACGTCTAAAATAGACCCCGTGCATCTTAGCATGTACAAAGGCAAAGAGAAAGTAATCTGAAATTGAATGACTATTCTGTCTGTGTTATGACCAAAGTCAGAGCGAGGAGGCTGCGAATGTGATGAGGGCCTTAATGGAAATGAAACACCTGGGTTCAACCTTGAGTGCGACTGTTTACACGCCCAGTCCCCAGGTGCTGGGGTTGACTGAGAGTCGTGCGGTATGAAAACTATTGCTGTGTGTGTGTGTGTGTGTGTGCATACAGTGTACATGTATATATGATGGGATGGGACCCTGGGGGAAGCAGTGCCATGTGAAGGTGACCCATGAGGGGAAGAGGAGGAGGGAGAGGCCACCTGCTTACTGGCGGTGGCGAAATGAGGGTGACAGCCATCCACCTGTCTGAGAACACTCTCTTTTCAGACCCCATCTGCCCACCCCCTTTGGGATATATCCCCCCCCAGGGGACCCTGTGACCCTCGCTGTCGTCCAGTTGACCAGGCCTCCTGTCCACGGTCCCTACGGACGGCTGAAACTGCCACCGCTCACCTCCGACCAGAGGCCGTTCTGGGGCACTGTAATACAGTACAATACATTGGGGGCTCTGGGGCAGTTTTACTCCGTTTCTCCTTTTTCTTGTTTTAAAGTGATACAGGCCGTATGTGTCAAGACTGTGCTATACATCTCCTGGCTCGGCTAAGTCATCACAGGTAGCCAACAGGGAAGGCATGTATTTGCTCCCTTTTTCTCCGATGTTCTCCAAACTGAAAACTCATCATGGTGTTCTGTAGCACAAATAATCGCTGGCCAACAACAGAGCAATTTGGCAACTCAAACAATGGTCACATATAGTGCACTGTGTATTTGTCACTTCTTTCTCCCTCTCTCCCCCTCTCTCTCCCTCTGTGCATGCAGCTGCCTGTGTTTCTTGCCATCGCAGAGTGGGACACACAGAATTACATTCTCTCGCCAACCAATCCCACCCTGTGGATAGATCTCTCTATTCGGGGCTGTCTGTCTGACTGCAGTCAGGCCCGTCCCCGTCTCCCATGGCTTCAGACCTGTGGCCCGGACCCAGGGCTGTGTTTGCACTTTCTTTATGGGCTTCAACCGCATAACGGAGTGGGGTCTGTGTGGAGAAGACCCACCAGACTTCTGACATGTCTTCTGATCTCCAACAGCCCTCCAGGGCTGACAGGCCCACTGTACTCTACCTCTCTGCAGAGACAGGCTGGGGAGAAAGAAGGGGATTTGAAAGGGGTGCGCAGAGAGACAGAGGATGCCCAAGATGTGCGGAACATCAGGTCTTTGCTCTTTCTGAAAGTGCCTTGCAAGAAAATTACTAACTTGCCGGAAAGTGTGCTCAAAGTATAAGGCAAATGTAATTTAGGGAAGCTTGCAAAAAGGTTTGTAATTAAGGCTGGTTGGGGCTTGGAGGAGCATCTTGGAGCTGGATTTCTGTCCTCTCAGGCTTTCACAGCTCTCTGCATGTTCTGCATGATTGCCTGTTGATTCGCAGCATATTGGTGCTACCCGCCTGCCTCCCTGGAAAAAGACATAATGATTCTTCAACTATTCATGGCAGACATCACAAGGAGAACCCGACTAACTGCTCTGCTGCTCCTCTCGGTAGGTGAGGGGTCGTTTCTCACAAAGCTCTTCTCAGTTGTGTAAAGTCGAGGAATACATGAGGGGGCCTCCCAAGATATAGCCAAGATGAGTCAGGAAAGACTTTGAAAAAGAGGATTTGAAATTAAAGATTAAAGATGAGGTAAACTGCAACACGAGTTCAAACGTTATAACGTTATCATGATGTGTTCACATGTATTCTCGTAAATTGTACTGTTGGTGAAAAACTTGAATAAATCCAATTGTTTGAAGGATGTGTTTTCACAACCAGATAAATAAATATTAGAGATGAATTATGAGCTGTTTAACTTTCTAACACTCGCTCTAAGAAGCTTCTAATACATCATTAAAACTACTAATGACAAGATTTGTTATAATCTATAACATCATTTATTTCCTTATTTGAATTGTGTGTTTTTATGAAGAAAAAAACACGATAGATGACTTTAACAAAGTAAAAGGATAACATTTAGAATTTCTGATGGTTTACTGACTTCAGAGCGGTTGAAATTATTAATGGGACAGATGCAAAAAAAAATAGTCTGGAGCCTTGTAGACCAGCTGCTATAACAAAACAAAAACAAAACAAAAACAAAAAAAACGCGATCAGGGATCGTTAAAAGTTATACTTGCTCCGGATTTTATGATCCGTTGCAACCCTAGTGACAATGGTTTTGTTTTTGGCGGTGAACAGTGAACGGAGGGGTATGACAGTTGGTTGCAATCTGCAACCACGCCACCAAACCCTGTCCTGTACTGTCCCTTTAAGAGTAAATGCATCAGTGATGCTGTTTCTGGCCATTAGCATGCCTCTAGCCATTATACATTTCAAGGGGCCGACCTCATTATTTATAGATAAATACACGCACTCGCACAAGCATGTGCTCGCATGTAGCAAACAAAATGACATATGCACACTACACAGCATGCCTACAAGATCTCTGTGTTACACCAAAACCCAATTGGACCAAGACACCATTCTGAGGATTTCTATTGTTACCTGGTCATTCTGTCTGTGAAAATCTTCCCCCATCCTAAAAACAACTCCACACCATTAGATCACAGTTCACTGTTGCTTTAGACAGGAACGGGCACTCTGACCAAATTCTAGCTTCATTAGGAAAACCGAGGCAGCAGCTCATGGGCAGCCTGCAACAGATGCCAGTATTGTGTTGAGTTTTTGTTACAGCTCAATCCATCTATTACCATACATCAGCAGATCTACACCCACGATTAAAAAAGATAAACAAACTACTCTCATATGTCTTTGCTTATCACAAAAAGCTTAGCTGTCTCCCACAACAACAGCATTAGCGCGCGCTTCGGCCACAGGCAAGAGGCAGTAATAGATAGTAATATGGTTTAGCACAGGAAGGCAGCCGACGCAGTCAGGGAAAGGCGCGCTGACGGACAGAAATAGGGAGAATGTGTAAATAAAGAGCAGTGGGAGATGATGAAAACTGGTGAGAGGAGAAAGAGTCTGAGAAAGAGAAAGGAGGTGACGGCGAGGAGTGGGAAGGTTGGTCTCATTACTATTAGACCTTCTCTCTCCCTGCAGGCTCAGGTGACCCCAGCTCTCCAGCCCTCTGCCTTGCACACCACTAATCATTTGGTTTTAATCACCGGGATATTCTCCCCTTTTTTGCCTACCGCCCCTCCCCCCGCCCCTCCCTTGATGCCCTACTGTGCACCCTAGCCTTTGCCAAGGTCCAGCTAATTGTATTCTAATTGGCCATAGCTTGGGCTGGGACCGATCTGCCTCATTGTCATCGCCCATCCGTCCATCCCGTTTCTGTTCCACTTCCCCATCCTTTCTGTTCCTCCTCCGTCTCTCTGCCTCCCTCTCGCTGTCTTCGCCACTTCACGCCTGTGCTTGTTTCTACATCTCCTCACTGCCTCCTCTCTCCGCCTCATCTCTCTTTCACCCCTAATTTTTTTCCTTTTTTTACAAATATGCTGCCGTGGCGGCTTCCTCTCCCTGTCGGTCTTTCGTGCCGTTCACTGACATCACAGTTGCGCAAGTGCTTTCCAATTGCTGTTCTTCCTCTCCTGTTGACCTTACATTCCACCAGACAAAAACAAATAGCCTTGATGTTGTCTGCCAACAAAACGCTTCGTGTGACTGCCTTGCTCTGCACACAATGGCATAAGAGAGAAATGTGAAGCTCTTCAATTAGGTAAACCTGACGGCTGAAGTCTGACGTCCTCCCTCTTGTTTTTATGGAGGACCACGCAGACTGTGCGTCAAATAACACTGAAAATAATTAGTGTGCTGTATGAAGAAATTAAAAATAATGTAATATCATTGACTTGTTTGAGCACAGCACATTCTTAAATTATAGCAAAGAAAACATGACCTCTCTGAAACTGTTTGTATGCTATTTTACTTGATGTGATGTTGTGTGTTGCGTGTGAATATTCCACCCGTACATTTTGCTCTTTAGTGTTTGTAAATGAGAGCAGAGACAGTCGGGGGCTCGATTCTGGGCATGTTCATTCAGCTCTTCTCAGCAAAAGTCTTGTCATTAGCGTTAAAGCAAAATCATTTGAAGTCAGGAATTCAAAAATATTCAAAAGGAAGTCTTCTTATTAAGTATCCACGCATGAAATATTCATAGCTGCTAGCTAACTGGCCTGTTGACAAAGCTCTGAACATCGAAGCCAAAATCTCACCGTGCTCGTCATCGTGGCTAACTTTACCTGTCGCTGCAAGCTAAAAAAAGAGAGAGGAAGATGGAAATCCTGCATTACAATCACACGCTACAAATCCTCTACTTTTCTTTTCTCCTCCGGATCAACAGCTCCAATAAATTTTCATTACACCTGTGTGAAGCGCTTCAAATAGAGCCACAGAAGCAGAAACTAATTACTTTCTAATTTATTGACTAATGGCCACAGCCCTGGGAGACAGCTGCAATTGTTCTAACAGTCCTGCTGCTCCGACTGCACTCAGGTCCACTTTAGATTCATAACCAAAATAATTTATCATTACAAGCACATTAAATTGAACCGTATAGACCATAACAGTGGTAATTTATATCATTTTGGGACTGGGGATGCTTTTCCCTCCCCTGTCTAGAAAGCATACAATCGTTGGGATGGCATTCGTCTGCAGCTAGTCGTTGTGTGTGACAGGTTCACTTTGTTCTTCAAAGACCTCTTTGTTTTGTGCCTCATTCACCAATTGTTAGAGCTTACAGTAGAAAGGAGACGGATTGCGTTGCCTTAAAAAAAGCCTGAGAGTTTCTGTGTTGTATGACTTCTGTCATCGCCTGCATGCCTTATGTACAGGGCACTGGGCTGCACGATATTAGAAAAAAATTATATTGCAATATTTTTTTCTCGCCAATGTATATATATATATATATATATATATTGCGATATGTAAACATAGAGTGATATTCACCAGAAATGCTGAATATTTTATATTTAAATGCATTAATCTGTTGCACTTTTAGTGATGAATTAAGAGGCTGGATAAACAATGTGGTGCTCTGAACAATTTAATCATAAACACCTTGGTAGTAATGAAACGGGAAACACTGGATTAGTCACTGAAAATGAAAACAATGTCAGTTTTCTTTTTGCATCAAGCAGCAAAAAGTTGCAGCATGACGCGTTTGAGTTAATTTGCCGCCATCACACGTCCTGCGATATGACCATTGCATGCGCAGGGAACGGGTCGGCCGGCTCTGTACTGAAGTAACCTGTCTGTTTAGTTTCCAGCATCCCATCATCAGCCAGGCAAAATCTATGCTGATAATATATTAATTTCCAGCAATTGCCTTTATCTCATAATGCATCTCTTTCTTGATTGGAACAATGCCTTCCAGGATGTCAATGACCCTATCAACAGGACACAAATGGTCACCCAGTGGTTTGAACAGCGTGATAACAACATTAGCCATGTGTCAAGGCTTCCTTAATCACCACCGAGGATGCCATTTGTGCCTTGATGGGATATTCTGAAGCAGAAGTATGAGATGGCATTTTCCACTGGCATCGTTAAGATGGGAGGCCCATATGATCATGCAAATGTATTATGTAAGCTGTGATTAGCGTTGACCTTGCCCTCTGCGAGGTGAATGTTCTGAAACAGTGCCAGAAAAAAAGCTCCCCATGTCTGCAGAGCCGGGATGTGGCTAGTATACACGATACAATAATACAATGTGTGCATTTAAAAACTGACAAAAACTCTGTCCTCCTTAGTCATTTCCCTTTGAAGTATAAACAAACAAAAAATGAAGTCTTATTGAGCCATCACATCGCATCCTCACAACATAATTTCCAGCTTCTTCATGCTGGTGTTTCTGTATTTTTATTGTACCTTTTGTGTAAAAGAAAAAAAAAAACATCCTCAAGGTTTAGGAGTTTAGCCAGATTTAAGCAGCAAGACTGATGAATCTATGGGAGGACTTCCAACCTCCCACGGCAACAACAAGCGATCCAACCGTGTTGATAGTACCAACATTGTATCGTGTTGTGTTACTGGGAGCTTAGTTCACGGTGGTGTGGCCCTGAGGGAGGGTCTGAACAGTAACAGTTTGTCTCTGTGGGAGGCCACCTCCATTCACACCTCCCTCTGCTCAAACATGCCAACTGCTCAAATTTACACTTCTACCAGATCTTCGGGCTCTAAAAGCTACACACACACAGCAAAATTGCATAATTAAACAACGCAAGCGGAGTTTGCCATCTGTAACAACAATGACGTATGTGACCTTATCCCTGTCGTTTCCTCACTTCCTTGTGCTCATGCACTGTGCGCCTTTGTTACAACCTGATAGTTGACCGGAAAGTTTATGAAATAGGTCTTAACGTGTTATGGCACGGCGGTAAATCTTCATTCACAGCTTCAGTAAAAAGATCAACACGTAGAGGCAGCTCACAGGAGCTTCAGTATTCATGGCAACAATGTTAGTGAATCACCGCTGAGCCTAATAAATGATCTAAAGTACGTGGAGGCAGACACATAATTCTATTTTTATTTCACTTGATCAACAATCACCTCCGCAAACATACACACGCATAAATTGAAAAACACATATGGGCACACAACTGTCACCCTCCACCCTCCCTCATACCTCCTCTTCAGACATCAAGCTTTCGCAGGCTGATCAATAGAATCCAGCAGGCCACAAATACAGAGAAGAGGGTGTGTGGAGGGGGAGCTCCCATGCGAGAGACAATAAGGACATTGAGAATAAAACAAGAGACCGGTGACACACAAACAGAAACGCACACAAAAACACACACACAAGCCGTCCTATATTCCCTAGCCAAGTGGTGACGTCAGCCTCCTGTTTAAGACACGGCCCACCTAATGGAGCATAGCCAAGGCACAATATGTGTGTCCGTGTGTGTGTAAGTACGTGCATGCGTGAAATAATGTTGGACTGAGAGAGTTTACCCGCTACAGCAGAGGCAAGGGAAGGACACACCACTACAGTGGAACACACACAAAGTCAAGCACAATAGCCATTAAATCAAAAGCAATCTCTCTTCATACACAGAGTGCTTTCACACACGCATGTATACACACATAGCTGACATATACCACTATCCAATGCACTGCATCGATATTAGGTCACTTTAAAAGTGTGGAAAGGAATGTGGGATGAAATGAACGACATTCCACCGGTACATCCTCTCCAAACCTGAACAAAATGTGTCAGCAGTGGGAGTATAAAATCTCTGAATGGGAGTTTTTTTGGCATGGGAGATATGGAGAGAAATCAATTCAGGAGCCAAGTATGGTGCCAAGGACGTCCAGAAGGGCATAGCTCTGTTGATCTGTTCATATCAATTTGCTCCCTCCTGCAGACGGAGAATGCCACAGCGTGCAGCGCTGCATCTTTAAGGAATATCGCCCCGATAACGGTGCCATAAAACACATCATTTTACAGTCAAACCATCTCTGTCTCCAATGCACTTGGAGCGGAAGCCATTTTCAAGCAACATAAAGTTTAACATGGCGCTACATCTGCCGAGCCGCTAGCTTCCACGCTACATGGGACTGGGCGATTTAATTAGGGGGACATGGGATTGTGTTGTGTGGCGCTGCAATGAGCCCCACCCTCTCTATCCCAACCCCGATCCCTGCGGTCATCTCTGGAAGAGTAGAGTGTGGACCGAATTAAAGTATCCAGAATGCACTCTGGCAATAGTTGAAAAGTTTGCAGCAGATGTGTCACTAAACACTGCGATGAGTCACAATATTGTGGCACAAAGTCCTTCCGTGGATGTGATTAGATGAGCAGCTAGTTTGTATCAGCCTTCCAATTTTATTTCTAAATGGTACAAAATATGAAGATTTCAACCATTTTACCCTCCATGATTATGTGACAATGTTAAACATCATGAATATTTTAGATTTGGCTATACTCATGGTCCATAATGATGTTATCATAACTGAATATTGCTGCTGGATGCAAAATATATTAATATTAAAGGTATTTGTGACCATCCAACCGTCTTGTCTATGCGGAAGAGAGCACTTTCTCCATCTTAAATAGACATTTTCTCCATGAATACGTATTGAAAATAGACCCCATTCGAAGGCCAGAGCAATTTCACAGAAATGCAGAGCAAATACCAAGAAAATAAAGTCGAGATTTAGATGAGCAGCTTTGATAGCCATTAGTCAAGTGAGAAGTGACTTCACCCCAGCTGAGATAACTTTTTGTCTCCCTTGAAAACTCATAAAGAAAATCTGTTTTAAAGTTTCCCCTGATTTCTAATGGAGCCTCCCTCCACTGAGCATTCAACTACCTGAGTTAAAAGGGACCGGATCGCTAATGCATCCTAATTCAGACAGTATAGATTACAGATTGTCAAGGGCAAACGTTTGATTTTTGCCCTGACCATGTGAAAGCAGGCTCCCAATATACATTTAATGGATCAATGGTGAGTGATGGAGGGCTGAGAATTGTGAGGGACCTCACCACTTCCTATTGTGCATTACCAAACACAACTGGGATCACTGTGCTCTGTGGACCCTTACTAAGAGCAAAATGATCTATACACAGCCTAAAAAGAGGGCGTGTCAGGCATTTAGACGACTGCAAACACTGCTTTATAACACTCTGCCATAAAGATATTTAAAAACCACAGACACGGACTTACGGTGTTACTCAAAAAGCAAGCACTGTGACATATCCTCAAATGCCAGAAGAAGAATAAATGTCAATCTTGGCATTGTCTCATCTCTCCATAGGAGAGTGTGGACCACAACATAAGTGGGACTCCAGATAGGTGAGGTGACGTGATGGCCAGATGGAGACACAAAAGCAAAAGTTCAATAAAAATGTTGAGGGAATCTATTTGTTTGCCTTAATTACTTCGTTAATTTGTGAAAGCATTTGCTTTTTTTAAATAATCCTGTGTCACATTT
The DNA here is from genome assembly GCF_050575085.1 of Anarhichas minor. Classification (NCBI taxonomy): domain Eukaryota; kingdom Metazoa; phylum Chordata; class Actinopteri; order Perciformes; family Anarhichadidae; genus Anarhichas; species Anarhichas minor. The sequence goes on from NW_027466449.1 coordinate 13,947,773, forward strand.
CCTGCCGGGAGAATGGAGCTACAGGGAGCGCGGCGCTGTTGGTTGGGTTGAGTGCCTTTTAAATGGCTCACCCTCTGATTCTGAACACAACGCTCAGTATGCCTGCTAGAGCCCGTCCCCGAGACTCTCTTGGTGGGTGTGTAGGTAATGAGGCCCTCCTGTAGTGCTGCGCTCCACTCCTCTGTTGGTGCAGAAAAGCGCACCCCTGCCACGTCCTGACATTCTGACAGATAGGAGCCGCAGAAAGCATATGGCCAACGCGGCGATGCCTTCGACGCCCTCCAAACTGTCGTAGGGCTCAGGCATAATGAGCTGTAGAGAGACGAGCCCTACACATAGGACACATTAGACATCACACTTTTCCTCACCTGCCACAGATCAGCCAGAAAAAAGGTGGGGGGGGGGGGGGGGGGGAACTCTTACCTCGTATAAGAGTGAAGATATCCCATGAATTTGTGACTTTACAGAAGAAAGCCATGTAGTTTAGCATGGCAGAGCCAGACAGGAAGTCTCTGAGAGAGTGCATATCTAGGATGACTGCCAAAGACATTGGCTTTACGAAACAATGTGAGTTCTTGCAGAAACGTAGAACAATTAAAATTTGCTGGTTGACTGGTTTGGCTGTATTCTACATGCGTCACAACATGGAGTCAAGTGGCAGAAAGGCGGGGTAGAAACAGAGAGGGATGCCACTGACGGAGGCAGGAGTGGCTGAGGGTGTGTTGGGCTAGGAAGTGGCCGCTCTTCTTGTCAGCTGTCAATACCGTTAGTGTCCAGAAGCTGAAGTTGTCAGCGAGTAGAGGTGATTTCAGATAAGGCGCCCACCCGGCCATGCCCTCGACAAAGCCTCCCTCTGGCCCAGACTCCTTCCCTCTCTCTGTCTAGACGGTCGGGCATTACGGGCTAGACAGAGACGCGATCCCTCGCCCCAGCCAACCCGGGCTGCTCTCAACTCTTTTGCTTTCTCTCTGCTCAACACTGTGTCACAACATTGGCTGGCTGGAGGGTTTTGAACGGCTCCGTAAAAAAGGACGGAAACAATGCCAGGCTGTTTTTCTCTCACTCTCATTCATGTCATTCACCACCGGAATGCTGAGAAAATACTGCTCGGCATCGCACTTCAATCCTCCTGCGAGAGGAAGCGAAATAATCACAATCCAAGACTTAGCTAAAAACTACCAGACCGTCTCGAGGGTTGACTGTAATTGCGAACAATTGTAATGAGACAGCCTGCACCAATCATTCAATGATGTAGACACACCTCTGAAAACAAAACCCCAAATAACAATTGAAAGTACTTCAGACACTTTTTGTATGGCGGAGAGGCAAATGAATGAGAACAATGAGCAAGCCAAAAGGCAATTACAGAGCGGATGGCGTCGGGTGCAGACTGATCTGCATGTGGCAGTGAAACCGCCTGAGTTCCCGTGTTCTGAAGCCCAGGCTGTCAGGTCAAAATGTGTGAGAGAAGCAAGCCACAGGTGAAAGTCGAGATTTCCTGAAAGCCCAACAGGTGGAGTGTGGACGCCATACATTCATACTAGCCCTAATGCAAATCACTTTAACCCTGACCTGCTGCAGTAGAAGGCAGTGGTTGCAATGCATCAACGTCACTTCCCTGTGCACAAAGCAAGAGCCTGACTGATCTCTATTAAATGACATGGATTAAATCAGAGATCCTTAATTAGGCCCCAATAAAAGCGTCATGTGGCTTTTGAAACCTCTGAGCAAGCCATGATTGGATAAAAATGTGAAAACATACTAAATGAAATTGGTTTACCGCTGAGTGTACGCCCCATGACTCGTGAGTGTAGAAGGGGGAAATAAAGTGAGGAGAAATAAGTAAGAGACAGAGAGAGAGAGAGAGAAGAGAGACACAGATGCAGAGGAAGAGCGAGAGGGGAGTCTCAGGACGAGTCACACCTCTTTGCCTCAGAAAAGCTCTTAAATTCCATGTGTGACCTAAGGGAGAGAGCTCTAAAGAGTCAGCCTGAGATGCCATGATACAGAATCTGACTGTTCCGGAGCGGTGAGCTAATACAGTCTGCCACAAGCCAATGGAGGAGTGCTACGGGCATTAACACAAGGCTCCTGGAGACAAGCCAAGCCTTGCATGCATACATTTGTGCATGCAGAACACAGACCTACACATGCACACTTGCAAACACTCAAGCACACACATCTGGGACTTGCTGCTCTCTTAAAACTGGTACGCGATGCCTCCCTGCTCCTCGGGCCCCCCCCCTCCCCCCTTTGCATCGCATGGTGTCAGGACGGCCAAAAGCTTTTAAGTGCTTTAAACTCATAATAACCCTAATGCTTAGTCTCCTGTGAGCGTTGTGTTTGTCTGTAAGAAAGTGAAATTAAATTGAAATAGAGGCAAAGATGGTGGATGTTCAGACATTTTTGGGGGGTTGCTGGGGATTTGGCGTCTTTCAAGGCATTAGGACAGGAAGAGGCTCCCAGGACGCGTTCGGCGATGGCAGGAAGAGTTAGAGAGTAGCACAGCACACGTTGCACTCTTTCTTTTGCCCGCTTCTGCTCTTGCACATTGGCTTGTTATGTTAGTTGTGATGTTTCTATTTTTGAAAACATGGGGATTGAAAGAAAAAAAAAAAAAGAAGAAGAAAAAAAATCCACTGCCACAATGCATGGCAGGGAAAATAGTAAGCACACAAACAAAAAACAGCCCCCAACCACCTTCCCACTCGCCACTAATCCTCTCATGCCCTAATTGTGGGCGCAGTCACCCCAGATTCACGTCTTCCAGGAAAGAAGGAGAGAAAGAGAGACCACACGGTCTTCTTCTAAAGAGGATTCTTTCTGCCAGTGGACAGCAGGACGGTAGGTGGTACTCTCTCTCCATTTCACTTTTATCTCTCTTCTGCTTTGCCTCTCCATCTTCTTGTCATTTCTAGCTCTTTTTCCTCTCCCTCTCCTCTTTCTACTGTAAACCGCCGAAGGTGATTATGGATTGTGATGGTGGTGGGTGGGGAAGGCAAATCCCTGTCTTTGTTTCCTTAAAATAGGTTTAATATACAATTACCCAACACGGTTGAGTTGTTCTCTGCGTGATTGTTACAATGGGTTGGGTCACAAAAGAAAACCCCGCTCAGCACTGAGGTAAACATGGTGGTTTCCCTTAAAGTCAGAGAAAGTGGGCAGGTGGCCTGGTTCCTCCTGGTGGGCTGTACCCTCCCCTGGTGGTTAGAGCTGTTAGATTGCGTGAATTGTGCCAAGGTCTGCGTATCAGCAGGATATGCAATGAATCACACGCACTCACTGGACACACATTAAAACAGGCTGTGAGGCTAACTCTTTGGCATTTTATTCTTTTAATCAAAGAGGCCATCAGTCAACTGAGCACAGCCTCCCATCCGTACCACAGGCCTCTGGAGAAGATGCTAGAAGAGAGCCAGCGACTGGTGGCTGGCTGTGTGTTGTCTGAACGGTGTTGCTACTGTTGGGAAGGCTGCATTGGAGTGCAGCCATGCCAACCTTTATGGCAGCCCTCTATTTTCCTGTCTGGTTTTCTCTCTCTCTCTCTCTCTCTCTCTCTCTCTCTCTCTCTCTCTCTCTCTCTCTCTATGTCTTTATGTCTGTCTCATACTCTCCTCTCTTTCAGGCACAAAACCAAGGCGCACATTAGGTGCTGGTGCTGCAGATTTTGATGCTTGGCTGTCACTGTATCATTGTCTGGTGACATAAAGCGCAGTAAAGCACTGAGCAGTGATGAAGTGGAGAGGTTTTAAACCTGCGCTCACTGGCACATTTCTTGCCTTTCAACCAAAGTCATTTGGGGGGTGTGGGGTGTGGGGGGTGTCATCATCCCACTGTGAACGCAGACAGCCCCCACTCCCCACCCAAAAACACTGAGAGAAATAAAGAAAGAGGGAGAGCTTCCTCCCTGGCAGTCCTTGCTTCATTATTCTGCTGGAGGCTTGATTAGACAGAGGGGGTAATTTACGAGCCACTTCATTGCCAATTCAACGGGCACATCACCTGTAAATAATTGAGACCCTTCATGTCCATTCCGACATAATCATATCGCTATCATGTTAATGTATCCAGCAATGCTTTCCTTTGGGTCAGGCGCAGGACTACGTTAAATCTTGGCTGACTTGTCCCCATAACTCTCCCGAGGACCACCCTCGAGCAAACAGGCAAAAAAAAAATAAAGATGAAGGAGTGCGCTGAGAAATGAGGAAAAATTGGAAACAGTAAACAAATCCAAGACTTCACAGCAAGGCAGCGGTGGATTGCAGGTGGAGGGCATGCATTTTGCACTGGCTCGTTAATTATCTTTGGTTTAATGTGGATGGGGGAGATCAATCACGCTCTTATTCATCCATCTCGTTCAGAGTTCTATCAGTCAAGCGGTGATGTGAAAAAAAAAAGACTGCAATATTTGGATGGTTGCAGCTATTACAATGAGTTAAAGGAGACAAGGAGGAATGGAGAAATCAAACTCTCGCTTGTAATTGTAGGGAATTGCACCATCATGGGAATTGTCTCTCTAAAACACTTTTAATTACACCAGTGTTGAAAAAAACTTGATATGTAATTGATAGCTATTTCTCTTATTTCATTTAAAACAAGGTTATGAATATTAATCATCCAATCTGAAATGGTTCTCAACTTTCCACGGCGCAAATGTCAAAAAAAAAAAAAAGATTTGAATAATTTATCAATTGACTTGTATTTGAATTGATTAATTCACTGATGCAAAATTAATACATAGCTATCCTTCACATTCCACCCACTCCATCCTCTCCCATCTTTAATGAAGCAGTTAAAGTAGTAAGGGTCTTGCCTGAGGTAAAGTACTGACTGACGAAGTGGGCAGGAGTGTGGACGGCTAATACAAATCTACAGTAATGAAGACATCTCATCCGGATCAACAGGCTAACCCTCTTCCAGAATGAGGCAGGTAAGAAATACCCCGAATGTTTCACGCCCAGTGAGCCAGAGCTCTTTAGGGAGCAGCTGTCCACGTCGCCAACAAATAAAAAATGAGATGGACAAGAAAGACACAGCGTAAAGGGAGGGATGGAAGCACAATGTTCAGGTGAATTAGATGGGTGAAGGGCAAAGGTCAAGTGAGTAAAGGTGTGTGTGATCCCACACAGCCGGCCTTGGCGCTATTCTGTCTCGGGTCGCTAAATGATGAGGGGTCAGTCCTGCCATTTGCTGTTGTTACACACAGAATGTTGCCACGTGGCAACTCATCCTCCGAGGTACTTCCTGTACTGTGAAGCTCAGCTGGGGCGAAGAAATGTGACAGAATGTGTGCCAGTGTGTGCCAGTGTGTGTGTGTGTGTTGGTGCGCACCCATGTCGTGCCTGTTCTTTGCTGGTGATTCACCCAGATCTCTGGCAGCGATCCAGGACCTATTTTCTCCTTCTCTTTACATAACAGCAAACGGTACCACTGAAGCCGTGTGTCCTGTCCTTTCTCTTCCTCCACCTCCCCCTCCTCCTCATCCTCCTCCTCTGCCACTTCCTGTTCTGCCCCCACCTCCACCTTCCTGAATGTGTGGGAGCTTTTAAGACCTTACTGTGCGTCTATCCCAGGTGCTCCTGCGCCACCCATGGGTCTTTGACATGACCGGTCCGGAACAGGCGTTCTCGGACGACACCCAACTCACAGAGCGGTACACCAGGTTCTAGGGTCCGGCATGGGGAGGTGCGTGGGACGAGAGGCTGCGTTTCACTGAAATGCCCCCTAGTGCTTTCTTAATAAGGCCCCGGATCCGGGACACCATATGCCTACAGGAAAAGCACCCAACTGGGCACCGGGGCGTGACGGGCTGAAAATAGGGACTCGCAATCACAATCCCCGCAGTCCTGGCTAACATACGGCCACTCTGCACCGACAGGGCAGACTGACGAGGTGGAGGCGGACACTACAAGAGGGGGTGGAGGGCGGGAAGGGGGGTGAAAATAGAAAATCAAGGAGGCGAATGGAGAGGAGCTGAAGAGAGTTCAGTTTGTAAAGGGAGGGGATGAGGGTGAGAAATGAGGCAGTGTGTCTGTGTGTTGAAAGTGTCAGCGCGAGTGTAGGAGAGATGTGTAGGCAGGGTTTAGTGTCTGGACTGCTCAGTGACTCAGGTGTGAATAATACGTTAAGTTTGTGTGTGTGTGTGTGTGTGTGTGTGTGTGTGTGTGTGTGTAAAGGAGAGAGCCAGGGAAACGGAGAGCATAGTGAAGTGCTGGGTCGGTGTCGGGCTGGTCGTCTATGTGTCTAGGTGGCTGAGGGTGTGCTCTGCTGTGTGTATGGCCCGCTCCATGACAGCCAGCCTGCACGCTGCTCACCGGTGCAGAAGCGCTAATTGAATTAAGTCTTTATTATCAGGCTGCAGAGGCAGCACTTCTCCCCATCTCGGCCCCGCTTGGCTGACACTTTCTCCTTGAACACCTGCTTGACATCAACTTCCTCCTCTATTTATTTATCCCCTCTCTCCTGTGGCCAGCCACTGGCTGCACTGCTTACTCCCCACCACCACCTCCTCCTCCTCCTCCTCCTCCATATTGGCATAGCGAGCGAGGCTGGGCCTGCCTGCTTTTCATGCTGCTTCCTTTTTTTGTGTGCTGTGCAATACACTTTAGCGTGTATGTAACCTCAGCATCACAGAACTAAGACACCAAGTAGCTCTTTTTAAAAGCCACACAGGTAAAAAAAAAACATACCCTACACTTCGATGTCCATTACCATACAAAAATGGACACACAATAAAAGGGATTAATTCTCAGAGCTGATCGTGTACTTCCTGGCCTTCAGCAGCCGTCCTGGTGAGTGTAGAGGGAATAAAGGCCATAAAGCGAGATGATGTTCTATGTTCTATTGAATAGTCTCCGGTGGGCAAGCTGGCCAGGGTAATATACAGCAGCTGGGATGAGAACTAACATATATCTAGTCCCCTGTCCATTTCCACTAGCCTCAGGCTCAGCCAGCTTCCCTGGGCTCGGCTTGGGCATTACTTTAGAGGACAGACAAACAAGAGGCACTATTAAGTTGGCTAGGAGTCTGAGGCCCAGGCACTTGGCCCAGCACTAGCTGTAATATATTGACCGTTTGCATTCTCCCTTCAATGCCCCAAAACCACAGGACTTTTCTCTACCCGTCAGTTGAATCCATTGCTCACCTCCCTCCATCTCTATCTGCTGTTTATCCACTCTATTTTTCTCTTTCTTCTCTCGCTCGCCCTATGTCAGCTCAATCCCCCTCTATTCCATCTTTCCCCCGCTCTTTCGTCTGTTTGCGTAAATCCTCTACCCCCCCCCCCACCACCCCTGACTATTTCTTGTTCTCCTCGCCCCATCCATCACTATTCCTTCCATCTCCATGTCGTCCGTTCGCTTCTCTTATCGACATGTTTCCATTTTCTAAACTGCTCTCGCTCCATCATTTTCACCTTTCTTTTGATGGCTATTTTTCATTTTATCCCCTTCGTTCACTCTTACCTCGTGTTCACCTCACCCCTGTCCTCTCTTGCTTTCCCTGGTGGGCTTTATTCCACCCAGCCCGCGATGCCCCAGGTGGGCCTATAGCTGTCCTTGTCAGGGCTGTTGACTGCGTAGAAGCAGCGTGGGACGGTGTCCTCCAGGGCCCGACAGAGTGGGGCAGCCAGGGGAGAAGTGTCACTATGCAACAAACTAAACTTTTGCTCATGACGAGTTGGTATGAAGACAAGTACAAGCAGAGGAAAGAGATGACAAAGATCACACTAGTTCACCTCACCGATCAGTCTCTTCACATTTACGTGACGCGTTGCCTTTCTTCAGAACTCTAGCTGGATTGAGTGCCATATGTCCTACTGTCTTTGTTTCAATGTGATCTTATCTAATACATCTTTATCTTTTATGCCTTTGTTTCTGTGCCCCTTTCTTTGCCCCCCCCCCCCCCCCCTCTCTCTCTCTCCTGCTGTTCCTGTCCTTTTCCACTCTCCTCTGAAACTCTGCCAGCCAAAGACTGCCACAAAGAATTAGGACCAAACACTATCAGACGCCCTTCCCAGGCACATTCTACACATCACCCCAACCCCCACTTACAGTACACACACACACACACACACACACACACACACACACACACACACACACACACACACACACACACACACACACACACACACACAAAGCCCCACACTTCCTCACACCATGTGCCAGACTAGGTGACATAAACAGAGTTTACACATAAGCCTAGGGACGTCTTATTCACAGTGGCAGACTCACCCACATTCTACCACTCTTAAAAAAATAAAAAAAGACACAAACGGCATACCCAAGCACTCTATTTATTATTCAAAACACATCCACACTGTTTCCCTGGTAATTATGCACGCACATGCCATCTTAATACATTCATAAATGCCTGCATAGGCATCATCCACAATGTATTTTTCAAATGCGACGTCACGCTTACGCAAGAGTACATATACCTGTGTTTACACATGCGTGAACACGATCGCCTCGATCTGTTTCTTCCTCACTCACACGCAGTCACACAAGCACACACACACACACACCTGCGCAAATTCACAGGCCACAGACACAATAGCAAACAAACAGTCGTTAGTGGATTTCAGGCTGCCTCTCGGTTCTGCTCTACTCTGTTGTTGGTGCGCCCGCGCCTCTGGGGTGGCGCCGCTGCTGTAGGTTTTAATAAAAGCATTGTCTTTGGAAGCTGTCTGAAGGGACTCGGTTTCATTTTGGAGGGCTGCTGCAGCCGTTGCTGCGGATGTGAATGTGGGAGGAGAGAGGGCTATTGCGCTGGGACGTGGGGGCGGCAAGGTTCAGTGTCATTGCGGGGCCCTCCAAGGACTGGTGCTTATTGTTTGATAGTTTCAATATACAATGTGTGTGTAGTGTGTGTGTGTGTGTGTGTGTGTTCTGTGGTCATGCGAGTACATGTAAAACAATGTGTGTGTTCCAGACTTGCGAATATAGAAGTCGAAACAAACGGCTTACATAGCCCACCACTTTAACACGCCAGCAGCTGTAACAAGTCGACTGTATGTTTGGATTTTATGCAAGACAGGAGAGAACACAAACAAACCCACACACATACAGAGTGATCTGGATGACAGGCGTAGAAGCACTCTCTCTCTCTGTAGTGTGTTGAGATGGGTGGCTGTTAACCAGTCCTATAAAACAAACAGTGGAGGGAAGAAACGCGAATGTGTCGACCGCTCCACTCGTGAAACCGTGTGCCATTTAGCGGATGCTCAGGATAACGAGCCATCTCTATAAGACACACAGGTGTCCATTACCTCTTTGGGCTGACCAATCTGTGACACCCTCTGGTCAATCGTTTCTCCATCTGTCAGCATACAAACACCTCTGAAAAAGCCCCTCAAGGAGACATTTGTGTCATTTCTGATGGACCACGAATGCCTGCTCTCAACGGGAGCGCAATGTAACGGCCATGATGAGGTCAAATCAGATGTTATAGGCGAGGTTTGGAACCGCATTCTTCCTGTCCCATCCCTCTGTTTTCACTCTACTCCCACAGGCACCTTAAGATCCCATCAGCCGAAGCATCATGGGCACATCTTTAAAAAGGCAAATGGAAAGAATGAGTATGGCTATCTGGAAGGATGTACGGGAGGAAAATCCTAATTGTCCCTTTAAGTGCGTTCCCTCCTGCGGAGTGAAGGTGCAGGGTAACGGCCATCTTAAATCACAGCCTGGCCGCGGCCTTCATTAAAGCCATAATGCCAGGCTCTCCCTTTAATGGAAATGGAAGCCAGCGAGGCTATGGGTGTAAATTAAAGTGTAAGGCCCGAGTAGGGAAAGATTTCCCCAGCTCTGACAGGTGCGGCCTGAATTAGCTGTAGTGCTGTTCAAGCAGTCAGTAGGAGAACGCTGCTATTGATTTTAAGCACTGTTGCACTTCCTATCTGAGAGGGAATGTGTATTACGAGAGCAAGGCACATCAATCACTCAGCATTCCACCACTATCCCCTGGCACGCTTCAGATTTTAAAATGATAAACAAACAGAAACGGACCCAAACAAAAGACGACGCTGGCTGCACTCGTCGTCTGAGCCTGAAGGATGTGCGTTAGCCTCGTAAAACGCATCTGTGCGTGCACGTAATTGGTCCACTTCACCTCGTCCTCCTTGTGCTGACAGGATGCCATCTCTATTCGGGGCATGTCCTGCATTGCGTGTCACCTTGGTCAAACAGCTAGCGTCAGCTTCTTGAGCTCTGGCTGTGGCCCACTCCCATGTTTTACGAGCGGCATGTGTCAAGAGTTGTTACATGCATGCGGTGCAGCCATGCAGCGCGGTGCCTCTGCGTGCGTGACCCTGCTGCTTATCTCTGCCTCTCATCATGCCCCGCTGACCCTGTCTACAGGCGCTGGCAGGGGGAGAATTAGCCTACTTAGCCTATTCCCCTCAGGGGTCAACCCACACGCAGACGGCGCACCCACAATCAGATGCACACACGGCCGCCCACGTGCACCCGGAGTTGTGTGATGACAAATGATAAGGCAGCACTTAACCACAGGTGTCCCTAGTTTGATCTTTCACCCGTGACCTTGAGCAGAAAGCTTTTCATACAGAGGCCAGCCATCAGTCATCTCCCATCAATCACACATACACGCCGCACCCTTTCACTCCCCCCCCCCAACCTCTCCTGGCCCCAACATCCATCACTACGCTGTACCCTTTCTCTGACATCTAGGAAAACACAAACACTTCACAACCTCTCTCCCTGCCTCTGTTGTCTAGAAACACACACGCAGAGAGCAAACGCACACATCCTGTCCTGCAACGGCGGCTCCTCTGAAACACGGAACGTGTTGTTGTGTTGTCAGGGGATCTCAGGTATACACTGGGGGATGCTCCCCGGTGACACATTTGCTGAGATATCAGCACCTGCACTGAGACATGACGCGGGGTTGAAACCCTTGAGCACGTTGGCAGCTGAGACCCCGGCGTGACAGACAACCAGAGGTGACAGACTGTGGCCATGAGCATCCGGAGGACCATTTGACTCAAAAGTCACTGGATCAAAAAGTCTCTCACATCTCACACAAGTGTCATTTTTAGGGTGTCTTGTGCTGGAGGATGAGGCACTCTGACATTTGTAATGATCTACTACCCTTCACAGTCTCTTTTTTTATATTTTACCCTTTTATATTTGTTCCTTAATGTTTTTTTCTACAGCAAGATTACAGCACATATACCGTATGTTCTGGAGAGAGTACTAGGGCTGCCCCCTCTTAGTCGATTAGCAGACTAATTGGTTGTTCTGGGCTTTATTTATTTATTCATGTTTTTTTAATGTTGAATGGCTTATTTAGCGTATGAGACCATCTCTGGTAAAAACAAGATTTAAAGTGGTGCTTTTGCTTTTGGTTCTTTGTGGAAAAACATATCTGTTGATCAAATCAAATAATCGCTTGGTCGACGAAATCGTACCAGTGTTAGTGGACTTTCTTTAGTCGTGGACAGCCAACTCTGCAGGCCCCATCGAATTCGCCTAACACTGGTTTCATTTTGGAGAGTAGAGGACGTTCTTGATAAAAAAAGTAAAAGGTGTCCTCAGTGCTCTTTTGGCCCACGCTCCATAATTACACCAGAGAATGTATTCTAATTGGCAGTGTCTTTATGCGAAACTATTATCAATGTCCCTCCGAGGCAGCGGAAGAGAGGAGGGGTGGGGAGAGGAGAGGAATGGGTTCTATGTCAGTGGACCCAGGGTCCATTTACACACGGATGAGGACTGCTAATAATGCCAGGAAAAAAGAGGAAGACAAGTTTAACATATTGAGCTGATTCCCAACGCATTGGAAATGTAAGCTTGAGCAAAAAGGGGACATTGTGTGAGCAGACTGCATTTGCTGCAGCGGTGAAGTAACTGTGTGGTCTCACAGTGCAGCGGTAAAAGCTCCAGACAGTCCAAACGAGGCCGAGAGGCGTCAATCCCAGAGCCGTCCATGCCGAAGAGACCATCCAAAGCTACTTAAACAAAGGGCTGTCCACTACTTTGTCAAATGTGGAGAAATGCTATTACAAAGCCTCGTGCATTATTAATTATTCTACCACACAGATAATATAATCACGTCACAGCCAATGCATGCCGCGATAAAACCGTTCATTTGCTGACTTTGTATTGCACGTGTTGGCTGCAAAGCCAAGGAGGATGTGTTCCTCATTTGTAAATTGGCCCTATATGAATCTGCAGACATTAACAAAATAAATGAATTGCAATGCTGGCACCACCTATTCTATTTCAAACATTACAGTAGCTCTTGGCATTTTGTTCCACATGTGGGTGTAGCGTCTGACCCAGACAAACACCTCCTGCTTCAACAGCGTTATTAGCTGAGTGGTGATGGTGCAGACGGATAGGAACGCATTAACATACCATTCAAAGCAGATGCCGCACCAGGGCACGTTATGTTAATTGGCTTGCTAAAAGGCGATTATTAGTCAATATTAATATTCTATCATTCATCTGCAAACTGTAAACTTTTCTGAACAGCCATCAGCAGCCTGTAATATTCAACATCCTACACTGAACTTGAAGGGGGTTGCAAGGGAAATGGTCTTGAAGAAAAAAAAATTATGTAAAACTAAAAATGTTGGCTCTCTTTGGATGTAATACGTTCAGGGCTACGATTCTTAACTTGTGTTTTAAAATAGTGCAGAGGGTGTAATTGTCTTACCTTGTTTTAGGGGATGTCGTTAGCCATTCTTCATGCTTTTCGAATGTTATCAAGTAAGCTGCGATCTCCTGTGGAAAAGAGAAGAGGGGAGAGAGGAAGGGCGAGAGGCTTAGATATGTCATCTTTAATCACCGTTCTCTTGTGTTTGTAATACATCGGTGAGACTGCTTCATTGATATTCAGACGGCCTAACCAGCAGCACAAACACGGCGGAGACGGAAACGAGGGGAAGTGCCGGGGAGCTCAGGCAGGTAAATGGAGACTGGTAAAAGTAAAGTGAGAGACAGAAGTGGAATGCAGCTGAGGTCAGATCATCTTCTGAGGCCATCTTTATTCCGAAAGCTTTGATCAAGTTCTCCTCTGAGGACATCAAGGTGCTCACGGGAAGATTGACGTCTCTGTGTTTGAGAGTGAGCGGCTTTTAACATTTTTGGTCCGATCCTCCCCCAAATCCCTTTGATCTGCCCTTGACACTCCTCCATGGATCAATCCACTCTTTAACCTTTGAATAATAATTACACGCCAGTCTCACAATATTGACATGCGTGTGTACTGCTATACTTCAGAAAAAGGGTGGTGATCCTTTGGAGTCAGTTGTGTGCGGAAAGAGATGCCATAGACGCTGAAATGAAGAAAAAGAAAGAAAAGCCCAAACTGCCACTGGTATAAATAGAGATACTTCAGACTCCTTCATGTTTCCCATGCTCGCCCTGCCTACTGCATCAGTCGGAGTGTGAGGGGGAGCACAGTTGACCATACCCGGCCATTTTCTCACCAAACTAATGGGCAGAAATAAAAGCACTTTGGATGCTGGTAGACAACCTAATGATTACCAGCGACAGCCGGCAATTCACTCTTCACCAAGAACATTTGTCAGCTTCGCAGACTGTTAGCGAGAGCAAGACACAAGGACAGACCGGCTGTCAACTTGCACAAAAATATCATCTTTTCAGTTTCGAAGGATGTGCAACCCTTCTCATGTAGGAGTGTCAACAACCCTTTAAGTGTGCATATGTTGTTCAAATATTGTTTAAAAAAAATTCTTCCTCCGGGGCTTCGTGTTGTTACTTTGCCTGTCCACGCGGGGCAATAATGTCTCCGAAAACATCAGCTTTCTCTTGGAAAAATACGAGACACATGTGGCGGCACGCAGCAATCACAAAAACTGAGCCAGTTGTTTCTCCTTTTTTTCTTTTCACATGCACACACACTCAACTATGCGCCACTGCGAGAAAAAGGCTCCGATTGGCTCATCGAGGCCGTGTCACAAGTGTGACCTGGCACAGAGACGCGGCACGCTGGCGACGGCACGCTGGCGACGGCACGCTGGGACGCTGCAGGGCGCTGCGGTGTGAGGGGTTCCCAGGCTGGCGGGGGTCCCGACAGAGAAGGGGGGTGCAACGGGGTAGCATGACTGGCACCCTTGCCTCCAGGTGCAGGCTGGGAGATAATGCTGCGTTGATTAACTTCCTGTTCTCTTGCCATAACGACCGGAGGCAGTGAAGCCATGACAAGATGGAGGCTTGTATTGAGAAAAAAAGATAGGAAGGGGATGAGGCTGTCAAGAGGAGCTCAGGGCTGCTCCTCTCCTTCATAACTTCTGCTGCATGACAGAAAAAAGAAGAAAAAAAACAATAAAAGCGATGAAAACAGTAACCGCAGACCACAACCTTGTTGATGAAATGAGCAAAAAGTACTTGTTCTCTAAAAGTGTGATGTTAGCCGTGACAACAATGTGCACAAGGAAAGAGAAAATAAGGCTTCAATATGAGGGGCCGCAATAAAGTTACTCCTCTACATACATTTGTAACTAAATTAGTCCAACACAGCTGTGATTAGATTAATCCCCGCTATTCTGGGCTCATTTTGGGAGGCATACAAACAGCAGCAGGAAGCCAACAGTGACCTCTGTGCCTGTTAGCACACAGCCCCTTCCATCACTCCCGTCTTTTTAAAAACAGCCACAGCCCCGGTCTCAGTGGCAAAGGATGAAATAGTGGGCCGCATGGTCTCGTATTTAAAAAAAAAAAAAAGGAGTGAGCCTCTACCACTGGCTCTCTGCGCACCCCTCCCTCTCTGAACAGATGCCTGGGATTATTCCAACCCCCCGACCAACCATAAAGGTGCAATAATCTTATGGCGAGGAAACAAACAAAAACAGACATGCAGCCATTAAACAGCTGCAAAGAGACAAAGTTTGCATGGGCGGCATAATGAGAGGCTAGCGTGTGTTCAGGTTGAACAAACACGCTCGCGGGTTAGTGCAAGAGGGTGGCTGGGGGGGGGGGGGGAGCTGGCAAGCGGTGTGCTGAGCACTGATGGTGCATCAAAGTCAAAGCAGCAGCTGTCAATGGGCTCTGGACTGTATCTGCTGACCTCAGTGCCTCTGGCCCGCTCTCCCTCACTGGGGAAATATTGAGAAGAGGCCCTCACACACAGCTCCTACCTCTCTCTCTACCTCACAGGTTAGGCTCCTGCTTGCGGAAGGCCGTTTGAACTTCCTTCCTTTATGCCTCAGCCTCTCCTTCGACACGCTGGGGTTCTATCTCCAGGTGCTGTTGAAGTATACTCTACCAGTATGAGCTGTACTCTGCACAGCTTCAATTGAGGCAAACTCCCTTCCTCGCCTGTTCTGAATAAATAACAATCAGCGCAAGCTAGCAGTGAACCAGAGAGTGAGTTTGAGCAACACCTCCTCTAATTGACACGGTGGTTGGCAAAAAAGAAAAAGAAGGGGGCCTTTCATTTTCCAGGGGAAAGAACAACCCGGAGCTGTTTGTTGTAACCCAACCATCTCATTTGTTTCTTTTGTCTCTGCAAAAGCTGCGACACACTGTTAGCACAGGGGGCCGCCCCAGAACATGACGGAGCAGTCTAGCAGTATTCCGGGCTGATGGAGATGGAGAGCCGGGAGAGTTTGCATGTGTGTTTCTGTCTTCCGTGTAACAATCAGAGGGCCTGATTACTGGTTACCTGCCTGGGCCTGGCACGTTATTAACATGCTCTTCAGGAGGTGTCAGTCCCGTACTCATCAGTGTGTCTCCCCTCTAGTTCTCTCGTCTCATATCCTCCACACACACCTTCTCCAGTCCGACTCTCACTCACTCTCATTTCTTTTCTTTTCTTTTCTTTCCCACAACCCACGAGGTGAAAAGGAAAGCCACCGTGAGAAAATTTTCATTTTGAGATGACTGGCTTTTACTGTCTCGCCTCTCAGATGGTATTTTCACTCTGGAGGTACAACATTTCCTCCAGAGAGAATCAGCTTTTGAAATGTCTAGTTATTTGGAATTGGAGATGACACTAACATATTCATCTCATTTCACTTCTTTGCTTCAAGGAAGGAGGACGTGGGAGCAGGAGCAGTAAACTCTTGGTAAATAAAAAAAACAGATTTGACTCGTCCCATATTTTGATTGTCTCAAAGCTAAAACGACAATTTTAGGAGCAACTGCTTGGAGACTGATGAGATGGGTTTCATTTGACCCTTTCTTACTGCACAAAAGCTACTCAAACATGAAGCCAATGTGTGACGGAGACATCCTACGGTGGATTCACTATCCCGGGACGACCTGAGTCTAGCTTGTTTTGCTGTTCCCTCTGATTCTCTCTCTCGCTAGCGTCTTTGATTTATGGGAGAAAAGAGAGGCGTTGAGACAACCAACGCTCCAGCATTTGGCTGACAAACCTGATCACTTGAAACAACTGTCGCTGTTCCATTAGAAGGAGAGATAGGAGTCTTTTGGCGTTATCTCAGGACGCATCAGACACCTGTCTTTAAACACCATCCATAATGTCTCCCCCCTCCTTCTGCATCCACAGCGCATTTGAGCTGACAGAAAATGAGAAGTGGGAACGGTACGGAGCTGGGAGGACAAAAAACCCTGAGGCGCATTTCCTTTGTGTGCCACCCCAACATGAAAATACCAACAGTTACATCACTGTCTGAGAGTTTAATCTCAGTTTTTAAAACCCAACTTTGACTAGACACATTATGTGAAAAAAAAACATAGAGGAATGAGTCTTTCTTTGTGAGCTCAGCCATTTAAATCTTCATCCCCCCCCCCCCCCCCCCCACCAAAAAAAAGGATTCAACAATTACAGCATATGTTTGTCCATTGCAGTATTATTCCAGTTATACTGGTGCTCTAGTGACACTAATGAAAAGGCACTTAATGAATCGCTGTATTAGAAAAACTAACTTTAGCGACGGTATTGATTGCGGTAAAAGCTTGAGCTAATGAAATGAATATGAGAGAGCAGGACGATGCGAAAGAATAGATGGAGCAAAGTCTGGGAAGACAGAAAGAGTGCAGCGCCTCCAGCCTGCCTCGTGGTGAAGTCTGGGGAATGCATCCTCAAAGCTCTGACCTTGCCCTGCACTTGAAAGCAGGAAGTGGATGAGAGGGGGCCAAGGGATGGATGCGGTGAGAGGAGCCCTCCCTGATGACCTGGGTTTTACTGTGGAGTGCCAGGTCATCTGATATTTCCTCCAGGGCAGCCCAGGAAACCAACCTGCCCGAGGCCGGGCACAAATGGACTGGTGGGGATTCGGGGTGGAGGGGGTGGGGTGGGGGGTTACTGAGGCTCTAGGCTATCACAAGATTACACCAGAAAAAATTCAAATGCAATTAGACACAGAAGAGATAGAGACTGGCACTAAAGAAAGAATGGGATGGAGGAGGAGAAGGAGGAGGAGGAGGAGGAGGGTGGGTGGAGAGTTACTGAAAAGGGAGACGATAATCAAAAAGGAGAGAGGAGGAACAAAGTTTAAAGTTTCTTCTCGTTTTTTCCCCCCCCCGTGACAATGATAAATGCATTTAAAACAGGAGAAGCGTGAAGGTACGGTGATTAAAACAGAGCGCTCTGGTTCGATTCTGCAAGCAAAAGCGCCTTTGCTGTATCATTTTGGGCTCTTTTTTTTGTTTATACTCATGAATTCTTAATGCACCAGCAATAATGTATCACACACTGTATCTATGTAATCTCATATGGCCATATTACTCTTTTAAGCCGGGGGAAGGTAGTGAGGTAGTGAATCTTTTTTCAGCAAGCTGTATAGCCTTTAAGGCTGTCCGAGCACGGCTCCTCGTGCAGTGGGATGCAGAGGGCCTGCTATCAAGGCGAATGGTCAGGGCAGAGGGAAAAGGGAGGGGAGTGAGACGGGTGAGACAGAAGCAGAGACGGAGCAGGGCGGGGGAGTTGAGAAAGTGAAAGTAAGCAACAATAGAGTGTGGGGGCTTGTTGACAGCTGCACTTGGCATCTGTTGAAGAGGATTGAGGCTGTTCTACGAGTCCCTGTGCTGGGTTAAAAAGATGCCCTCTCCAGCATACTGCTCATTAGGACCTGCATGGCGCTTCCCAGGGAATGGCCCACGCCGAGAGGGGAGGGGTGGAAGTCACACTGTGTCCACTCTGAAGCAGCAACAGAGTTGTTCAGCTCCACCTATACCCACAACCGCACAACCACGCTGTGTCTCGACAGCTGATCGAAACAGAAAGCGCATCATCATGGCCGGACGAAATTCTGAGAGTTCAGAAAAAAACGCATGTTCACGGCTCATGCGCTGGCACATTTGCTCAGCACACGTCTGCGCACCTTCACCACGCAGGGCTCGCCATTATGTTTAACACACCCCCCAAGACATGTTCTGTCCCTCCATCTCGCTCGCTGTGTGCCTTCCACACATAGCTTAGCTCTTCTCCTGCCATACAGGAGGTGAGGAGAGCGAGACGAGCCGTCCACTGCCCTACATTATACATAGTTCTGGGATCAATTTGGCATTGATCCTGGACAGCTTAGATGTTTTCCAGTAGTTGGTCAATGCCTCTCTTCACATTTCTGCCTGGCATGCTGGTCATAAGACTGTTCTGGAAAAAAAAAAAGGAGGCGTTCTCTTGGGGAGCCTCCTCACGCGCCTCAACGCTGCACGCCTCCCTGCTCCCACAATCAATGTAACGCACAGCAGCTGCTCCGCCAGCACTCTCCTTTTTTTGTTTACTGTGTCACTTCTACACACTCTATACTTTTACACAACGAGAGGACTTAGCAATAAGAAAGAACAGTGACGGAGGAGGGGTATTGCTCCGGAGGGGTGACGTTTTTATAACGGCGTAACTTAAATTTATCAATGCAATATGAAGAATTATTGGTGTGCATACAACGGAGCTCTCGTGCATGCTCCTGCAATACACACACACGCACACGTATACAGTAAGACACCTGGGCTTGCACAGAGGGGTGACAAATCAAAGGTGAAACCAGAATATATGAGGAATAACAAACATAACGAATGCAGATGTTTCCATAGAGGGCACGAGGGGTTACTGAATGGTTTGATGAGTATGAAAATCATATGAATCATATGTTGCAGCCTTCATAGATCTCACCGCTCTGAAACATCAAATTAAAGAATATCTTTTTGGAAGAGTGGTGTTTCATCCCTCCGTTAAGCGTTTCAGAGACGTGTAGAATGCGTGCCAAGGTGCACTGAAGCTGCTCCAGCGGGCTGGTGTGGCTCAACATGTGTCAAACATCTGTGTATTGTACTGCAAAGACAAAACAAGTGTTCAGCAACCAATTAAGCAGCCGGCTTGTCAAGTAGGCCTATTCTATCATTCTTAAAGTTTGTCAGCTTTAAGAAATAGTCAACTGCAAAAACAATTAAAATCCAGAGCTAGCCACAATACAACAAGTGACAGTGAGATAAATACAGCAGCAGAAGAAAAAGGAGTTACTGAATTAGGATTAGCTACAGTATCAATTAACTGTGTTAACCACCAGCTAAAAGAGAAGTCATGTTTTTTAAGGGACAGTGGCGGGCTTTGAGAAATAAAAAAGTATTTTAATTAATATTCCGAAACATTCCTAATCATTTCACCAAGGACATTATTTACAAAACAAACATTGAAATGTGACTAATACCATAATTTGAAAATATATTAGATTTGTTATTCCTTTACCAGTTTTGATTCCCGCTGCTCTGCTGGGCGAGCTACAGTATGGACCCATTAATGGGTATGGTCTTCATTCTAGTAATAAACTGCACATTTATTTGATGTGTAATTATTACAAATTCACACGATTTAACTATCTTACACCAAACATATAGGTACATATTCTCATCATTATTGTTTTATTTCTAGTGTGAGGGGGCCAGAATGCTTCCCACCTCCTCTCTGCTACAGCCATATGCTGAAGGGAGAAGCAGGACAGACAGAAAGAGAGAGACCAGGAAGCGGGAGCTGGCATGAAGCAGGATTGTTTGGGCTTCGGTGCCGCGGCTGCTCTCTCGGATGTTCGTCGAGAGGATGTAATTATTTGGCCTTGAGCGGCTACAATGGTCAGCGGCTGCCTCCCGCACTGTGACAACACACCTGTGCGTACACATCCGGTATGTCTATGCGTTCGTACGGTCGTACACTTGTGTCTATATTAGAATGGAACGGGGGGGGGGACAGCAGCAGAAAAGATGAGAGGAGGAGGAACACGGCGAGACTGGTGTAACCTCGAGCACAAGAAGAACGACTCGTTGAGATGTGGGAACGGATCTACAGCATGTTGTGTGTTAGGGACACACTGAATGGGAAAAGGAAATAAAGTTGACCGAGATGAAATACATCCATCTTTGTCAGCGACAATTATGCAGCATTGTGACCCTATGGTTGTTGCCATGGATGCCTGTGTGCCTGCTGATCTAAAGCCCATATGGGACCGCCTACTGCTGTGCCCTTGAGAGATGTGTCTCGTGTAATGATTATTTTACTCCTCTCTCTTCCTCCAGCGCTCTTTCCCTCAGGCTCTAACTTCTAACTGGCAAGACTTTAAGACGTGTTGGAGGCTAGGCGGACACGTGGAGCACTACATTAGTAAACGGGGCAAAGGAATGTGGATGTGGGCGCACGCGAGCACGCATTGTGGTGCGCTGCAGGGCGCGGCTGGAAGCGGCCAGGTTCACTTCCTGGCGCCCCGTGGCTGTCTGACCTCTGGCGTCCACGCTGCGCCGTCCTCTTCATCATCTATGCAGCAGGACGTCTGTTCCCCCCTGCTGACAGCCCAACCAAGGAGAACGGAGAGTGGCGGAGCCTTCGTGATGCCGACCTCACCCCAGCCCCACTGCCGAGACTCCAGGCTGTTACCCCTCTCGGCTGCTGAACTTTTCTGCCCCCCCCCCCCCTCAAACCCAACTTCTGTGCACCAAAAGAGGGTTTGAAAAACAAAACCTGCGGGAGCAGTGAAACTTACTGGCGGAGGTGGTTTTCTCTGCGTTTCCTCTCTCTAATTATTTACTGTATGTCTTCTCTTTGACAGACGCTCTTGTTTTGGTAGACAGCCGATATTGAAAGCGCCATGTCATATTGCACACCCAACTGCCGTCAGGTCAGTTTGACTCCGAATGTAATTTCACAATCTGATATAAATGCTACATCACTGTGGCTTTCTTGTGCTTTGTGTGAGAAAGATATTGCAGGGGGGGGGGAATCCACAGAGAGGGCATCAAATGTCATCTAAATATAATTGAGGTGAGATTTCTCTCTGTGGCGACATTGTGAGGATCTGAACATTGTATCCTCAAACATCATACAAATCTTACCAAAAGTCAAGGAGCGATGGCATCATGCATAAAGCAAGTGACGGTGGAATCTAGAAGGTCACCGTTCACTTCATATCAATCAACTGATGTCAAACTTTCATTTTAAGGCTCCCGCTGGACTTCTCCAAAGAGGGGGAGGGGACTCCCCCATCTTCCCCGATTGGCACAAATGAGCAGAGTTCTGTCTCATGTGAGCCTGAAAGCCTATTTATTTCAGGCTCCAGAATCAATTAATGCCTGCATTATCCTCTGAATTCCCCTATTGAGTGCAGCCAAATGACTGGGGTACCCTTGCATGAAACCAATTTCTAACTTTCAATCCGAGACACACCCCGGAACCACCTACAGGTCTTCCTTTAAAAACTGCAGCTATCTTTGACCATGCAGTCACGCATGCGTGCCCATAAGAGCATGTGGTTGCAAATGAGTGCGTGTGCACGCGCACGTGCTTGCACAAGTAGCATGCTGTGCTGAGAACACGAGGGGGTTATGTGAAGTTTATAGCGTTTCGGTTCAGCCTGTTCTCAATATGCAGCTACGGTGAAAGGGCCGCCTGAATACAAAAATGCAGAGTGTGCTGACAGGAGAACAAATTGTGGCGCAGAGAACGAAGCCTGCTCGCTAAGTTAAAGGCAGCAAGACAAGAGACGAAGGACATGAAGGAGTGGGGAGGAGGAGGTGGAGAAGGAGAGTGAGAGAGAGAGAGAGGCAGAGACACAGATTGAAGAAGAGGCTGATTATGTGTTAAAGGTCAAAAAGGTTATGTCTTTAATCGACTACAGTATGTGTCGGAGAGAGAAACAGGATGAAATATTGAGCCCACACTGCCCTGTCCATCCACAGAGAGCAACACCCTCCGCTCCAGAGACAGACAGGAAAGACATTAAGACAAGACACGTCTGAAAATTCACCAAAGGGATGGCCAGATCTCCAGCTCAGGCCAATTAGCCGGCAGAAACTCTCTTTTTTACACCCCCAACCACTCGTCAGCATGAAAGGATCACCCTTTGTCTGTCAGACTCATGCCTTCATCCTCTATTGCTATACTTCCTATACACAGTCTGTCCGGCACACACAGACACACACAACCTTTTAATTCTTACATGAACAAGTTACATTCCTGCAACTCCCTTTTCTGTTGCTGTCATCTCTCTGTACGCCTGTCAGCACACACACATTTGAACACAGAGTATCAGTCAAATCCTCACATGAACCGCGCTCTTTTTATCTCCTCTCAGCTGCTGCCATCTCGCTGACTGATGTGATTGTTAGTTCTGGAGGAGGGCTCTCTTTAATTGAAGTGAGTGTGCGTGCATGTGTGTGTGCGTGGTGTGTGTGTGTGTGTGTGTGTGTGAGTCCAGAGCATTGCCTGGCCATGGCTGGTATTGTTTGGCCTATAAGACAAGCTGTCAAGTGCTCTCCGTCTCTCTCCCTTCCTCTCTCTGTCTCTCTCTGTCTCTCTCTCTGTCTCTCTCCCTCACCCTCTCCCTCTCTCTCTCTCTCCCTCATCCTCCCTCTCTCTCCCTCTCTCTCCCTGGCTCTCTGCCGCTTTGTGTTCATGTTACAATAACGGGAATGTGGGACTGTGAAGGTCACAGATGCCTGAAGTCAAACCAGCTTGCCTGCATGCATGTTTAGTCTCCCAACAGCAGACCCCAACACCAGACATCTATGTAACACAAACCATCCACATGAGCTACAGTCAATGACCACTAAACACCAATAATCATCATGTTCAAGGTCATTTTCACCAAACCGAAGCCACCAAATACTAGAGTGCATCCGTGCAGCTGTATAGGTTTCACCTGCACCTTATTTATTTTTTCTCCCCCCACCGAGCAAACTTCCCCACAACTTTTCTGCCTCTATCTGCATACTCCCATCTGCCTTGTGTGCATTATCTGTCTCGCATCTCTCCCCTCTGAAAGTTTGGCCCGCGGAGAGGCGAGGCGCAGGCTGCTCTTTGTGAACGCTGCTCTCTGCAGACGGTGGGGAATCGATCAGCCAGACGCTCCAATGGCCTGCTCCTTTGTGAGCCCAGTCTGGCTCTGTGCAGCTCTCCCCTGTTTATCTCCCTCACGTCTCTCACTGGCTAGATGCTCTTAATTAAACATGCCGCCCGGCTATTAATTGTCAACCAAGATTCAATTTGTTCCCCGGGCACGCTGTGAATGGGCCTCTCTTTCCAGAACAAAGGTGTCCGAACAGCCGTGTCAGAGTTGAACAAAGGGCCCAAGGCATGACTTCTATCTCCGGAAAGCCCGAAGTGCTACAGCTCGCAGGCAGCCGTTGAATGAGGTGTTATCCCGGCAGCTTTCCAGCGTTCAAGAGGTGTTCAGAGAAAACCGTCTTGTACTTTGCATCGCCATCTTTTTTTTTTCTTCTCCCCCCCCCCCCCCCCCCCCCCGATGACATTTGCACAGAAACAAAGCACTCCATCAGAATTTAGCCGCGACACCTTTGCAAGCTGTGGTAATGCTTTCACCTACACAAATAGCCATTGGGTGAAATACTTTAAATCGGCCTCATTTTTTATCTTGTAATCTTTTTTTTTTTTTTTTTTGACTTGAGAAGTCTTTTGACAAATTGTATAAACAAATAAATAAATAACCCAATGACTGCTAAGATGAATCTGGGAGTAAGCAGTTGCCCAGGCATAATATAATTCTTAGCGATGCATCAGTGTTACTGGAGACTGCTCCAGCATCCGGCCAGAACCCAGAGAGCCAGGTGCCAGCACATGCATCCCCTTGCAATTCCCTCACCCTCAGTCACTACAGCCATCACCCCCGATCAATGCTGCCTTCCCAAAAACCTAGAGCTCTGGGTCCCAGCTGATGCCAAGGAGGCCTGGCTGGTGCTATTGTGTCAGTGCCTAAACCCTCCACAATACAACGATAAATCTGCCTCCCTCTGTGCCTCCTAAGTCACACACTGAACCGATGCCAAACCAAGAGCTGTCCTATACAGACTCACATGGAGACCTCGTAACCACAGGGCCTCCAAGTATACTGACACAGTCAAACAATACTGCATGTAATGGGATCGATCTAGTAAAGCAAAAAAAACAAAGTATCATATCAACAAACAGAAGCAGTATTGTAGCACAGAATACACTATTTTGTAGAAAGCCTTGTTCAAACACAGCATTGTAGAATTTTTAATGAGAGTCAGGCGAAGGTGGTGTAGCATATAGAGAGAGGAGATATTTTCCCCAGTGAGCCTCTGTGCTCTGCCTTTTCAGCAATCCCAATATTTTGCTGCTGGTGAACTCACTGAGCAGTTGAGGAATTACTTATTTAAAAGATAAGGTTTCCTCTGTTGTCAGCAAAAAAAACGCCTCTTGTCCATAACGGGAGAAAACCAATGCAGTGTGAAATCAAAGGTCACCCGGAGACAAATAGCACTAACAGGCGAGAGCAGGGGTGACAAACGCTCCCTCACCAAATTAATTAAGAGTGGAGATTCAACATGGCGTCTACAACACAAAGGAGAACGAGCAGCCTTGTTGTTGTTTCAGCGAGGCTTTTAAGAGAACAAACACGCTCCTCTTTCGTCTGTTGTAATCAAAGCCTGTTTACCCGTGTCTCTCAAATGACTCCTTCATTGAATGTTTTATATGGCAGCTTTGAGGAGTCTGATCTCAATCTAGGCCCTGAGATGCCTCCGTTGGGCTTGCTTCAGCCTCGCAACTTGCCCGGGAACCTTGGGGGCGCCGCGTTAAACGCCTTACCCCGAGGCAGCCCGCTAATCCACAGCATTCGCAGGTGTCTCTGTCTGGCCGTGACCAGGAGATAAGCCCACGCCTGAAGGAGAGAGCGGCAAGCAATATACACAAAGTGCACATTTGACTCGAGAGCGTGCCTTCGCATCCCGGTCCCACAGTCGGTCACCCATTTGAGGAGACGGGCGGAAAACAGCAGGTCTGAGACCGAGTCTGGATAATGACACATCACCTGGGAACAGCTAGCGGGAAACATCTGCATCCCCTTATCGCTGCGACACGCAGATCATTTGCTGGATTACCCTACAGTAAGCTGCTGCCTGATGTTCTTTCACAGATCAGTGTCGTGGAAATGTTTGTCCAGAGCAAGCTGGGACGAGAAAGTTGTCTCGGTGTCTTAGATAAGCGTGTAAAGGCAGCATGGCGGCCTCGGGCACGGTTCGCAGTGCACTCACCTGGCATTGATCCCAGTCACAATGTTCACTCAACCAATTGTGGGGCAGAAAATGTAATAAGCTGCAGTTTGATTAGGCCAAAATGTAATAATGAATGGGATCACTGTGTTGAGTCCATTCAACTAGTATTCAAGTGGTGGTAGGAGGACACTCTGCAAACTCTCCAAAATACAAACAAGGGCCAGGAGGAGGAATTTAAACGCTCTAATTTTGGGCCAATTAATTTCACACTGAAACTGTTGATTTCAGACAGAAAGCTTGTGGGAAATAAATGTTTGGTTAATTAGATTTACAATCAAGGGCAGCTAGTAATAACTACATAATATAACACAAATTTATTGCGTTTAAAAAGGTTTCATTTATTTTGCATTAACAATGAGGGGTCCATGCCCTTGGTGTTGGTGAAATATGGAAGGTGGAGCTCACAGCACTAAGTCAGAGCGAACCACTCACATGTAAGGTCATGTTCAGCTGCAGCTTTTGGCCTTTTAATGGTCATTTATTGTTCATCAAGTGTGTGTTTGTGTGTGTGTACGTGGGTGTGTGTGTGTGTGTGTGAGTGCTTGCAGGTTTCTATGTGTGTGTTTTATGTGTTCTCTCCCCCCAGCGGGGGGCAGCACCACGGTGGCCTCCCTGCCTCCACCCACTCATCCATCCCACGTCTTGTCTAATTAAACATCGTTAACATTCATCCCAAGGTCTTATGCAGATGAGCACAGAGGGAATGTGGTGCACTGCGCATTAAGAAAACAACTTGGGGGTTGGCGGGGAGGTGAGCACGGGGATGAGACGGGGTTGTATCCGAATTGAGACGTGCATGGATATCTCCGATTTGACCTCATTCATCAATTAATTACCACCATTAGCAGGAGGTGATGTGGAACCAAAGCTGAATTCACTGCACCGTGGCGTCTCCACCGCCGGTTTGTTGACGGTGTGCGTGCGGGCATATGTGTATGACAGACAGGCACCCATTAAGCACTGAGCCTGGTACGTTTGAGCGTGTCTATGTGTGTGTGTGTGTGTGTGTGTGTGTGTGTGTGTACCTACAGTATGACCGCAAAGGCAGACAGATAGACAAACTGATGGGCATCCAGCCAAGCACTGCCATCGGTGTCTCCTCAACAGAGCTGTGATCACAGCTCACTCCTGTCATGTGGCTGTCACTCACAGTCACACACGCGCACACACACACACACACACACGGCACACCATAACACGCTGCAGCCGTGCTAATGCCTGAGACTCTATGATCCCATCTTAAAAGGCAATCTTTGTTCCTTTGTAGCTCATAGGGCACTTGAGGTGTAATTAGAAAGGCAGACTGTTACCCTTTTGCACGTACCCGATGCCCTGAATTAGCACCAGGGACAATACCGGTCTGGTAACCTGCTGTGCATGGGAAAAAAAACAAAGAAGAAAGAAAACAACTCTATGTGACACATCATCCCAATACCGAGAGGTGATAGAGGTTATGAGCGTGCCAACAACCTTGTGTAAAGACACCATGTCAGTTCATTTTCTCGACGATAGCCATCATTCACAGATCGTGAAGGTACCGGAAAACATTTCGGCTATTCAAATGCAACATAAAATCCATAAAGCTGACATTAGCTCTGCATGCATTGCACAACGATCTCGACAGGGGTATGCTACGTGTGAGCAGGTGCATTTGTCAGAGGCAGAGACGGGGTTTGTACACTGGCCTGGGCTTGAATGGCACCTCGCAGTACTTAATCCAGGAGACTAAAATGGGTTTAAGAGGCTGTGGGAGCTGTTATGGTCTGAGGGAGTGCCTGCCAGGGCAGTGGGGCGGGTGTGGCAGCCAGGCTGTGAGTTATGCGCGTCGCACATGGACTCATATTTTTTTGAGGCCAGGCTGATGGTTGGCCATGCACGGCAGCACAGCACAGCACTTCCTAAGATCCTGTTTTGTAACTGTCTGTGGAAACAAGAGCCCGAGGGAGGAGCCTGCTTAAACTCACTCACCTTCACCACCGGCCTCAGATCCATCTCTGTGCACGGCATGCATCCTACATGCACTTATGCACGAAGAACGAAGTACACACGCAAAAAATATCCGAGCACACCCACACACACATAAACGTGTCAAATAAGCTGCGTGCAAACATAGCACAGGGTCAGCACACCACATGTGGGCCTTTGCAAAAATAAATAGTCTTCCTCAAAGGACCAGTGTCAAACAGGCATGCATGAAAAAGCACAAAAAGCACTTTTCCCCGCATACATATCCGATGCACGACAGCCAAGGTCAGTCCAAATCCTCTCTCTATTGTCGGCCGCCTGAATCACCTTCAAGGATCAACGACTTTCATATGGCGCTTTGTTCATGTCCACAAACACGCTATGCTACTTGAGCTCCAGTTAGTCCACCTGAGTGATGCGCTCATTGTGGGCTAGCAAGCAGTGCCGTAGCTAAAACTAGGAGCAGGGGGGCGCTGTGTAGACAGTAGAGTGCAGCCAGTGAGGGTGAGCAGGCGGGCTCAGGAAACGATGATGAAGTGCAGCATTAGCGCGGTGATTAACTCCTTCTCCCGCTCTTCCTCCTCTCGTTCAGTCCCATTTCCTCCCACTGCGGGACGGGAGGGGAGCCTCTGATCAGTGTGTGTGAGATTCCCTCGACACACCGTCCATCTGTGTGTGTGTGTGTGTGTGTGAGCTGGCAAGCCAGCAGACCTCCTTCACCAGCGTGCTGTCGAGATCCCTCCTCATAGTCTCTCCATTATAAACCTTTCCTCTCAGGCTCTCCAAACAGCACTGAAACTTTGATGAGAGAGTGCCCCATTTGGCATGACATGATGTTCACACGCTACGATAAGGGCAGAAGGCAAGAGCAATCATATCTTACACACTCATCTCTTTTCCCTGCGTGGTCTACGACGTACAACTTGTGAAATGTTGTGATGCTTCTTAGAAAAGCTATGCAAGAACTGTGCAGACTATGTAGAACCTCCCTCTTCACAGCCCGGTGTTACCAAGCTGGACTGAAAAACAATTATGCACCTGGTTAACTCACCGACACTTCAGAAATGTCCATCTTTGGGGCGCCCGGATGGCTAAGGGGTTAAGACCCTGCCTGTACAAAACCATCGTTGAAGTTCACTCGCAGTCTTTCTCTGTCTATACACTACTTGTATACATATATAGTTTTTCCTTTATAATACCATTTTATTCTTCTTTATTTTTATTATGTTGATATTTGGGAATGCACCGTCAGGAGTGCCATTTAATGTTGTTGTACTTTGAGCAATAACAATAACGGAATTCTATTTGATCAACTACAGCCGTATATATATATATATGTGTGGGTATATATATATATATATATTAGTGCTGGGCAAGTTAACGTGTTAATGCATTCATTAATTAACGCAGACAATTATTTTATCGCGCGTTAACGCATTTTTTAAATTTATTATAATTATTATTATTATTTTTTTTAAATTGAAAGACAAGAGACAATACATATACATACAACAAGAGGATGACAAGAACAGTGGGATAAAAGCCAGCAAACATCCTATAGTCAGTAATTTTAGTGCACCTATATACTGAAATTCACGGTAAACGCATTTAAACGGCACCGATCGGGAGCGAGCGAAGGACTTTGAAAGTTAGCGGAAAGATTAACGTGAGACAACATCCGGTTTCTTCAGACAAACATCCGGTTTTCAGAATAAGATGCCAACAAAGTATGAATTATATTCACATTAAGTATAAAACATGCTACCTGCATCTCGTGAACCAAATGTTATTGCCCTTTTGTTCATATAGCAGTACTTTTAAAATAAAAGTGCGCAATACACTACTTTTGAATTCATTATTGAACTTTGCCATAACAATGCCATTAATCGCAAAAATCCATGCGATTAAATATTTTAATTGTTGCCCAGCACAAATATATATATATATATATATATATATATATATATATGTATGTATATATATATATATGGTGCATTGTTTTGTTGTTCTACCCTCTACTTTAACGTTTTCTAAAAAAAAAAGAAAGAGGAGTATAGTGCTTTTCACATGTCAAAGAAAATTCAAATCTAATTTGAAATCTTTTAAATCTCATCTTAATTTGAAAATCTGTGTGAGCAAGTTGCTTGTTCAGACACCCAGCACAGCAGAGGTGGAGAGACCGGACCAGCTAGAGTCCTTCCCAGGCAGCGATCAGAGGGCCAGGTGGCTGTGGCAAATGACCTGCACTCAATGATGCAGTAATAGCTTCACCTCTTCACCAGAGAGGCTATTCTGTGATCACATAGCCCCCACTCATATCAGATTGCATCACCAGCCGCCAAGCAGGGAAGTCCTTTTTTTTTTTTTTTCTCTCTCACAGGTGCTCAGGAGAGAAAAAAACAGCAGTGGAAACCCAGCAAGCTAAAAACACAGAATGAGTCAGACTCCTGTTATTAGCGAGTCTGCAGGAGCTGATGGCAACATGGGGCTTATAATAATCTGCCATGCAAGACAATTTTACCCTCAGTATTCATAATTCTAGTGTTACCAGTTGTTCCTTTGTGTCGACCCGGGTGGATCTATTTTTATCTATCAGAAATACGTTTGCATCACTCGCAGTTTACACTTTGAGGCAGATCCAGCCCTCTTCGAACACACATGACCAGGGTCAAAGCTACGCTCGAACACGGCCTTCTGGGACACGTCTCGCAGACAGACTCGTCAAACATCGCTCTCTTGTACGCAGATTTAGAATCATACCCCGCGGACTGCGCACGACGCGCACCTCTTGTTTAGCATTCAGTAACATTCTGACGAAATTCGCTGCCAAAATAAACTTCCCTTCTGTCACTCCAACTAAATTCTAACCTTCTTATCATTTCAAGGCTGCTGATGTATATTTTGCAAAGAGGATAAAAGCCGTGGACGAGAGGCTTTTTCACCCAGACAGACAATCAACCTTAATAACAGCAGCATTTACGATGTTTTGAAGTTTTTGTAGACTTTCAACTGTTATAACCATCACCGTTAAGTGTCTTTCAGTAAAGGTGATTCTCACAGTGGGATGTGTATCTCCTCCTGTCTCTATTTCTCTCCTGTGCCCTTATAAATTCTCCACAATTACATGCCAGGGCTTCTTTTTTTCTCTCTCCAAGAGTAGAAATTACAGCTGTCTCCTCTTCTCTCTCTCATCCTGGCATCGCTCATCTATTATTCAGTTTTTAATTTGGCTATTTGAGGTTTGTTCCCTCGTTTGGCGACAAGTAAGCCTCTGCTAAACAGGCACCTTATCCATTACACTAAATCTAGCACACAGCAGACAGCATTCTGGAATTGACCATTAGAGGGGTTATTGATATAACCACCATTCCCTCTTGTCATTATCCCTCTAATTCATCCGTAATTGTAGAGCAGCTTTTTGGAGTTATTCTCACCTTGGATGCAAAGAGTAAGCATCTTCACTTTTTGAAACATTTGGGTAGTTTAAACAAAATAAAAAAACTATCCATCAAATTATGGATGTGCAGTATTCAGTCTAGGCAAAGCCAAGTCTCCATTGTGGCCATTTTGTTCGAGAGCTTTTGTGTTTATGACAAAAGTTTCTAAATTGCAGTCGGCTTTTACTCAGGGTACCGTCGCACTTCTGGTCATCGTTACAGAGAGATGGGCCTCTCTGACAGATCTTCAGGCTCCTATAATCATATGCAATTGTGGTAAAGTGAAAAGAAAGACATGGCTCTTTACTGGGATCCATGGCTCATTGTATCTTATGTGTCACACGAGCCAGGGATCAATAGCACTCAATAGTCTATTAATAGGCAAGTCTTGGCTCTGTTCAGACTAGAGCACCAGCCTGTCCACTAGACCGGGCCATGAAAAGAAGAGCGTGCAATAGAAACCAATCCTCGCTTTTCTGTTAACAGTGAAAGCCTCTTAATCATCTCAGTTTCCCATTGACTTACCCCTCGGTGCTTCTCTCCCTCTCACCGAAAGGCCCGTCTTAGAGGGGATAGTTAGCCGACCCCCACCCCCCCCCTCCCTGCCACGGAGAAGATGACTCTTTCTATTGAGGAGCTTGGAAGTGAGGTTTCACTGCACTATAATTCCAGGCTGGACCGATTGATTTGAGCCACAGCTCAAACTACCCCTGTGTACGTACGGTCGAACCTGTGAGGAACACCACGTTATCTTTATCATTCAAATTGAGAGTCCTCTCCACCTTCTCCTCTGATGATGATAAGCTGCCCTGGAACAGGAGTGATTACTGATCGGCACTTGGACAAGTAGAGCAGCGTATTCATCTTCAGTGCAAGTGTTCTGCCTCATAGACCTCAGTATCTAGTTATCTGATGGAGACCGTCACCAAAGTCAGACTTCAGTCGCTCCCTCATGCAGACGATCAAAGGACACCTGAGCGATATAAAGCAAATATTGATATTGATCTGCAGTCTTTAATTTCTTCCCCACCTCTAATACTGTTGAAAACCAAATAGAGCTCCGGGTCCTACACTATTTACCATCTTGCACAGATTACCGCATTAATTCTGGTCGAAGAAGATGTATTGATGAATTGCTTTGTGTTGGTTTAAGCCTGTTATTTTGTCGAGTGCCTTTATTAAATACTGCTCTCAGTTTAAAGAAGTGTTGGTTATATCCCACAGCAAATACATATATGTATACTGTACAGTTTGAGCCTCCTCGTGGCTGCAGTATTGCTGTACGTGCTGTTTGATGGAAAGAATAGGAGCAGAGGAGGGAAGCAGTCGCTCGATGGGGCGATCTGATGTTCGTCTGTCTCCTGCTTTTCCTCTCTGGCTCTTCCACCACCTCGGGCTCAGCCAGGAGGGGATGTGAGTAGGAAGGGGAGGCGGTCAGCATCACATGATCTCCCCTCGGCGGTGGAGCACCGCCCCCCTTTTGCGGGACGGGGGCTGTCACATTCGTCTTTGTCAAGGCACGGCGTGCCACCCATTCATCAGGCCTGCCAGCGATGGCATCCCTTTCCTCTGTGTGCCCGGAGACTGGGCACGTCTGGGCCTGACTGCATCCCTGGTACACACGGAGAGCAACACACAGACACTCTGATGGATTCATTTATTAGGCCTTTCATTACCCAGGGGGCCAATGGTGAATCGCAATGCACTGAATGCCACAGCATTGCACAGCTATGCTGTCGCCCTCTAGGCTTACTGCTATCATGGCCGGGCTTACAGAGGGCAGAATAATCTTCTGTACAGTGTCTCATTAGACAGAGGACATCATTTGGATAACCAAATTAGAAGAGTAATTCAACATATGAAACATAGACACAGAAGATCATTTGCTCATGTTTCTCTATATCTGCAATGCAACAGACCTTAAAGAATATGTTCCTACCGATCCTCCTCGCCTCAGCCAGAACACGATTCTACTCACAGTGTATCCGACTACATGCGAGGCTGCTGAACACCCCTTTTGTTTCACTACGTGGCCCAGTCTGCACAATTCCCATGGTTTCATGAACCTTGTTTAAAAAGCCAACTCAGAATCTGTTCTTTTGTGCGTGACAGCCTGCAGATTCCAAAGCAATTGGGGAGAAACCAACCACAGGGTAGATGTGCGAGGATAGAGTTCAATACTGCCTGCAAAACTTAGTATTATTGATTGCCCCGGATGGTAAATTCAATATAGTCTAAAGAAGTTAGAATTGTGGATCTACAAGCCAAGCAATTCAATAGTGTTCTTCCCATGCAATGGTGAGGATGTGGGCACTGTCTGATTCAATCCCAGACGCCGTGGAGAAGGCTAGCAGGGATGGAAGAGCCAACAAATGCAATACGCTGCAGCTTCAGAGAGGATCTTTGGAGTCAACAAATGTAATAGAGCCACTTTATCCCTTCATATGTTCGTGCAACTGGATTTAGAGTGTGGCGGTTCCCCCTGTGAAGCGGCTGGGAGCTGGGGAGTTCATCCTAAATGAACTGTTGTCTTTATTGCACTTTGTCCAAGTCCAAGCCAAGCCCTGGTTTAATTATGACAAATCCACCGCATGTGTTCGCCATGTTCGCCAGTAATGAAGGCCGCTTAGAAGAAAATAGCTGGAAGCAACTTCTGTCAACAGCAATGGCAGAGGGGAGACATCTCTGCCTTCCTGTAAAATATTTAGGTTTTTACTCTGGGTGTAGACAATAAACTCCTCGCCTCTGATTCCACTCAGAGGGGAAAAGGGCAGATGGGTACAACTGTCTCAACGATAAAGAGGTTTTCATCCGAGGAGAGAGACGCTCACTTGAGACCCGGAGTGGAAATTCAAAATAACATAATCCTGCGAGACCGTGTACAACTCAGGCACAGACACAATAGCGACATCTCGTCCCGGACATTTACAATCAAGGCCGAATTAAGTGTGGCATGAATTAGCCACAGATAACACAAACTAGCGCACAGGGGCTGGAGGAGGGATATGATTTACACCACTCAAGAGGATACGATACATTTCTTTTCAATTAAGAATTTGAGCAACGTCGAAGCCTAGCTTTAATATTGCCCATAATGAAAGAACTCATTTGAATATCTGCTCCATTCTCTCAAGATATTAGGATGAGGAATCGCTCGTTAAAAAAAAATGAGGGGAAGAAAGGGAACAAGATAAGCATTTCTAATTGCTACCATGTTTGTTTCTAATATGTGACCCGCGACTGTAACATTGCGTAGTTTGAAAACAAAAAGGGAACTAGAAAGGCATTAAAGTGTGAGCTAGGAAGAAGCAGAGGCGTGCTAGGAATGCTCAAAGACAAATTTAGCTGTGAGGAACCCTGAATAACACAGGCGCTGGTTGTAATCCCAACTCTATGCTGCACTGTCAAGCAGCTAATAAAAATAGGCTGGTGGCAGATCAAGTCTGTGATTCAAATGCATTCAAAGCCTTTCTTAACTGAACTGCAAAAATCCCATTCTGGCTCATTTTCAGACTCTTTTTCCTCTTCTTTTCCACTCGCCCCTTCTTGCCTTTTCATTGCTCTCTATGTCTCTCTCTCCTCTCTCACTCCTGCTCCCTCTCACAGTATCATTGCTAAATCTATTTGGAGCCGCCGTTGGGAGCAATTGAGCAGAAATGGGTTTGTGCACATCTTGAAAACTGTGTCTGTCATAAAAACACAAAGGTTCAGCACAAATAACTGGTTAAATATCCATGTGTCTGGCCACTGGTAGCCTGCAGGTGTCCTCAGCTAGGGCAACTGTTGACTTGGAACAACATCAGAGGAGCTCACCCACTGTACTCTGGCTTTGCTTTAGCAACGTGTGTACCCAAAAAAAAATCAATTCTCTGTCTATCCGCGACTGCTGTGTGTGCTGCACAGGCTATTACACAACTTGGCCATACTGAGAGCGAGGCAAGGCTGACCAGCATGTACTAATGTACTGCTATCACAATAGCCATACCTCAGAAGCAACAGCTGTACAGCTGTGCCTAGAGAGACATCACACTCTCCCCTTATGACGAGTCAAGTTGTGGGGAAGGCAGCATGTGACAACGCCGCTTCCATTTGTCGGAGTGAGATAATATGACTCCAGCTAAAGCCTTCTGAACCTCAAAGAGCACGTTCATCTCCATGACTTTGAATTCATTACCCATCAAAGATAAGTCTCCTTTTCACACGCGGAGCTCTATTTGTCAGTGTCACCACACAAAGGAGAGGGGCAACTTATTCATGCCAAACATGCCTCCAGTTTCAACTTTTGGTCGCCCCTTTGAGCACAGTTTTTTAATTAAAAGAGGTTCCCTTTCTTCTCTTCTCTTTTTTTTTTTTTTTTTTAGCGGGAATGTCTCTTTGATACCGACTTTCCTCAGCTTGAAATAGTCACGATAACATATCTTTCAATTACAGTTTTATTGTGACTACCATCCGGTTGCCATTCAAACGTCCTCATGCCAGCGCACCTGCAAAATAGGAAAAGTGACACACGGGTCTGCATAGAAACAGCGCTTTGATTCCCCCCCCCCCCCCCCATCATGCACCACCAACGGCTTTTATCTGCGAGCTGAGGGAACACGCGGCGCCTGGAGAGAAGCGGTGGTGTGGCGGTGGGTGGGGGAGGGGCCGCTGATGAGTGGAACGGGGGGTGCGATGTGAGGGGACGGAGCTGACCTGACTCCCCTCATCCCATACCTCGACTGTTCCCCCTCCACACATTGACAGGCGGCTAGATTGAGGGCTAAGATTAGCAGCCACTTTCTCACAGAAGGCCAGGGAGATACAGTAGGGAGAATGAATGGCCGCGTCATGTTGTCAATGTTGTAACCTTGGCAACAGACAGAGTACTATTTTAGTCCACCCACTGGCCACCGGAATGGTTGGCAAAGACGAGCCCGAATATTCTCTGCTTACGACCAGTGTATTGTTCACACATACGTACAAAAGGTGTACCTGCTGTAGCAGAGCCTTGACACATGTCTTCAATTATCCAGCCTCTCGATCAATACTTCAGCGTATTCACGACGCGAGCATGTCAGCAGAAATGGCCGGACCAATGTAAATTGGCAGACAAAGGCAATACGGTTCTTAAGTGGACACGAAATGAACATCTCCGTAATGTAATGAGAGCCCGGCGTGTTTGTCCACACACGCTGCAGCCTCTGCGTTCGTCGCTTTAAGACACGGTGACAAGTCGTTCTATGGCTCGTGTGAAACTTGTCGGCGACCAAACCGCGAGACAAAGACGGTAAACGGACGGAACCAATGTTTCCATCACTTTGAACATGAATGGGATTTAAAGCGGCATAATATTTTGCGATTTTTCTGTTTATTTGCAAGTGCAGAAAGTGCTCAATAAATCAGGAAGAACCCTGGGAGACACACTTTATTAATCGGCCTAAGGCCACGTTTGCTATGAGGAATACTCACAAATATCTCACTTGCTGTTGAATTATTTTTGAAATGTTGACTCACCTCCTACCACAACATGGGCCTGAGCAACCTTTACATGGCAGGTTGTGCTGGATCTCCTTGTCAAGGGCAAAATGGCATAATCGGTTTGTGTTGTATGCAATAATTCCTAATTTGTTTATTTCCCTGTGATTATTTTCGCGAGCAGAGTGAAGTCAAAGCGCTGTATTAAAATCTAATCTTCTAACACCAACCTGGCTTCCACTGATCAGCCACAGGCTATTCATCACTGCCATTACCTCACCACACATTTTTATCCTCCTCCTCCTCCTCCTCCAGTGCTGCTGGCCAGCTCTCCTCCCTCTCTTTCTCCATCTGACTGACCTCACCTCTCTCCCTCCATCCTGACTCCCTCCTTTGATTTACAGCCTCCCGTTCAGCCCATTCCTCGCTCTTTTCCTCGCACCTTTCCTCAATTCATTCATTATTTCCTTTCACCCCGTCCCTATTTTTTTCCATCTGAGAATGCATTCATCTTGCCCTCGTCCCTTTTTTTTCTTTTTCCATTAACTCTTTGCCATTATAATTCTGCTTCACGCACATGGGCCTAACAATTGTCTTCCGCGTTGTTACAGCGGCCTTGAGGCTTCTCATCCACCGTCCTCTGCAGGCTGATATGACACCCAGCAGAACAGCATGTTTTTGGGGCTGAAGGGTTTGGAGATGAAATTGATTTCCACTGGATTTATGAGTTACACAGAATTATTATAACTCCAGCAAAACATATTTACCATTTTCAGGGAGAGTCCACCAGGTAGCCAGTAAAGTTAACTGCATAGCTATAGGAGAAAGTGCAACAAAATAACTGTATACCACATACATATTAAAATCACTAAAATATTATATTATTGTAACATTTATAATTCAATATTAAAATAATAATAAAAAAGTTCCCTTCTTTGTTAGTTAGTTGTATTATTGTTTTACACTAGTTATATTGTTTCATGACTATAATATTATAGTATTAGTTTACCTATTTGAAACATAACTGAACTGAACCTTGAGGCTCAAGTAAGCTGTTCTCTGAACCAAAAGCTGTGTAGTTTGGGTTATCCATCGCAAAAAAATGTATGAATGTGGAAAGTTTTCAGAGTTATGTGATCTTTAACAGACGCCATCCATTACGTTGTACCTCTAGACCTCACTGGCTTACTGGAAGCTGTTTGCAAACATAATATACTGGTTGCGTTTTAGGTTGTACATATGACTGTGCAGAGAGGCAGCTTTATTCCTCCTGTCTGGATGGCTCTGTAAGAATTCCCTTTGCTTCCTTCTCCTCTGTGCTTTGTTCTTCTAATTTTGCCCGGTCCTTGTGCATACTCTCAGCAGGGGGTCTCACTTTTTGCCTTTCTGAAAAAAGTAAAAATAGCACCACTTCAGGGCAGTTTAGCCGCAAGTGTTTTTCCTTTCCTTTTTGTCGGCAACTGGAAATGCTCAGAGACAGGCTGACTGCTGAATCTGGAGGATTAGGGAGACGGCTCTTTGATCAGGGCTGGGTGAGCTCGGAGATCTCTTTCACTCTCTCTCTTTCCCCCCCTGTATTTCCCCTGTCCTACTCTCTCTTTTCTATCAATCCTACTCCTCCCTCTTTCATATTTCTTCCTCCCACGTTTGTTGAAAGCTGCCCCGCACTTTGGCCATGCCTGCTGGCACCCCGGGGCTCCCAGACAGGAGGTGGCAGTGTTACACAGTCGAGACAAATGGGTGCACCGAGGATGGCATCGCAGTAGAGTAAGCGCTGGCGAGAGGGGGAAGCAGGGGGATAAGGACGGCACATGAACTACTCGCTGCTGTGCAGATGACATGGGGAATAAGTAATCCCTGGCCCCTTCTGGTCTGAATCAGCAGTCGTTTCTCTGTCTCCCCCACTGGAGATAAGTCTAATGGAATTGCAGCATTAGAAGTGCCGCATCGCCACGGTTGGGTAAAACTCACAATACTCCTCTTTCTGTTATGACACAGATTTGTTTGCAGCTTCTGCCTACCGAGGGGCATCGGTTGTAGGCAGCTGCCCTTTTTTTTTTTTTTTTTTTACATTCATTTGAGCAAAGCGTGGGAGGGGTTCTGAGCATAGATGAGGTGGCTGCTGGGAGAAGGTGGGTTCTTGCATCAAACCAGTTTTTGATTCGTCTGGTGGACGAGGTGTGGGGATTACTATCCGCTGCTACGTAATGGCAGAGAGCTGAGGAGCCATGAGCAGTTACACAGACAGCAGCACATCTGTGTGCCGATGAAATATTCAGCAGTAAGACAGCTCTCCGGAGGAGAGCAGGCTACAACTCCTCCACACCTCCTCCACCAACGTTAATGATTTATCAATAACTCTACCCTCCTGCAGACTGCCTGGGATGCTGGGTGCACCTCATTAAAAAGCTCCTGCCCGACATGGGGAGGAACCCTGCATCAAAAATAGATCTATCCAAAATATGAGAGGGGGGCAGCAGCTTTACCGCCAGAGATAGAGAGGTTTACTAGCCCACCCCCCAGCACCTAACCGCCCACTACTCCATCTGACCCACAAAGCCTAAAGTGATGTAGGAGTTGCAGCCACAGTACACGCAGTATAATGCCTCCACCTGTGCAGTACGCTCCGTGCAAGTCTTCGAGGCTGCTTTGAGTCCGGCGACTCAGAAGAGGCCACAGAGATGGAGATTCTCGGTAAGGTACGGCGGAGTTCTCGGATTCTCCCATCAAACAAGTCCACCAGTCCTCTGGCAAAGTTGTGTTTTATCATGAAACGGTGTTGTTGAAATGAATCGCGTTGGCAGCTGCCTATAGAAAACGTTTGCTTTCGAGGTTTCATTCCCACAGAATGTGTAATTACTTGCTCAACTGGACCACGGCGCAGTGATTACACCAATATCTGAGGTAATGGTCGAAAAAACCTTCCCAATTTCCATTGCAGAGCTCAGCTGCAACCCCATGGTGGTAGCGACTCCCTCCCAATCGACGGGGACGCCTCTCTGCATGAGGGGGTTGGGTTCGGGTAAAAAGGTGTCCGAGGGTGGCAATGGAAATGAGGGGGTAGATGGTTTACTGCGTGTGTGAATGCTGGAACTATAAAAGCAGTGGGTCGATTCGTAGGGATGAACAAAAGGGAGGGGCAGGCACAAAAAGTTCAGAACCGTAGAAGAAGCCTATTAACCTTGGTTGGTACTTTAAATGTCATTATTTTTAGCTGACACAACAAAAAGGCCTGCGAGAGCTGTTCTCTTAGCGATGCGCCATGTAAATCACTTTCGCAAAAAGGAAATTACTTCCCGGGGCCCAATGTTATTAATCTAAATTCTCTGGTTAGTCAAATTGTTGCACGTAATAAATATGGAGCAGCTCGTGATGCTTATCTGCTGTGACAACCCATTCTCGCCAAAACATTTTTTTTCCTCATTTTCTCTTTATTCATGTCTCGATGGCGTTCTTGAAAGAGACAGCTCTACTAAACAGCAGAAACACTGGAGGAGTAGGACGAGCGAGGGGGGGGGGGGCTTGTAGAAGAGGAGGGGACAGTGCTGGGAAGACTCTCTCTCTCTCTCTCTCTCCTCTCTCTCTCTCTCTCTCTCTCCCTCTCTCTCTCTCTCTCTCGTGCTTGCTTATAGCCATCTTCCTATCTCTTGCTTATATGATGCCTGTCTTGGCTGGCTTCTCTCGCTTGCATGTCTTCATCTATTCTCTGTCTCAGACTGTCTAGCTTGATGACATACACACACACACACACACACACACACAAACACACACGCACACATTTGAGCTCCTCTCCCCTCTAGCTGGCAGCTGCAGATCTGGTTGCCAATATAGAGCGGACCAGATAACTCACTACGCTGTCATATTAGAATAAGCAGCCTTGACAGAGAGATCATTTGCATGCACCACATCACCAAAATACCAAGTCGTCTCCTGTTTTTGCACAGAGGCCATACCGTCAGACTGGAGACAGTGAGACACAGCGACACAGGGGGAGGCAGAGAAAAAAGGGGGGAAAGGTGAGAGAGAGAGAGAGAGAGAGAGAGAGAGAAGAGAAGCAAGACACAGAGAGACAATCACATACACAAACAGAACAGAAAGATCCTATACACAAACACAGAACACTGCTGTGATTATCAGGCTGGAAAATAAAAATCATCTCGACAAAACAATGTAGCCACCCCTTGCGATAATGTATCTGTGCATGGCAAGGCTGCTGCTGCTGCTGCTGCTGCTCCGTGGTGATTCACTGGCTCTGGGACTGGTGGGAATGTGGCTGGGACTCTGGTCGGGGGTCCTTTGGGCTGTCTCGATGATGTGTATGTGTGTGTACATACATGAGTATGTGTGTGTGTGTGCGTGTGGGCATCCGTGTCCTGATTATGCAGGTATAATTGTGGGGAGGTGTAGAAAGCAAAGCCTCAAGGTCAGGGTGGTGTGGCTCATCAGCTCTAGCCTCTATCACTTTAATTAACTCCTCTGAGGGGCCTCGGAAAAGGCCCTTGTTAAAAATTCACCACAATGGAGCCGACAACCATTGTACGACGAGAAGGGAAGGGCAACATGCAGGTGGCTAAAAATAAACTCTTCTAAGCACAGCACATGACTGCTAAGACGAGCAATTATGTAATTTCACCGGCTAGGAAACTAGACCGAGTTCAGTCCGTGTTAACTTTCGTGTTACTTCTGGCCACATTTTCTAGTAATAAAAAAGAAACAACCCAGAAACATTCTGCTCTCTAAGTCTAAATTGTGACTCTGTCAAGGAGCGAGCTGTGCTACATTCATGAGATTCCTCTGAAATGCAGGAGTAGACACAGGCTACCGAGTTGTAAGCCCACCGACGTGTGGAGGACTCGAGCAGTGTGACAGGAAGCGTAATGCTACCTCAGCACAGCTGCCTCAGAGGGGCCTTGCTCTGTGGAGAGAAGGACAGCAGAGACACAGACCGGGACAGAGGGAAGGGAGGACTCTGGGACTTGAAGAGCACCTAGGAGTGGAGCCATGCCTTTATAGGTTTTGGGGACTTGGGGAGTCTGATTGGACCCACGGAGCGCTCCCTCCTCAGCACCAACAGCAGACAGACACAGTAGGACACAAGCCTGTGAACATAGTGGAACATTTAGCAGCTAAAGAGACAGATATTTCCCTCAGGAGAAAACAACGCAGCTGAAAGCGAGTAAATACTGGACTAACCAAATGAATGATCTGTCAAAAAAAAAGTGGGTATTGCTGGTTTAAGATTTTATCTTTTGCATTGCATGCTGTATCTGCAAGCAAGCAGTTGTATGGTACTTGTATAGCTACCATGCAAGGTGCCACCTGCCGATCAGAAATAACTAACACCATTCACGCCACACACACACCGAAGGCACAGACTTCGGGAGCAATTTGGGGTGAAGTGTCTTGCTCAAAGACACATCAACATGGACTGGAGGACCCGGGTACAGGACTGCCGATCTTCTGATTGGAAGACGACTCGCTCTACCCCTGAGCCACAGCCACGGCATTGATGCAATAATGATGAAGTTGAAGTAATGTTGACAAATTCCTGTGGACTACTTTGTACTCTTCTGATTATGATTATGAATAACTCATCACAAACTGCTATACTTCGGCTTACAGCTCCAGATGTACATTATAAAAGAGTCCCTGTCAGTCACACCTGGCATTAAGTCAGTGCAGTCGATCCAAAAGAATACAGACACATACCGTAAGACACAGGCACCACTCCTGGCTATGTTATCCAATTAACCAGGGAAGTGACCATCACCATAATCAGAAATAAGGCAATCTAATGGATGGCAGCATCGATGTCAGGAAACAACCACAGCGGCTGTTTTATGAGGCCATTATGGGGCAGTTTCCACAACCAGACGTGTTGCTGAGGGTGGTAAAGGACAGATCTGTATCACGTTGTTTGTGGATCAATTTGAGAACTTTAATTAGCCAGGGGGTCAGGCCAGCCAGTGCAGCAGGCCCAGGTAAAGCTCATCAGTGACGGGGCTTACAGGTGCCTTCGGCCCTAATCTCTCCGCCCATCTCGCTGAAATTAAAGCGGCAAATGGGAAATTGATTTCTAGCCTCCCTGTCCATGGCAATATCTCCTTTTGTCTTAAGGACATTAGGTAGGCTTGCACTTGCCTAAGCTGTTCTTTAAAACGTTCATTATTGATACGGAGGGCTGGGCTGGCAAACAGCCAGAGCAACCATGAAGAGGAGAAGAGCTCTCTAAGCTGCTGGCTTCTTTTTTTTTGTGGCAACAGGTCGTTCATGCAACGATCTTCAAAAACAAGCTGAGTGGAGGGAACGACTTTGACCTCGATTCTCTACCTCCAACCCGAGGTGCTGCTGACATGGCACCTCCTGCAAGATTGAGGAGATTAGACCAGTCTGAGAGAGCTGGGCTCAACTCTTCAAATAGAACCCCTCAATGTCATCCCACCGATCAGTTGAATCAAATAAGTTAGTTCGAAGCTAAAGGAAAAAGCCGCCAACTTGAAGGAACACAAAGCTCCCCCAACTCCAACCCGTGGAGAGAGCACAACAACAAAAGAAGAAAACAGGAGTGAGTCAGCAGAATCTTCAAACTGACAGCATCCGTGGCTACCGATATCACATAGAATCAAATGGAGTCTAATTCATTTCCCTCCCTGTATGTCACTTCCCTCAGATCGCAGTTTCTGTTGCGCCGTGTTGATGTTTTCCACTTTATGGCAGGATGCTATTTGTCATTCTAATGAACTTCTCCGTGGGAGAAAAAAAGATCCCAGGGAACATTTCTCAAGATGTCAGGGAGCAGAGAATGTAAAGTGTGCAACACAGTTAATTCAAGTGGGCCTGCCCTGCAGGCAAGAGGCCTGCCTGTGTATCACTCCTTAACAGGGACAATTCATGCCAAATTAAAGCAGGGAATAGAGAATTCAGGAGCATGTCCAGAATACTGTGTCGGAAAGCCCGTTCTACTTCAGTCGGGAAAATCTGACGGACAGCGGTGACGGCGCGGGGCCCTCGTCCATTAACCAGCCTAACCTCGGGAACCCACCACGGAGCTGATGGCCAGGTTGTATACCTTTATATATTATGTAGCATGGAGCAGTATCATAGTCCTGCTGCCCCATTATTCAAAAGCCAAAG
Organism: Anarhichas minor; assembly: GCF_050575085.1. Lineage (NCBI taxonomy): Eukaryota > Metazoa > Chordata > Actinopteri > Perciformes > Anarhichadidae > Anarhichas > Anarhichas minor. The sequence continues at coordinate 13,991,238 of NW_027466449.1, forward strand.
ACACCCAAAGCGCCCGTGGCTAATGTTGTGCTGTGAGAGCGGTGCAGAGTGTGTTTCTGCACCGTGGTGGTGGTGGTGGTGGGGGGGGGGGGGGGGGGAGGAGGAGCAAGCTGGTGTGTTGTGTGCACGTGATAAATCTGCTGGTATGCCAGGGCTCTTTTCTCATTTGTTAGGCAGCCATGTGTGAAAATGTTAATGAAGGCCCATATAATCTAGGAAATTCTCGCCATTAGAATTTCCTTCACGTAGGCCCGGCTTTCTGCTTACACACTGACTATTGTGCGCATCAATCCTTCCACTGTCGTACTAATAATAGACCTAATTGCCTCAGTCAGCCCACCAGCTTCCTCTGCCCCTCTGCGCATCTCAAAAACAGGAGGAGAGGATTGTCTTATGACAAGCTCAGGGCACAGAACAAGGAGTAAATCAGGCCATATATAACAAGCAGACACATCTACCGGTGGCACTCTGCGTGGTGTCCATCATCTACCTAGCCTCCATCATCTTTGCTCACGAAATATGAAGCATCCAGATGCCAAAATATTTGCCAGGGCTCAGCCAGGCACACTGCAACACTTTTCCCCCTCCATGTCATCCATTATAAATATGATGGAATAAAACTAGGCCTTGTGACATGGTGTCTCCCCATGACCTCAAAGACCCTCCCTATTTGCAGTGGCTGTTTTGTTGGGGGGGGGAGGGGGGGGGGGGGGGGGAGGGGGGAGAGGGGGGTCTTTGTGGGAGCTTAACAACATCTTGCTTGACAATATTTGGCCATTATTTTACTCCCGTCCTTGTACGCATAATTTGAAAATATGTAGATCTCTTTTGAATTCCCTGCTTGAATTAGCATTCAATGAATCTGAGTGCCCCCCCCCCCACCCTCTTCTTCGCTCAGAGAGGCAGAGTTGCGTAATGACTCTAAAAGGAGCGGGAGAGAGGTGACGGTTTGGCGGTCTTAATCTCTCAGAGTAGAGCCTCTTTAAAGGGAGCGGTGACTGTGGGGCCAAAACATCCGTAAACCTGCAGGGAGCAGCCAACGCATCAGTGCATGTTGGTCCTGCACGACTGCACGGCAGCCAGCATAGGCAAAAAACAATAAATGCGTCCAGTACTTCCAAAGGCAGGGTCAGAGTAGAAAAGCGAGACTTGACAGTTTACTTTCGCACCCCTCTGCAGAAGATCAAGACATACAATTTGACCCGCACTCTGAAAGTCTTGAGGGACAGACGCACATGAAAAAAAAAAACACTACAAGAGAAGAAACCGTCCTGAACAAAGCTGAAGGAGAAAAAGATGAACTCCTTCTTATGCAACACTAGCTGATACAGCAATTATCAAGGAAGTACAATAAGAGATGAATCTGTTTAGCTTCATTAAACAGAAAGTTTCAGTTTTTTTGTGTACTATGAGAGGAGAATAAAACCTCAATCAAAAGACAAGATATGTCCGTCTTTATTAAAACAAATGTGTTTAATCATTTTAGAGTTTTATGAAAAAGAAGTAAAATTAAAAAGTTACTTTTTTATTAAAGTTTTTTAGGGGGTATTTTAGTTCATTCAGAACTTGCTCAAAGGTCTCCTCTATCTATTGCTTAGGATAACCTTGTTGTTAAAAAAAAATGTTTTTATACTATCTGCTGGGTCTTTGAAATTCTCTGTGCGGTGGCAGCTTCTTCTCAGTCTGTACAAATGGCTCTGAGGTAAACCCTTATAAGGGGTAAAGAATCAACGCTGTCAGAAAACTGAAGTTATTTTACACTTTCTCTTTCTTTTTCCGATAAGCAGGTAGTCATCGCGCGTCACACACACACATACGGGAACAGAACCTAATTTCTGTCGCAGAATAATTGAAAGGAGGAACATTATAGCTCATCAACAATAAAACCATAATAAACCACTTCATTTTATTCTTACTATAACACTGTAAAGAATGAACTTCTCAAAGAAGTCGACATAAATAAACTACCGTAGTAGGGACTAAAAATAGGCGTGTACTTCAATATTTGTTGGAGCATATAAAATACCAAGAGTTTTATCCGAGGTTTATAAAGTAGTGATGTGATGACTAAACCACCGTCATTACTGATTTTGCCACATGCGAGACATATCTATAGGGTTATCATTAGTTTGGACAAATGGTTTTATGCCAACCCACAAACTCAGATAAAGGTGACCCAACAAGATAAGCAGGCAGACAAGCCTTATTTTTGTATATTTAAATGGCCACTCACCTTTTTTTCAAATCTATTTTTAGATCATGTATATTATCCTACAAATGCAGCTATGATTTGTTGCTGCTTACTGATCAATTGACCTCTGGTATGTATGGAGAAGCTAACCACTCGCTTTGTATGACTGAGGAAAATAATTGTGGGATCAACATTTTGTCTTTATGCTCATGAAATCAGACCATTTCTTATCTCTTGATCCTCAGCCAAACACAACCACCTCAACCAAATTGCACAGCGTTGGACATTTACAATTAGTGCTCTATCATCTCTCTCTCTCTCCCCCTCTGTCTCCTTCTCTCTCTCTCCCTCTCTCTCTCACACACACTTTCATACCCTCTAGTCTCATTTTGGATTTTTGGAAAGGAGACTCCCACTGCAGCCACAGATAGAGGAGCAGGTGTGCTAACCCCAGGGTCCGGAAAGCCTTCCAATTAAGACACATAGAGGCAAAAACATTCCTCCACACTGACCTCGCCGGAAAACATGAATTACATCCACTTGGACGGAAACACACCGACTGCCTGCTTCTCTGAGCCGTCCCTCCCGCTGCTCTGCCCAACCTAGTTTTAAATCTATTTACATGAGCTGTGTAATAGCCCAACTTCATCTGGGCCCAGCTGTTTGGTGACAAAGATGTAGAGTTTTGTTGGCAAATTACACTACGCACTCAGGGTGTATAATGTGTGTGTGTGTGTGTGTGTGTCTGTCGCTTTGCATGTCCCTATGTGTCCTGCTTTGTGCTGTGCACACTTCAAAAGTTATTCCCACTATCCCCTTCAAAGACTGTGTTTATTGTTTCAGCTTCAGCCTCCCAGCATCCCGCTGCCTCCTTAAAAATGGAGGTGAAAGTTGAGCACCTGCTGAGCTAAGATACCAATATGCTGCTATTCTAGCGCCGAGCCAAGTGCACGCCTCGCTGAACACATCCAAGGCAAACAAAATTATTAACCATCGTCTGCATTACTCCGTTATTTCCCGCTGTAAACAAACACTCACAACTCTTCAAATAAATGAGACTTCCAACGATGTAAAAAAGAGAGGCGGGATGAGCGACTGTGAGCTATGTCAATTGTGAAGGAAGGTGATTTTAATGCTGCTCAAGAGAAGTGAACTTTAGTCTCATTTTTGCAGGTTGACCATTAACACCAACCTTATCAAAGTCATTTGTCTCAGGACTTGTTGAACATCTACAAAATGCTCTTTTGTCTGTGCTTGAGTGACACTGTTTTCAGAAAGGTTAATTGCTTCTCGTAGTAATAAAAGGCCAGATTCGGGGCTGTGATTGACATAAATAGCGGTGCTCTCCCTCCACGCCGAGGTTTTCCACCACTTCCATCCTTGCTGCCAGGTCAGTTTCTGACAATTGTGATTTATTATTAATGACATTCGGTGCACTTCCTGTGACATTCCTTTTATTGGGTCTTGCGCCTTTTTGTGGCCCATCTAAGAGAGACACTTGTCCGCCCATGGCCAGCTTTATGGCCTAAAAGGGAATAAATTGTCCAATGTCACCGCCGCAGCCAACAACGACTTATTTGATGCTAAAGATCAAATGATTCATTCTGCGATTGTGCATTGGAATTTACTTTTTAGCAGCAACAATGCAAACAACAGCGCAATAAATCTTTCTCCTCTCCGATGTGGTGATTACTCTCTGTCTGCAAAGTATTGGACTTTACTCACAGTCAGGGACGGGAAGTTGACGTAGCCGTCTGCTAACCTAGCCTGCGGTGCAAAGAAAGCAGAGGATAGACTGGGCAAATGAAAAAAAAAAAAAAAAGAACCAAAAAGAAAGACCGAGAGTGGCGCGGGAGAACTTCACCGGCGGCTGAATCCAAATCGTGATGCCTGATTTGTATTCACTCTTCAGTCCACAAACGCTCCCCGAGCAGCTTTGGGGTTGGGAGATTTTTGAAAGTTTAGGAGAAGCCCGCGCGTTAGAGAGTGCTGTAGAGGTGCGTATGGGATGTGTTCGGGGGGGGGGGGAGCAGAACCTCCAATGGCTCAGTAGGCAGTAGACAGCGTGTGCCAAGCCTGAAGGTCAACCTGCCTCCTCATCAGCCCCTTTGTGCGGGCCGCACGATGCTCAAAGCAGCCGGGGGGCGGAAGGCCCGGGGTGCGGGGCGGCCCGTCATTGACCACCACTCCCTGCCTAATTACCTCCCTGCCCCGGCCCTGTTTTCATCCAGCCCTCTTCGGTAAGTAAGGCTGGGCCGCTGAGATGGCTGCGAGCCTAGCCTCATTAGATGCTACAGAGTGCCTCTGACTGAAGCAACATGGACACACTACTAGACACCATCATGCGCTAATGGCCGAGGAAGGTTGCAAGAGACAGACAGTAAAACACACGAGGAAATACATCACAGAAGCACACATCTACGCTTTCACCCGAGACATATAAGACTTTAGCAACTGTACTTATGGTAGGTTCACAATATGGAAATTACCGCTTTTACCCAGGCGTCATGGTAGTGATTCATCCACACTGCATCTAGGTGGTTAGTCCTCTAATGGGTCCACTAAGCACACACACACACTCATATTCATACCATTACTATGCCCACCCCCCCCCCCCCCCCCCCCCCCGTAACTAGCTTTGATTCCCACCCATGTCAGCGTCTTCCCTGCCGCGACTGAGATGGAAAAAGCTACTTTACTTAGGGGTTTTATTTGTTTGCCTGTTTGTTTCCCCGCGTTCGCTTTCATCTTTATCTTTTATGACTGGCCCCTTCTCCCTTCCAAACTCCCCAGAGAGACAGGCGTGGGGTGATGGGAGGGAGGGAAGGAGGGAGGGGTGCAGGAAACAAACAGAGGGGGGCTCTTTTGAAGGGGAACGAGGAGAATTGAAAACGGCCTGTGTTGTGAAGGAGGCGAGATGAAGAAAGCCAATCTGCCTGTGAGGGCAGAGGAGTGGGAGAACAAGAGAGAAGGAAGTGGAGTAGAAAGAGAGAGAGAGAGAGAGAGAGAGAGAGAGGGAAATTCTGTTTGAGCCTCTCCGTCTATGAAGGAGGGAAATTAAGAGTAACGGCGTAAAGTACAGCAGGAGGTGTGACTTTGATAGAATAATCCTCACCCAGGGAACCGTCGCCACCATGCTCACACTGCCTGGCTGTTGGTAAAGGCAGAGGCCACAGGGAGGTGCTGTGACAGAGGGGCTTTGACAGTAAAGCTCCTCTCACCAGCAGCACTGCTCATCAAGCAGTGTGCCGCTCCACCTGTTTTCTCGCAGAGACAGAACTGTAACGATGCAAGTAGGTCCAGTAAAAACTTTCCTGCTCACGTAACAGGAACGGCTGTGCGGTAGAAGTTTCAAACGGGCTTTTTTTTTTTTTTTTTGTGATATTCCTACCTGAGGCTGTTAGTATCTAACTGTCCTAATGCAGATTTCTAATTAAGATCCCCTTTCTCTCATCAAGCTTCTTTGTTTTGTTTTTTTCCTCGATGGTCTCTGGTTTGCCAATCCTCCAGACTGCGATTGTCATAATTGCATTGCAGAAAAAAACGAAATCAAAAGGAGTGAGTCAAGTGAGGAAAAGAAGAAAGAAAAGGCGGACTATGCTGCACGAATCCTTTGATGTAAACTAAACTAGAAGCTATCTCATCGTCACATTTGCACCTTCATCTTTACTTTCTCTTTTCAGGCACAGATGAGTGTCATTTATTTATTTGCTTTTTAATTTATTTAGCCGCCATACCCTGGGGTACCCCTTATTATAATAAAGAACGAGGTGATTTGTTTTCTCTCTCTCTGTCATCGGTGTGCCGACACGTGCTGTCCCCGATGGTTCGGTCCGTATACAGCGACTGTAAAATGGGAGTCGGTGTATTAATCAAGATGTTGACAGAGTAAAGCATCCCACATACCGCCGGGTCCCACCGGTCCGCCTCACAACCTATCCCAAAATTCACTCTGTTACTGGGGTTACAGGTCCTGATTGAGAGCATGCTTTATTACTGGAGTCCTCTCTATCTACATGATCCATGATGGCTTACAGGGGACAGTCAGTGTCACATGAACTCAGTTTCCCAAACTTTGACCTTCACCCAGCCACTGTGCACTTCAGTGCAGTTGCCGTGGGCTTTGACTGTGAGGCCTGGCGTACACAATGAGTTGGTACGACTGCCCCTCAAAAGGCCTTGTGGGCTGTTCTGGCTCCCTGCTGAGCTGAGATCAGCCCCTAAACGGCCAATCTGAGCGTCTGCTGTGTGATTAAAAGACTCGGTTCCCCAAACCGACAGAAGGGAATCAAACTATTCTCACTTAGCTTTTCTCTAAAAACCTTTGCTCTCTGCTTTCCACTGTTTCTTTCTCTCTGTAGTTCACCGGATCCATATGTCTCTTTATTATATCTTCCTGTTATGTCCTTTTTTTGTGTGTCCCTTTTCACAGTTTGCTGCAAGGCATTTTTCTTTTCCTCTCTCTCAAAGAATTTTTTCATTCAATGCCTTTTGAGAGGGCCATCCCCCCCGACGTTTACAAATGAAATGCAAGGAAACCACTGGTATGTGACTCCTTTAGAGGCAGACGCTCCATTATACATTGGTTTACTCAAACAGAGGCCTCCCTGTGATTGGCTATAAGCAGGGATACCAGATTGAGGAGGGTTACCCTGGATAGCGGAGAATGCAAGCAAGTGGAATAATGGCAGGCTTAGAGAGACAGAGACAGCCTTGCCCAATGTTTTTTTGGGCTGTTTGGAAATTGATTTATTCTTACCGATCCAACAAACCCCATGTATTCTCAACCAATGGATGAAGGATGAAAGGTATCATTTGTCAGAAACCCACTGGTCCACTCATGAGAACAGAAATTGTTTGTGAACACGGATAAAAATCCTGTATGTACACGCCACAGTTATGTGTCATCCAAGTTGCCTTCGCGCTTCAAAACTCCAGCTACTGCACTGAGAAATGGGGGAAACTTTTAGGGGGCAGGGAACATGGTTTTGCTTTTTTGTCCCCACCCCCCCCGCTGATATTCTTTAAATTGGATTCCAGTCTTTCCCCCCAAATAGACCACTATATTAACCTGTGAGACGTTGTGACAGCAGAGCATAATAGAGTGCCTTTACAAAGTGTTCAACCTTTTCAATGTTGTAAAAAAAGGATGAACATCTCTATATTTCTTTCATCTTGTATCCCAGAATGGCTCTTATGTTTTCCTCTCCCCTGAGGAGGAGTTAACAACCTTGAAGCTTTGTAAACATCAACACTACGTGGAATAAAAAGTAGATTATCAAAGGGATATTTCCTATGAAAGGCAACATCTGCTATGATAAGTTATCGTCATCTTTTATCTCTTGATCAATTCATACAGCAGTTTTCCTCTTTGTGACTACAACCCTTTTTTGTATCGCACTGTTATCTTGATAAACAGTGATGTTTATCACTTTCTTGCGATTGTTTTTGATGTTATTCATGGTTTTCAGCTCTAAATGACATGACAAAGGGAGGAAGCGTTGACAATCTTGTAATGCTAATATTAGTGGAGAGAGCAGGGGAAGCCAAATTAGTGGGAAATAGAACAAGATGCCTTTGTGGTAGCGAAGCCTAAACAGATGCCAATCAAGCAATCTGAAAGACAGCTCTGAGTCCGGGGAGGGATGTAATGGAGTTCAATGTGAAGGCAAGGACGCTCTCCTTAGTAGGAAACAACAACAGTGAGACACAGAGCGGTGTGCTAAAATAAAACACAATCAATGCAAACAACAACACCACTGTGTTGGGACCCCCTCATTCAGAGGCTTCCAGCCTTCAGAATCCGGCAATGGAAGCCGGCCCTCGCGCCTCCATCACCTCCCTTGCTCCCCGACTCTCTCTCCCCAGTTCACATGGAGCCTCGCCTTCGCCCATCATAAATCTGGATAAATCCACAAACTACTGTCTGGCATGCTCCATCTGTCTCCCTCACTCATGTACTGCTAAAGAAAAACCTCTCTGCATCCTTGCCTGCCAGCAGGCTGTCCTCCAGGCTCACTTAAAAAAGAATGGAACAGGGGAGAAAAAAAAGTACCCTGACAGTGCACTGAGAAGACAGGATGAAGACCCACCTCTCCATTAAATCACTCACAACCGTTACTCATCTCAGTAAAAACAAACTTTCAAATGGGATTACGGACACCCTCATTTATATCTACTCACCCATGATGCAATGTGATAGAGATGGGCAGACATCGGACGGAATGATTTCAAAAATTATATTTTTTGGGGTTTGGAGATTTTATGGCTCACATAAATGTACGGGTCATTTATTTAACATCGCTTTGCTTTAACACCCAGGTGCTTCCCAAAATGTGTCCCGCTTCAATGTTAAAACAAAAGCAAACAAACAAACAAAAAACAATGCTGCAAGCACTTATAATAAAAGTAGCAATTACACTGATAATTCTGTTAGTAATTTTTAGTAATATTTTCTGGATTGCCTTGTTGTATTGTTTTTTTTTCAATATGACATTAGGTGCGTTTATTTTTGAGTGAAATCAAGCCTTAAATTCAATGAACGGTGTCGGAGGCGAGCAGCAGGCGGCTGCAGACGGGTGGAGTCGCACTATAACAGGTCTTTGATATCCACCAACAGGGAACACAGAGGGAGGGCCCTGCATCCTTTGGTGGCATACTAAAACACACATACGAGCACGCGCACGCACGCACACACACACACACACACACACGCACGCACACACACACACACGCACACACGCACGCACACACGCACACACGCACACACGCACACACACACACACACACACACACACACACACACACACACTCTGCTCCAGCAGACCACGGCCCAGCAGCACAGACTGGGCTCATTACATCCCACCCACCCCCTTTCCACCACTACCACCAGGGTCCTGACCACGCCGTGGGTCGACGCCCAGCCACGGGGGGGCCATGTGTTTGCATTCAGCAGAGTGAGAAACAACAACACCAGTGGGCTCATATCATCATCCACCTCACAGCTCCCGGGGCCTGACATCTCCTCACGGTGCTATTGTTTCGCCTGAGCGCTGCTCTCTTGCCCTTTTCTCTCCACCACGCCGCTCATGAAAAGGGCTGCACAGTCGGGGGGTTGTTTAGACAGCAGGGGACCTCACCCGCACTCAGGCACACAGTGGTAAACATCCAATATGATTGGTTCAAGGGAGGCAAAGGGGAGTTTGACAGGAAAATAATCTGGCCATTTCAGGTGTCCAGAGTATTTTATCATCTGTGTATAACACTCGATATATCAGGGCAGAAAAAAAGATGGTGTTTACCTGTTGATGACAGTGACGGCCCAGGAGGATCCACAGACATGGAAAGAAAAAAAAGAGAAGGAAACCATTAGTTTGTTAGTTGTGTACACCCAATCTGTGCCATGCATGCAAGGAATGAAGAATAAAAAAAGCTTTGTTCTTCTATTGTTCTTTATTTTAGCTGCTGCAATAAGAAATAAGTGTTCCCTTGCAGACAGACTGTTGCAACATGCCACTTTTGGCAAAATTGGATCTGGAGAGAACAACAGGTCATGGGTTTGTGGACTCCCTCTGTAATCCTACATGCACTGATTACATGCCTTCGTACCGTTTATGTAAAATCTCTCTTAATAAAGCAACTTCTGTGTTGTCCTTGTTCTACCTGCCCAAGGACACCGTCAAGCTCACACCAAGGCACGCTGGATCAAAACACCCAATTTACTGTATGCGACTGCTGACACATATTGATATATGCATGCACTTCCCACGGCTACACTCTTAGTCATATGCGTGAAATAAATCAGAAGGGCAGCACAGCACTTTTCTCAGGCAAGGGAGTGAAAAATAAAATGGAATTTAATCAAATAAAAATAACTGTGCCAACATTCCCAAAACTGTCATTTGCTGTAATGAAGGACTTTTCGTGGGTCTTTCTGCTGGATAGAGACCGCTTCACTAAGTGTCCTCACAGAGACGGGAAGAGTCCGATGATGATGGTGGAAGGTTGGGGTCTCATTCAGGTCTGGTCTGATTATAATAATCACCAGAGAAGCCACTGATGAGCTAGCTGTCCTAAATGACTGTTGGGGGGGGAAAAAACGACCCGATATATGTTCGTGCACCTTCTGATTTATTCATGTCATGCTCCCCCTAGTTCACCGCTTCTCCCTACATAGTTGGGATCCACCGCTACGTTCACATTACAGCTGCCGAGATGCTTTCCATTCGGTTAGAAACGGGCCTGCAGACCCAAACGCCACCTGTCATCAACACAAACAGCCGGCTCTCAACAAAAACAAAGTAAAAAGTCTGTGTCGCACCATTAATGTGGGCTACTGATGCAAAACCACTTGTCTCACCGCGATCATGTTTTACGCTGTGCTGTAATAGTGTTTTCTTTGGTTCCTCCTTTTGTTATTTGAATATAGAGATGAAAACAATTTATTTCTTCTTTACAAATAATACAAAGAGTAATGATGAAACTAGCAAGGGCATTTGCTGTGCTGTCTCTTAGAAGACAGGAGACCCATTGAATTTCATGAATAAATGAATGAATTAAAATTCATCTAATCATACATGAGGAATACCCCCCCACCACACACACACACACACACACACACACACACACACTTGCTGCATGAATGCCAAGGAATCTCCGTCAGTAGTTGTTCTTGCAAACAAACATGTACAATCTCGGAGTACATAAGGGGGGGGGGGGTCACTATGGTAACGGCACGTGTCAAGTTTTTTTTGCAAGATATGTTTTTGTGCTTCTTCATTAGGATTCATGGATCATCAATGAAGACGATTCTTTGTCTCTCTTCTGGCACCGTGTAAATGATTGTCTGCACTACGAGGGAGAGGAAGATATAGACCCTCCGTATTTAGACCAAATAGATTTTTGTTTTGCTTCTTTTACTCAGGCTGCAATATATCGGACCACCGAAGTTTCATGTTCACCGTACTGTGGTCATGAATTAAACATGCGTTCCTTGGTGCTATGAATATAAGACTTACCCGTACCTTACCTATATGAAAGCTACGCCTCAAACATTAGCATATACATCAACACTCACAAAACGCACAACAAATGACTTGCAAGGGAGGAGGTCACGACTGTAGTTATAGATTGAGATTTTAGGCCAATAACTGATTATCTCGTACGGCTTTACTTTTGGTTTGATTAGTTGATGACACCCACACTGTTGCATACTGTACCGTGTACATTCTTTATGGCGTTAGGCCCAAGCCAAGCCGCTCATTAACGCTGTAGCTCTAAATGCCGGAGCAGAGATTTATTCAAAATATTTAAAAAATAACATTTAACCGAGGAAGGCCAAGCTTTACATTTGTATACTTATTCCTTCTTAACAGCGCAACAGGAGCAAGCTGTTTCAAAATGAGTCTGGAGACCACAACATGCTCTAATTGATATGACCTTTAATTGCTCATTCAGTGCAGAGGAAAGAAGAGGAAGACATCAAGCCAGTCCGCTGTGGCTCAGGCTAAAGAGGCGCCGCGTAGATTGGCCTACACTCCCAGGCCCCGTGGACATAATTAAACCTGAATAACAAACACTTACACAAGTGCTCTACTCTCCTGAACAGGATTCTAAAAACATCCAGGACACCAGCTCGCTGCTCTGTTAGTCGGTCCCTCAATCAGAGTGGCTTTGTCCCTGCGTTGAGAATATAATTGGGGCCTGGACAGTTACGGCCAACATAAATGAGGTCCCGTTACCCACAGCCGAAACTTAGCTCTGGGTCTGCAGCTCATTCCTGAAAATGTCTCGTGTAAAAAAGTGAATAAAAGTTTGAAAAAACTAAGAAAAATAACATATTTTTACATGAACAAATAAAAAAGGTTATTTCCCATATTTCCTTCAATATCTTTCTGTCAGAGTAAATAGCGTCATAAATACACAGAATGTACCAAAGAAGACTTGCTAAATATTCCCTCATCCATATGGAAGGGATTAAAAAAGTCAAGGTATCACAGGAACCCACTCTAAGTGTTTGCACATCACCAATTCTCCGCAGGCACAACAGATGTACGAACCCTAAATAGAACATCTGCATTGTGCTCTTTAGCATTCACCAAAAAAAACAAGCCTATCTGCATTTTGCTCAACAGCAGTCCACGGGGAGCGAGGAAACTGCCCACATACACATTGTGATGAGAGCGTGAGCGGAAACAACTGGACCTTTGCATTGAATTAGACATCATTAATTAATTTACGCTGAAGTCCTCGAGCCTTTCATTTGAGTGAGCGCTCAGCTCCAGGTTAGCCGCGGGTTCAAGTCGTCCGCCGGGGGGGGCGTGGTGGTGTTTGACTACTATGTATTCAGACAGGCAAACTGCTGGTCACCAGATGATCCCCTTGGTGGGGATAACAGCTGGCCTTTTGCAGACCTCCATCATCTCCACCTGCAGTCTGCCGACAGCCCCAGAGAGCTCCCACCTGAATGCAGGTGCTGGACGTCTAGACGAGGGGGCTCATTAGCTTTCCTGCGGCTCACCAGCTAGTGATTGCAGAGGCCTAAGCTGCCTTGCCTGGAGGGCGGGGACAGGTCCTGATTGAGAGCGTGCTTTATTACAGGGGCTTAGGTGGGGGGCTTCAGGATTAACACATAAGTCTTCCACCTTCATGGGTGCGACTTGTGGTGCTCCGTGCAGCTGGAGGGGGAAGTGCAGCAGCACAGGGAGTGAAACAGCTTTTCTCACTTTGCATTGATAGACTGACCAGAGGCTTAACACACACACACGTCCTGGAGGTCTGGATGGATTTGTGTTACTTTACAGCAGTCACCCTAAATCTCTAAAGGGCAATAAGACATTTTTTAAAATGTTAATTTGAGTTAATTCGTTTTAATAACTTTGGCTTTGCCGCGTGAGCCTGTGTGTTTACGTGCGTCTAACATTTCCAGGCGTGGCTATGTGAGAGACCTCACAGTGGCTTGTAATTGTTTCAGCTCTGTTTTTCACCGCAGGGGGGGGAGCCGGTCCAAAGAGTGGCAGCTTGTGCCCTTTCCTCTCACAGGTCTCTTTTCAAGTGGGCAGACCTGAAGCCAAGCTGCCCTTCAAACTAACGCCCGAGTTTGAGCTACAGATGAGTGACATCGCTCTAGCTGTATTTTATGCCTTATTAAACAATCTGAGCGTGTTGCTGAATTCAGCTGTCAGCCTGTATCTTTAAGCATATTTGACATATTACTTAAGTGTACATGTGCAAGGGGACAATTCCAGTCATTTCCGCTTCATAAGTCATAAAAATCTAGGCTGAAAATAGAGGCTTGAGTAAAAAAAAAAAAAAAAAGATTTGAATTGCAAAATTGTAGCCCTTTGCATGCCTCCAAATTCAGCACATATAGATGTATTTCTAATATAACTTTCAAATTGCTTTCAAGTCTAATGTTTATAGTCAACAGAAGCTCGCACCTCTCTCTATATTACCACAACCACTTTCTTCAGATGATTAAGCGATAAGAAAGAAAGTCACAACAATAGTGGAACAAACAACTTTGCTCCGCTGAACTTTTTTTTGCATAATTATGATGCCTGAGGGCCAACTGATTCACTGAAATCTGTTCTCTGTAGGGGGAGGGAAACCTAAAATAGCAGCCTCTGATTGTCACACAATTGGCTTAGACTGCACTGTGCAGCTGTGCTCTGAGCCTGTCTGTCTGTCATTTAACTGATTGCTGCATGGCTGCCAACCTATCAGGTGCATCATCACTGGGATGTGAGCTGCTAAGCGCGCTACAAAATTCATCCCCGACTCCTTCCAGAAAGATGGGGTCAAAAAAAAATAAAAAATCGGCGCGTGTATATATGGAGCACACAGTGTGCTGCCGCATTAAGCAGTTCTTCAAAATGTATTCAATTTTTGATTATCATAACGCCACAGTGGCAGAGTTCAAAGCTTGGATTGTGCAGCTGCAGATATGAACGGAGACAACGCCCACCCCAGCCGTCCATATTAGGAGAGAGGAATGAAAGGAGAAGAAGAGACGCGGGAGAAGAGACTGATTCCAGGGCAGTCCTGGTTAATTACTGGGGTACAAGTGTGATAAAACACCCACCCACCTACCTCTGAGGGCTGTTACTTCCTGCCAGCGCCTTCGTCGTTGCTTTCAGAGCTCATAAGAGTATGCAGAAGCATAACTCCTGGATGCAACAACCTGATTTAAAGTGCTCACAATTTATATACAAAGGTTATTAAATGTTAATGCCCAATATGGTGCCAGATTAGCACACAGGAGTTAAGAGAGGCTTGAGCACCCAGCTCCATTTTCCCCATTCACAAGCTTTGTCATCAGTATGATAATTCAGCATGCATAATGAATGAAACAAAAAAATCAATTAGCAGAAAAAAACATTTCCTGTTATTTTATCACCTTTTGGATTGTGGCAATTTTTCAACATTGAAAAAGCCGCATTGATTATCGCCGTGAAAAATAATTACCTCATCGCAATTTCAGGTAAGTCTAGAGAAGAAAAGTAGGAAACCATAGCGCCGAAGGCAAACCGCTTCAGTTAGGTGACGACGCATTTGCACTTTGTGTCAAGTCATGTCATTCTTCTTTTTTTTAACAGTGCCTAAGTGTGACTGCATGGCAGTATCTCCAAATATTGAATTAGCCTGGTCTATGTATCTGATTACTGACATGCCTGAAGTGAGGGTGATAAAAATGCCTTGTGGTTTATCTGCTCCATTCTCCATTGAAAGGAAGGCACAGATAAAACTGCTATCATGAGGTTCATGCATGGTGAATCATGTCCACAGTATTTCCTCTCTCTTCCGAAGTCAATAGGCCTGTAACGTGAGCACAGCACCAGGCTGTCCCTAGGCAGGCTGACTGAGCCCGCTAATGAAAACAGAGGAAGGGGAGGGAGCAAGAAAAAAGAAACAGAGAGTTCTGTGGGTTTGGACAAACACAGGAGGAATACCTTCAAGGTCACCGCCACAGTGAAAAGAGAGCGAGGGAGAGATAGAGTGACGGAGAGACGGAGGCGGAGAAGTGATGATGAGACCACCAATTTAGGCTCCAGGAGAGGATGGAACAGGGAACTTACTACGTCTATAATGCATTAAGAACATACTTAATATGCATTATAATCTGCCTATAGCACAGTATAATTGTAGTTTTTATCACTCGTAAATATACATAATGCTTTATAACAATAATCATAACACATAAAATATATAATGACTTATGGTCAAGTATAATAACACTATAATTGCTGGTCATTCACTGACAATTTGTTTGACAGGATCATAATAGTTGCATTATATTCTTTTTATAATGTGACTGTATGTTACTCTAAGTGGTCATTTGTTGCTTTAGTGCAATTCAATTTTACAATGTTTTGTATATTGTTTTTGCATAGATTTATTATGTTTTTTCACATTACTTGAAGCAAACAATGAACACTTAGTAACTAATAATCACATTATAATGCATTATAACAGTGTTAATAATGCCATTTAGAAAGATTATAATGTATTACAATTATTTGAATTATAATACACTCTGATCCTTGCAGAAAAATGCAGTTATGAAATATTATACTTACTGATACTTTACTTATAAGTCATTATAAAATGCTTTATAATGTGCTATGATTATTGTCATACAGCGGTTTGAATATGTATTAGTTCTTATAACTATAAGCACACAGTGCTATAAGCCGATTCTAATGCATAATAAGCAATGGCTTCTGCTGTACTAAAGCATTGTGGCCAAAGACATGGAATTACAATGTAATACTTCCTGAATAATTCTGTATTTTCACAGTTCACTTATCTTCCTAAGTGCAGAGGAATACATGGGCTTTACAACCATAAAACAATGCAACAAGAGAATTAAAAAAAAAAGGCAGGCACTGTATCCTACTGGGCAAACACACAAATGGGCTTTGTTTCATTTTTATGACCTTCTTAACATTACTTTATCAATAACAAATCAGGCATTTTTTTTGATAGCTCAGCACTCAAAGTAATAGCCAACAGAGCAATCCGTGGAGCATGCTAAAAGTGTTGGAGTAAAATGGGCCGTGGCTGCACAGCCGTGTAACGGGAAAAGAAATGGGAAGATGCCTGTCATAAGGACGTCAGAAGCTGGACTGTTCCAGAAATGCCCAAGTGTGGACATACACTCAGGCGTGACGTTACAGCAAACCTATTATCTACTATTCTGTCACTTTGGCTTTTCCACTACAAACTTGGGACCAGATTCAATTTCAGCGCCAGAGATGTCTGCTTCTCTGACCATCACACAGGCACTCTCCCTCTTTCACCGTTCCTGAGTGGGTGTGTCCCCTCGGGGAAGACGACTGTGCTTTTTACAGCACTTCACCCAACCTTAAGAAAAACACTTAGCACCAGATCCAGAGATGATGTTTTTTTTTTCTTCTTCTTTTCACCATTACAGGCATCAGTGCTGCCACTAATGAAAAAAAAAACGGCCT
This sequence comes from Anarhichas minor, assembly GCF_050575085.1. Taxonomy (NCBI): domain Eukaryota; kingdom Metazoa; phylum Chordata; class Actinopteri; order Perciformes; family Anarhichadidae; genus Anarhichas; species Anarhichas minor. The sequence goes on from NW_027466449.1 coordinate 14,007,900, forward strand.
GCAAAACAGATATACAGATATACAAAGAGTATGCAACTGTCAAAAAAAAAAAAAAAAGATAGGCGTCCAAATGGAAACTTTTCAGGAGGAATGCAGTCATTCAGCTCTCAGGGATTTAAGGTGAGGGCTGTGTGGTATGGGTATGAGATGCATTCACGATAACAATTCGGTCTTAGTGAGTTTATCAAAGGGAAGGAAGCAAAAGAAATGCCCAAGATCTAAGGACACGAGGCCTTATTTTGCAGTCGGAGTGATGCTACCTCAAGCCCCTGCTTTTTGATCTTTTCGTTTACCTGAATGAGACCTGCTTGAAAAACACGCTAAAAAAACAGACCCGTCAGCTATAGAGAACAAACTTTCATGTGACGGCTGGCTGTCTGACAGTCTGCGTCTACCCGGGTCCTTGAACCCCCTACACCCCCCTAGAACCATCCCTAAACAGGCAACTATATGGCAATCAAAGAAAGGCTGTTTTGATAAGAATATTGTAGTTTCTCAGACAAAGCTGCATCAATAAAACCTCTGTGTTTACAGAGACAGCATCGACACAGAGAATACACATCCCCAACCTTAAAGCAATTCTAAACGATACCCTTTGTAACTCTTCCATGTGTATCGTGTCACTTGATGCAAGGGTTAGTCAGAGCGGGGTCGGCAATCTCAACTCAAATCCATGACAGCTGAAAGACATGAGGCGTCCCGTCTCCGTCTCCGTCTCAGTGGTCCTGTGTTTCAAGGTGTTGTTGTTTCTCACCTCTTTCGATTGGATAGCTCAACACTTCACTCGATGCAGCTTTTGTCAAAAGGGACCTGAGTGTTCAGTATTAAACTCACAGAGGAGAATTAAGGAAAGGATGTTACACAGATCAAACCAGAGGACTCCTGGGCCTCTTACTCTCCACAATCAATAGGGCGGATAACAGCAGCCAGAATTAAGAGGCAAATGAGGATGTACACACAAACGTATACATTGCAACTTCGTGGCGGAACTTCACACCACACATCTACTGCTGAACAGCTCATATAGGGTTGGTTAGTTGGGAATGTATCACATAATTATGCTATGGTGTGTAGTGCGTGAATGCGTGAGCAGATCGATGCTTACTACGCCCGCATGCCGAACACAAAGCCTTACTTGAAAAGGACATAACAGTTTGCACTAAACTTAGCGTCCGTATCGACGCATCGGGTGCCTTTGGTTTCAATCGTAGCGACTTTAGGTAACGCAAGCGTCCCTCCAGACTAACCGCAGTCATACTCGGACTCAATAAAAGTCTGTTTCCGGGTTTCTCAGCTGGTGCGGCCAATTAGTGTGAAATTTGGTGACAGAACCGTGGAGGAGCTAGCACAGTCCTTGTGTAATTATTGATCTAAGTTTACTTGCCCGCTCGGCTACATGCGGGGAGGCGAGGACGCAGCACAGGGTTCTTCTCACACAGCGCCTAATTAATAGTGACATAATCTGACTATACCATAGCTTAAAGTTGCTGAGGATTCCTGATCCCCCCCCCTATGGTGTGTGGACTTAGAGTGCTGCTCGTTGCACCGTAATTGCAAAGCTTTGGCTTGGTGTCACAATTAAGAGTGGAAACCAGCCTTATTATATCCACTGTTATAATCTCTGCCAGACCCTATTTACCCCTCCTCTAGTTCGCCTTCCTTTCCTTTTTGACACTGTTCCAATCTGTGTCGAATACAGACACTAATCACTGTGACTGCAGGATTGCAGGAGCATGCATCGGCATACCGTCTGGATTTCCGCAGGACAGGTGCAATAATTATAGTGACAAGACAATAAACACGGAGAGGGATATCTAGTAAAAGAAGATGTGCAGTTAAAAATCAATGTCAGACATCATATTGCAGGGAGCGTGTAGCAGTTTAATTGGACCAATAAACAGTGTCCAAGTTCATTGAAATACGCCGTGTTTGCAAATGATCATACAGTGATTTTTAGTGTAGGTTCTTGATGGGAGCTGTTCATTTCTTTCCACAGGCAGAGGCCTCTCTCTAGCTCGCACATTCTGCTGGTCTGAATGACAACCCGTACTTCTTGATTTGATTATGTTGTGGGCCAGAGGAGGACACAGGTGGAACTGCGGAGCAAAGTCATTTGTAGAGCAGCTTGAAAGAAGCTCCTCCAGTGTCTTATTAGACTGTGTGGGTCAGACAAAGAAACGCTGTGGGAAAAGCACACAGTGCATGCTGAAATAACATCTGACTTCAGTTCACGATTTCCGCGCCGCATCTCTGAAGAAATGCTAACCAGCGTCGTTCCTTTTTTCGACCTCTCTGTGGGATTACTTCTAACCAGTCGCTCTCTGAAGGCTCCTCTACAGCGCTCCAGCCAGAGAGACACATAATATTTACCAGAAGAACAGAGGAGCTGCACCGCAAAAAAGAAGAGGGAGAGACAATTTAAGTGGTGTCTTTGATAAAGCAGTGTTTTTGAAGCGCAGCCCGTTTAACTTCGACAGGACAAGAGGAAATAAGGATGGGAAAGTGTGTCTCGCGACGGTGCTCCACATCAATACACACCGCAGATACCTGGATGCCTCCCAAACAGAGGAGAGACTCTAAAACCGCCCCTCCTCCCTTTAAACTTACGCTCTTTGATCTTCTCCCTCTTGAATATAAAGACTGTTGCCGCCTGCACCACAGAGAGTTCAAGCACCCCCGCAACCTCTCCACCGTATACTCACCCACCTCAATATCCACACCGTGAGCTCCCTCGCTCTTAGAAAACTTTAGAAAGAGGGCAGGGGAACTTTTTTCTCCTCAGCACCAGATAGCCATCTTCACTTATGCTGCAAGACGGAGGAAGGTGGCTGTGCTGTTGTGAGCGGGTAAATTAGTAGGTCAGCGGTTTGATAGCACCTTTTACCGGTCAAATGATCGCTTTTCTGCCCGTTTATCTGCCTCCATTTCTCTGTATTGATCTAAGTTTTTGTCTTGGTCCATCAAAGGCAGAGGCAAACACGTTTTTTAGTTGTTTTTTTAGCGGGATTTCTTTGGCCTCGGCCAATTAACGGCTCCAGCAGTATCAGTCGAGGGCTAAATGAGACCCAGGGTACCAGGGAGATCCAGCAGGAGCCTTCACTGACACATTCAATCTCCCCTCCTCTCCACTTTTGTTATATCTATTTTAAATCTTTCTTTCATTTGGCTGCGCTTATTACACAGGAACTTGGAATTGCAGAATGGTGTGTGCAGATTTAGTTGAAGTTAGATTGAAAATATGTTTTTGCATATCTACATTTAGAGCATTTGTCATGACTGTGACTCGAAGCGTGTTTGATGTCTCCTGAACTCCTTTTTTTTTTATGCATACTGATGTTCTATTTCAACTAAATCTCCACGGTTTTACTTTGTTTTTGTAAACAAAACAGAAGCACAAATGCTGATGTGATGCATAACTACCTGATGAGCTGGCTAATGTATAACTGCTCTGCAATTTGTTTTGAGCGGTTTAAACATATTATATAGCTTCCTGGCTGTTTCCTGGTATGACTTAAATCATGAAGACAATAAAAGTCTTGAGGTTTTCAGTTGCAGAAGAGTGGATGATACTCCAATTGCACATATATAAAAAAAAAAGATGAGAATATGGGGTATCCATATGTAACACATTAAGTCCTCTGTTTACTCATATTTCATCTACTACCCGGTCCGTGCTTCAAGCTCTCTTTCTGTGTCTGTAAGGTTGAAAAAAAATTTCAAGACATGCAGTAATTTGAATAAAAAGGGAGAAAAACACAAACAAAAAAGTGGCTTTTGTTTTACATGGAAATTCATCGCCGTGCAATGTTTTTTTTAGAGGCTGATTACGGATTTTCTCCTTTTATACAGAAGCATGACTCACATTTCACTTTTGTTCTAAAATGGTCAGTGTAATTGTCTCCTCTGTCACCATTTTATGGGATCACTTAAGCACCCAATGGCATGTTTATATGATCTGTTTGGAGGCAAAACTATTTGTGATGTTGACTCGATATGTTGATTGTTACAACGCTTTCCAGCTGTTACTTGTGCGCTGACCCTCGGACACTGCGATGGATTTTCCTTCTATCAGATTTGCAAGTAGTTTGATAAAAGCTTTTGGCTCGTCTTTCACGGATAGTTTGTTTCTATTAAATGTTCAGCAGCAGAAAAGACAATTCTTGGCAGCGGCGCGTCGTATAACCACCAATATAAAGTAGACACAGTGGAGTGGTTTCAGCGGTCTCAGCCAACTGGAGGTGGGCGACAGTTAGGGCTCTCCCGTCCCGTGAGAACAGAAACTGTTAACACAGCAATGGCTCCAGCATTGCTGAGTGGCACTAACGGGGGGAGGGGCTGTGTAGTGAGAGGACTCACCTCTCTCTACCCTCCAGTTTCCCCCATCGAGCAAAAAAGCTTTCTCTTGTCTCTTGGTCTGGTGTAATGTGCGTCAGGATCTCCGGAATTCAATTACTGTTCCCTTTTACCCGTGCCTGTAATCTTCCTGTTCCAGTCATCTGCTCTGGGTGCCAGCCACTGTCACACACTTTTCCCAAAAATTATTTCTTTTATGACCAGCCAGCGAGAGCACGAACTGTCATAGAGCAGATCTGGATCCATTCAGCCCACCATTTTGCCTAAACCTAATTACGTTACATTTGGGGGAATGTCACTATAAACTGTGGGGGTATAACGGTGCTGTCTCTAATGAGTGTTCAATTAAACAGAGAGCACCCACAAGGCATACCAGGCCCAATAAAGCCAAGCGAACGCTTTCAAATTGAAACACTCTCATCTTGAAGTCTTGAGTCAACAATCCATGTTTGTAGCAAAGACTTCACGATCTAAAAAAGTGAGAAGTCTTGAGACCGTCCTCACCAGAAGACCAGGTACTGATTGGAAGATTATTTACCTTTGGACAAAGGCAGCTTATCTTTTTCCATTTGTTTCCAGTCTTGTGCTATGCTAAGCTAAGCTAACCAACTGCTGGTAATGGCCTAATATGTATAGCACAGACATGAGAGTAGTATCAATCTTCTCAACTCTAAACACAGCAAATGAGCGCATTACCCAAAATGTCAGACTTTTCCCTGAAATCAACTCAATGTCCTTGTGGCTGTGCAAATAATGACATCATAATGGCAGAAAACCCCGGAGGGAGATGGCAAAGGTGGCGTTTGGATGACATCAGAGACCGTTATTTGCATCCTGTTCATTTGGCCGCTGACAAACAATGCTGTCCTGGCGATAGCGGCGTCAGATCACATGGGTCTTTTATGGAAAGCCGTGAGAAATGATACATTTTGTGGTTGAGGCTGGAGGAACTCTTGCAGGGTGACTTGTCGCTTCACACAAAGTTGGAAGAATTGAGTGAGAAGAGGAGGGGGGGGGGGGGGGGGGCTCTGTGGGCATTGTCATCATCTCTGACAAACATGTGGTTGTGTTTAATTAGCAAGTGTTTACTCTCCTGCCCCGCACGTCAATCTCATGGACCCCCAAAAATCTGACACACACTGTGGCCCCACGCTATTAACTAGAGTCAACAGAGCAATGATCTGTGCCTGGTGTTCCTGTCTTGTGATAGGTGAGGATCTGCACCCCCCCACCCCTCCGCTCCACCTGCCTCTCCTGTCTGCTGGAGTTAATTTATCTGGGTGATAAGCAGGTGGACGAGGGGAGGAGAGGCCCTCAGACTGAGCCGCACTGTCAGACCTGGCAGACTGAGTGACAATGCTAATAGCCCGGCCCCATTAACCTCACCACACGCTTCACCTTTATCTACCGCACAAAAGACTGTTTGTTTGCTTGTTGGATGATCATATTTACCTCGTGATTCGGCGGCCCCAGACATGACGAATATATTTGTGCATTTTTGAGAAGGCGCTGTGATTCACGTGAAGAGCGCTGCAGCTGAAAGGAGACGGCGCTCTCTGAGGCCCCGGTCTGTGATGATAGGGGGTAATGTCCTTCCCCTAATCTGTAACTTTAAAATGAAAGCATATGCTGGTTTCCCTTTTCTTACTTTCAAATGAACAATGTCCTTGCCACCCATTATTCTCCCATGCTCTTGGCTTACCACTATCCAATACGGTTCAGCCCCATAAAGCACAATGTATCTGCGCGTTGCATTAGTGCATTTAGGCAGTTTATTCTCATCTCGGGGCCATGGTCCTATTATAAAGAAGTTTTTGGTGTTTGTGTACGGACGAGGCATGTGGTGAGCTCAGTGCTACGGTGCCAGGCACAAGACTGAGAGATATTGCTTTAATTGGAGAGTTACTGATCCTGCAAGGCATTTGGGTGCCAGACGTTAGCATCAATGCTTCTCGCTGTATTCTGCTGCGCAATCAAAAAAATGATATTGGGGGGACAGCAGGTGATCCATAAAAGCTGTGTTTTAAAGCCTTGTTAATTATTCTTTCAGAAGTCTAATGAACAATGGGGATAAAACCTTGTGCAGGGCAAATCTATTTGTGGGAGAGGGGGAGCAAACTCTCTTTTAGAGACAGCACTTCAGAGCCTTTACCCCATCTCATCTGTCAACATGAGTCTATAATTATTAAGTTCACACACACACACACACATGCTTTGATCATGCCCCTGATATTAGTCTGGTACAATATTTAATCGCCATGTACGCCAACAGGGATGTGGTGTTTGGGTGGAAGTATGTGCTGAAAATGGTGTATTCTGTGCATAATGAAGCAGATGCCGAAGATTATATAGTTTGGCACAGAATTTGAATATGCATAGATTATCCCCTATTTGATTTAGCAGCTGGTGTCTCGATGCGGATGTGTACAGTACATCACTCGCGAATACCGGGACCTGCACATTCTTGAATTTCGTTTCGGCGTAGTTTATCATCTTTCCTTGTGTGGAACCGACATCGTATTCTGTCTTTGGCTGGAGAGGGCTTAATACACGGCAGGCCTGCCAGCTCTTTCTCTCCGTACGAGATATGAGGAGAAGGAGATTAGCTAAGCTACCCGTCCATGACCTTGATATTATGATGAAGACGGATAATCGCTTTCTTCCTCCACCTGCCCAAAGCCTGCAAGGCTGTTTAAACAGCAGGCCAGGCAGTCATCATCCATTTAAAACAAATGTCTTCTACCAGCGTGCTATTCAGAGTCCTAAGTCAATTAATGATGTCATACGCTAGGAGAATAAAACAAATGCTCGCTATGTACTGGAGCCTCCAGAGACGCGATTATGGAAAGCTGAGGAGTTTAGGATAGTGGCTGCACAGCAGTATGCCTGAAAAGTCTATTTGATTCAAACTTCATTTGCACATAGCTAAACTGCCTTTAAAAGCTTCACATAATACAACTCTTTACTGGAATGTTTCACTATTAACCCTCTCTGGGACAAACAAATTGTTAAATCCGTGCTAACAATGTCGTGAGATAACTAGAAAGCACATTATCTGAACCCACCCCCCCCCAAAAAAAAAGAAGTGTTTGAAATAATGAGCAGGGCACAAGTGATCCGCACTTCATCTTCACCTAACAAAGAGATTAAAAAATGCAATGTGGAGCTCGAGCACCTCGCAATCGCTGACTGTACTAAAAGAAGCTGGTTATGTTGTTTCCCTAAGCAGGCACAAACTTTATCTTTCCTTCTAAGATGATGCATCTCTATTGCACGTTTCTAGGATTTATTCCAATTTACAGTAACAATACACAATATTCTGAATTAGCACTTTTTTTTTCGTTTATAATGAGAATAAAAAATGACTATTGATAATCAATTGCAGTAAAATGATAATCTTGTATTCTTTTGTGTTTTCCCAAGTAAATAAAGTCTTTGTTCCGCCATCGGACATCTAAAATAAATACATTATTGTATAATTATATACGCCGGCTGTACCTGCTACAGTACGCATATGGACATGTTACACTTTATGGCCTGGTCTGCGTCTGGCTTCACGTTATAATGATGTGTTTTAAATGGTGTAGCTACATGTTTCCATCACTGTGGCACTGTTTGTCATTTTAATGCTCATTGGTCATTCAGCCTGGATCGCACGTCTACAACTTGCTCATTACCGAGTCTCACTAAAAGCACCTGCAATTGTCCGCTGCCGGCCGGCCGGCACGTCTTGGAGGAAGTGCTGAGAGGGCAAACCTTTCTTTTACCAGAATGCACTGAGAGTATTGAAGAGATGGCATTAGGACATAATGAGTGAAAAATGTCTCTCTTACACCGGGCCAAGACGCTGATGGGATTTTCATGCCAGACTGAATCTCAGATGCATTCGGCAGACAGCAACCGCTCAGGACATATTTGTTTGTTGCTGATGTTGTAGTTAACAGCTGCTGCTGTATTTTGGAGAGAAAAAATAGTAGAATGCATGAATTCGGACAATGTTTTGATGCCAGGAGACATGTTAGGAAGACACAAGTGTGAAATTCCAGGCTGAAGACAAGAAAATGTTCAACTTTTTTTCTCGAAAATTAGAAACAAATTATTGAAACCACAGCGCATGACTGTCCATTTAAAGGAAACAATTTGTCATCTGGATCTAATCTGCTTCAAAGTCAAACGCGTTGAATGTGGTTTTCGTTTTTACGAGTTAAAATGTAACAACAAACATTTGGGATATCTAATGATTGTGATGGACATTTTAATTATGTTTGTATAACACACATGCTCCACTCATTACGTTAATTTGAATTCTAGGGAAGGGGGGAGGGGGGGGTATCTTCACACGGATATAATAAGTAATTTAAAGAGTTTGAGAGAAATCTGTGCTGTGTCCCTTTCAAGACCTCCTCATTTAAGTCCCTGGATTTGGCTAATAAAGCTGAAAATGCCCTTTGACCGTTAAGTGAACTGATGTTATTTTCAAAGAAAGACTGGTGATTCACACAGTGTGCAGGCTCAAACGCTCTGGAGGCTGAAAAACCAAAAGGGGAGAAAAAGAAATATAGGAGGAAAAAGGAAGAAATGAGAGAGCGAGAGAGAGAGAGAGAGAGAGAGAGAGAGAGAGAGAGGATAGAGAGCCGGCTCAGTAGAGACAGAGGAGAGGTATAGATGGGAAGCAGGATGTGATGGAGGTGGTGGTGTGCCAAAGCTATCCACTGATCCATACCGAAACAGATGCATTTGATCACAGCAAATCTCGGGCTTAGAGCATAAATACATAATAAACAAAAATTAATGGAGGCAAGCGGCATGCATGTGTTTCGTCGGCCTGTGAGTTGCCACTGCAGTGACTGGAGCAGGGCAGAGGCATCCATATGGATGCTGCTTAGAGAACAGACTTGTTAACATATCTCCTTCACCGCTCCTAGCAAAGCGTTACAGAGATGGAATACATATCAGCCACATTTAATAACAACAACGCCTGTCTATGTGGGAGGGATTTTTCTCCTTTTTTTTCTTCTTTTTTTTTAAAGCAAAATATGATACAGCAAAAAAAAAAAAAAAAAATCCTGCCAAGCATGATGTTCATGCCAAATTGGATCAATATCTCTCGGCAACTGTTACTATATAGTGCAAAGCACTTATTGTAATGTGCTGTACAGGCTATATACAGTAAGTACTCAATACTTGTAATGAAACAGTGATATACAGGGAAATACTTCAACATACTGTGCAACACAAACACTCATTTGGCAAGATGTCAAAGGCCCGGTGTTACCCGGTAATTCTGCGAGAGTTCAGAGCAGAGTTGTGGGGGAGAAATGAGCAGGACTCAGAGCTCACATCTCAATTCTACGGCTTGCAATTAGAACAACCGTTTTTCCCCACAAGTGCAGCAGAAAACACGAAGAAGTCAAGGATGATGAATTAGTCTAATGATTCCACAGTAATATCGCTCAGAGACGGGAGCCGGAGGAAATTGCCGTTCCCAAGCGAAAGGCCTAAAATTACCCCTTAAGATACGGCTGAACTTTTGCCATTATTCAGTGAACCCACTTGTTTGTGTTGGTATCAGTTGGAATCTCGCTGCCTCCGACGGCCATCGTGGCGCCGCTCTCTCGTTCCCTTTTTTTCACCTTTCTTTCTATTTTTCGCCCTCTCCTGTCTGTGTGATCTCATGCTATAATGAGCACACGAAGCCCAGTGGGATGCTAATGCTGGCTGCCACCTCCACTCCACCCCCCCCCCCCCCCCCCACCCTCTATCTCCTTCTCCTTTCCCTCTGTCTGCTTGTCACATATGACTGCCCCATCCGAGTCAAGTCTGGGGCGTGATAGAGGAGGTATGTATTGTATCGGCAGTCTCAGATGGCTGGCCACTGCGGTGGAAGACAAAGGGCATGAGGCAAGCATGATAGAAAACACAACACACAGATAATGCCACGAGGCCTCAGGGGTGAAGGGCACAGGAGTCAACCCAGCAGTTCAGCGGTGATCGCTAATTAGTGCACAGCGCTGACCTTGACAAGCCGCCCCCCCGCCCCCCACCCCCCCTCTCCTCCGTCAAGAAGCTCGGTCGTTGCCACAATGCAACACAGGCTGAAAGAAAAGCCTCGGCTGAATGAGATCTATTGATGGGAGGGAGAGCAGCGAAGAGGCGAGGAGACTGGAATAAAAACATCGCCACAATGCTCGGCGCACTCCCTCGGCAACTCGCTGCCACTTTGGCTTGTTGCGCCCTCATTTGAATGCATTACGCAACCGCAGAATACGAAAACACAAACCTCAATAAATAAGGCCTGTGTGTTTCAGGCTGTGCCAGTCTGCACTGATCGGGGCCTTTCAGCCCACTCTGCATGATTAACAGAGGTAGCAACGTTTTGCTTGAATAAATTAGAAAACTCCACTCGCTGTTCACTTTTTAGGGCGAGGGAGATGCACAACCGATACGTCTGTGTTTGCAGAATCTCCAAAGGCCCCAGTAATTTAATTTTCACAGAAATTCCATGTTTACGCCACAACAAAAGAAATTAGATAAAGCGCAGGGAAGCAGCAGAAATGAAATGTGTCTGTCACCAAAATAACTCGATGCAAAGCCCCTCAAAGTTAATATATTAGGGGGGGAAAAAACTCTTTTACTCTCCTGATGCACAGTCAGCAACACAGAAATCACTAAAAACTGTAGGCATCATAATACATCTCGTCTCTTACGTTTAATCATAATCAGAAAATGTCTCAAAACTATTGCTTCTGTCAGTGTATTATGTGGGGAAATATTACCCCTGAGAATCTCAAACCACACCCAAGACCTAAGGAAGCATTCAGCGCTGGGAAGGACAGACTCGACCCTTCATCATGTTGAAAAGCACTTACTCGGCTGAAATCTCATTTTACTGTTATTACTACCAACATATTACCATTACCATTATATCTCACTAACCAGGACAGGGAGTTTCAAACAGAGCTGAAGAAAGAAGGATGGCAACCGACTAAAACGATGTCCCATACTCATACTGTACCATGTTCAGGAAAATAGAATTTAAAATAAGTTAGTGTGGCCGTGTTGCTACAAAGTACTGTTGAGAAGATGAAAAATGAACCTGTCCACTTTGAAGGTTTATCACTTCATAGTGGTTTGCTTCTAAAACTCTGGAATGTTATCAGGGCAGCAGCACGTTTCTCAACGTCTCACGTCTTGTGTTGTTGACCTTATAATTACCACAATGCTACAGCTAAGAGGATGCATGGTTTTCCAGGTGAAATGTGTGCTTGCGTTGCAAGATGCTGTGTGCAAAAATGGATCCAAACAACCGTACGTTTGCTGCCAAAAGCCTCTGCTGAACGGAGAGGTAGTACTCGGGATGGTCAACGTGATGCACCAGAACCAGAGATAGCATCTTTGTTTCTCCACTCATTCGTCTTCCTTGTCAAAACCAGGTGCCTGCATTACCCACAATGAAACCACCTTAAATGCAGTTGGAGATTTGGGGGAGTTATGCTAGTAGCGACAAATGTAGCCTTGAGCCACTAGTCTAAAGCAGAGATGAAGAGCAGGCTACAGATGTCTGTTGAACTAACGTCTGTCTTACTCAACACACCCTTTTTTTCACATCTCAAAATTGTAGTCTGCTTCCCCAAATAAAATCAGAATTCATCAGATGTCAGGCAGCTCCCTTTGGAGCCACAAGAGGCTTTGTGACACTTTTTTTTCAGATACCAGTAGTACTCCCCAACACCTGAAAACAAACTTTGATGAGAAAATCCACACACTTCCCCTTTAAGTAAAATAATCTAAAGTGGTTTTCTCAAAAAAATGTTTGTGGTTAAGATACATTATCACTATTCATCACATAGCGTGTTGTTGTGCAAGAATTGAAAGTGAGAAATGGCTACAACTACAATATAGCACAAAAATGCAGGCTTCTACTATAGACTACAATAGTAACTGTAAGATAAACACAGAGCCACCGGTGGTACAGTAGCATCCCGAACTACAGCAGACACTAGATCGTCTGTAATTAATCTGTGTGCTGTTTTCCTGGAAACTTTCCTGCATTTATGACTTTTTCATGAGGGCTTTTCATGTATAATGGAAGCCGGAGGGAGTGGGGAAGAATGTAAATTAAGAGTCAAGCTTGTTAGAAGGCCAGTTTGACTGTTTACATGCTCGACTTGCACTGGGTCGACCCTAGTTAACAATTCATGGTGGAAGTTTCCCTTTCTGCCAGCGCGGTGCCCAAAATGCATCTGGAGCCGATAGGCTTTCAGCCGCCCGTCTCGGCGCACTCAACCCCCTTTTAGGCTGTCTGTTCCTGTTGTCCTCTTCATCTCCTCCTCCTCCTTCTGTCTGCCTTCTGTTAGGAGACCTGGAGGTCAAGGTCCCTGTGCCACAGATGTGGAACACTGAGTTTTCAGGCCAAAGCACCCCCCCCCCCCCCCCCTCCTTAAGCATCAGAACAAGTCAAGTGGCCCAGTAAGTAAGAACCTTGCTATATTTAAAAGTATCAGCGGGAAATATGAACCAGATGTGTGTTTAGTCACCATTAAGCACACTCCTTTATGAGCTCCTCGAGCACAGAACTTCAGGAGCTCAAGTGCTGCATGATAATATCACTTTACAAAAGGAGTCAAGATCTATTATCAACAGAGATAACCAATGTCCTTGGCAGTTAATGGGTGTCTGTGTGGAGTACAAGACTGTTGTGTGAAGTGTGTTGTGTGAGTCGGCAGCCATAAGGGAACTGAGCCATGTCTGTGTGCTCAGCGGAGTACATCAGGACTGAAAGGGACATCAAAGGGTGACGGCGAAGGATTATGATGAGCGCGAGGTGTGTGTGTGTGTGTGTGTGTGTGTGTGTGTGTGTGTAGGTGTTAAGGTCACTCTCCAGTCACAGGGTTAATGACTACCGGGACGGGGGAGGCCTTCTCCCTCTCCTGCTGGCCATTCATAGCGTGGCATTTCTCTGTCAGCAGAGCAGAGTCTGGGGGAGGGGGAGGGGGGGGGAGGGCAGTCCAACGGATAATGGGTAGGAACACAGGAATAAAATTTATCATGCATATTAAACCACAAAAGCTGGCCTCAGAATATACAGAGTGCATAAAAGGATGCACAGATTGTAGTGGGAAAACAACAAAAAAAAAAGAGGGGAGGAAACCATAAAGAGAGGAAAAGCCCCGCGCCTGAGCCAGCCCTCCCCCAGCTGGGAGATGAAGATGACTGATATCTGCTCCACTTCCAGCCCAATCTCTTTACTGCTAAGAGGAGCCAAGGAGAGGAAGCTAAGAGAAAGGAGAGGGGAATTGGGCGCAAGGTGCAGCAAGCTCTTTCTCAAGTGTATCTCAGTTGAAATGCAGACATCGCACTCTCTCCATCACTTTACCGCGCCTCGCCTCGCCCGGCTCGCCCTGTATCTCTGACTAACACACTCATGTTTGTGGCGGCAGACAAACACCAACATCAGGTCCCTGGGCAGATGTGCGTCCCAGTGTTCCGCACAAGAGAACGCATTGTTCAAATGCTGAATAATTACCATGATAATAATCTCCATCCCACAAGGGGTCTGAAAATGCATACCTGACATCTGACATTTGGTACCCATGGCTCCTCTCTCAATCTGCATAATCACATTCCTGCCTCATTTTCAGGCATACGGTTAGAGGGATGAAAAAAAAGCAGAGGTTGAATATGTTGGATTTTGGTGTGGGCACGGTAGGAAAAAAAGGAAACCACAATATAGTGTTTGCACATTCAAGGCAGAACGATTTGTCCATTAATCGATCAGCAGCTATTTTGATGATCGATTTAATTGTTTCAGAGGTGGAAAAAACATTCTCCGGTTCCAGCGTCTCAGATGAAAAACGTTGGGGCTTTTCTTTGTTTTCTATAGTTGGAAACTGAATATCTTTGCGTCTTGGATCCAAAAAAATAATCAGCAGATTGATTGATAATGATAATAATATAGTCTCTATCTGTCTAGACCGAATTTATCACTATAAGGAGAAGATTATTAGAACAAGAATTTTCTTTCTTTTGCTTTCTTTTTCTAAACTAATGAACGCTTCGATTTTGACTAAATTTCATAAGCTTCGAGGAGACTACATTTTTCAGAGAAAAGCTACTTTTTTTCCTGTCATGATGTCAGGTATCCAGCCAGAAGGGTTACAGCGAGGAAGAGTATCAAGGGAGCAGAAACATTAGAACTACTTTGGTTTCATTTTTTACCATGTGTTGTCATGTATGAAAGGACCCAAAATGAAGACTGTAACCGATTATTATGAGGACATTATTTACACAGCATTTGTATACTGATTGTGTCCCAAGCTTAATCCATATAAACAGTTGGTGATTGTTACCGTGATCTCTATGAGTGATTTCAGCTGTAGTGTAGTGTATAGAAAAGGTATCAAAGATTGTGTGAAGACCTTCAAGGCATTGTACTCTACTTGTTACCTTTGATGTAAAGAGCCTGTAAGTATGAAGGGGCATTTAGACTCGACATAATTGCTTCTCAGCAGTCGCTGTTCAGAATCAACTCGGATGGAACAAGAGAAACATTATTGTCATTTTCAAAAAGACGTCAACGTACTAAGATCAGGTCAAGAGGAAACCTCCGGTTCTCACTAAGTGAACCCGTTGCAAAAGTGCCTTAAACTTGCATTCTCTCGAACAGCCAGTATAAGGGCGACTCCTCTGGTCTGATTGCACAGAAGGTGTTGTACTTCACCCTCTGTTGTCACTTCTGGTTTCAAAAAACAAGATGGTGACGGCCAAAACTTCAAGCTCGAGGCTTCTAACTTCAGTCAACAAGCCAGTGTGTGACGTCACGGTGACTTCTTCTATGCAGCCTATGGATCAGGAACAACAACAGGAAACAATACAGCAGCCCCGCTCTGGACTTTCTGAAAGGACACATTGTTTTCAATACTATGGATCATTTTCAGGCCATAATTAATTTGTACAAATGCATTTACAGATTACAGTGCAGTCAATAACTATTGGGCCGTCTAGGTTTTTCATTGTTTTGGTTTTGTACCGGAACACATGGGGTTTGAAATGAAACAATGGCTGTGATGATAAAGTGCTGTTTGAGGGAATTCCCCCCCCCATTTTGGCTCACCAATGTTCAAGTTTTCTTTAAATTATTAATCATAGGTATTGTTTTTATAATTGTGATATTTGTATTACGCTTTATTCTAGTAAGAAACAAATCGATCTATTCAATACTTTGGTAAAGACCTTTATACAAAGATTACATTACCATGTGTTTTTGGTATTGTGCCGGTATATGAAGAGCAGTTTGATTGTTTGGATGTCCTGAAACATCATATCTAATAAAAATACGTAAAAAAACTATTCAGACAAGGATTTGATATCAATGTTTATTTGTGGGTTGTATAGTTTGAACCTCTTTGCTGCCATGAAGCAGCTTGCATTGGATCTGCCACACTGACACAGCACAATATCAATTACCTCAGTGGTGTGTCTGCTGCTGCAATGCACACTAAACTTTTTCTTTTTCTTCGTTTTCACACATTTAAGACATTTATACGACATTAGGAGATAACAAGTTGGAAATGGTGAGAAGTGATTAGGCAGAGCACTTGACAGATATGAGAGACGCAGTTAGTCGCCGTTTAGCACTTGAACAGTATGTCTCAGTCTGAAGGTAGAGCAACCCCCCCCCCCCCCCCCCCCCTTCTCCACTATCCTCACCACCACAATACATGGCCCACTCACATATTCACAGCTCTGCAGAGCAGCTTGGCTCCAGCGTGAGCTCCAATCCCTCTCATTCTGAATCATGCTGTGATGGGACAGCACTCCAGCCTCTCGTATTTCCTCAAAAGCACAGTCACTGATACAAAGCTTGACTGGCAGCCAGATCCATCTCTGTGGCTTTTTGTTCCCTCCACCTGAGAGCAAAGCCCTTAAAACCTCGATGGCCACTCGTTCCCCTGAAAGCGTATTGTGGGCTTTATGACTGAGTGGCTCAAGCGAAGTGTCACCCAACAGAGGATCATCTGATGTGGTCTACCGCGGGGTGCCTGCGTTTCATGTGTTACACACGGCTGACCCAACAATGCAGCCCCCCCCCCTCTCCCTCTGTTTCTCATTATCGAGCTAAATGGAATTAAGAGCTTTTCTATTGGGATCCCTTTTTTTTTTTCCTGCATTCGCCCTTTTGAACAACCTGAGGGGGATTTTAACATGCTATTAACCTTTGACACAGTGCTGGTATTGGAAGTAGGAGAGTCGTGAGGTATTTAGCCAGGGCTCCAGACAGTGAAATGGAAGGCAGGAAAAGGCCTGCTCTCTCCTGCGAGAAGAGATGGAGAGGGCGCCTGGGGGCAGCAGGGGTGGAGGGCCCCAGCCTGGGCCCCGGCCACTGCAACCTGCCACACACAGCCTGAATCCCATTTATTCCCGGTGACCTTAAATAAAATGCTGGCTACCCCTGTGGGCCCCATGTGAGGCCAAAACCAAATGGGCTGTGTTCTTCGCTCTTTCTACCCCACTGCTAGAGAAAATGAGCTTTATCTGTGGGGGAACTCGGGGCCATGGGACTAAATGCCCCCTTCCCCGCATGAGTTTCCCCACAAACTCCACTCCATCCGTTAATCTGCAAAAGCTGCCACCTTTTAATTACTGGCTTTTTGGAGTGCTACAATATGAAAGCCTCTCGAGTCATTTAGCAAAAAGTTTCAGCTTATATATCACGAGGACAGCTAGCGATTTGAGACATGTCGAAATGTCTTCGCGTGAAAATGTACATAGACGCACGCTCCCCAAGGTGACATGATGGGGGCTGTCTGACAAACGTGTAAGTTAATTACTGCAAAGGAACCGATAAAAGAAATATGTAATCCCAGTTGATTAAGTTAGGTTGTCAAAGCACTGGGAGGTGACAAGTATTAAGAGAGGTGAGAAATTGTTAGACGAAGCTCAGTGTGTGTCTGTCTATGTCTGAAGGATTCGCAGCGAATAATACAATGTATCACATATTCATATCAAGTGCTTTGATATTTGGAACCAGTTAAAACCGGTATCTGTAATGTTTTAGTTAATAAATCATTCACTGCGAGACAGAGCCAGTGGACTGGAAGCGTCAATTTCACACCACGTTTGTATTTTCATGCATCGAAATCAAGCATAAGCTCAGTTGTATCACACTTCGCTAGCTGCCACATTCGCCATGGATTGCATTGCTGGATTCACATAAACAGCAGGAGTCCACATTGCTTCAGACAGCTTGCCGCCGCCAATGATGTATAGGAATTGACGTATCTCACCTTTAATTTATTCATCTTATTTATTAGTTGCTTTGGTGATTTGTATAGACCATACACACCTTATTTCTTTCACCTGGGACTTCATAAATACGTTCAATTTCCGGTCCGAGCTAAGAAAGTCGGCCATCCATCAAAGGCGCCTCTCTGTGACGTGAACCCACGCAGGGTACCGGGGGTTTTTTAAGTGCCCACTACACGTCCGTGCCGAGCCGAAGTCTTCATGAGCCGCTCTAATTAAAGCGGAGTTAATCACAAATAGCTGGATAGGGCCGCAATTGAGGCATATGTTAAAGAATGAATTACTAATTAGAGCGGGCAAGCATTGAGACAAGTCCCAGACTGCTTGAGAAGTCTCGGCATGTTAGTAATATATGAAAAGGTATAAACAAACAGCAATCTGGTTGTTTAGCTCCTCCATCCCACTTACAAGGATCCAATTATGGCAGATCCCTGGAGCCGCCAGTACAATCAGGCAAAAGTGAGTCGGCGTTATGATTAACTGTGAAGGCCACATACTCTCTGTGGCTGCTCCAGCCAGCCAGCAGGCCTCCTTTGACAGGGGCGGTTATGTGGCTCAGTGAGCCCCAGGGCTCCAATCCCAGAACAGGCCATTGGAGAGCCCAACACAACAGAACACGACAACAAAACACACAGGCCCGAGCCTCAGATACTGCATTCAGACTGTGTTGTAATATGTACAAGCTAATTCACTGGATGGCTTGCTTTTATAGGGCGCCCCACAGGGTGCGGTGTAACACGCAATTAACACTGTAAATTCCTCGAACAATGCTCATGGCAGTGATGTGTAGGGGGAAACGCACCTGTTCCCGACTCAGCGCCTTATGACTATAAACCAGAAGAGGGGCCCTTACATTTGATAATTGCTGCATTTGTTTTCTTTCACACCAGACAGAAGAAGAAAAAAAATGCAGCAAAAAGCTGCCCAAGAGCTCACAACCAGGATATTATAGAAACCGCTAATCTTCGTTGACAGCATTTTGTCCGATCAGCCGGTAGGTTTTTTCAGCCGTGAACCTCCATCTGTGAACACCAAAAGCACAGGTAGCTTCTAAGCAGAATAGCTGTTGAACAGGATAATTCTATATCAAATCATTTCCAGTGCAGCCCACATCCATACATCCAACTGTGCTTTTCACCGCACTTTCAGCGGGAATATCAGTGTGCAGCCGAGAGGTAAGCTGGGCGATGGATGAAATGGGCTTTTTTTTTGCCATTTATCATTCAGTGCTGGAGGTCGTGTACAGTTAGCCATCTGGATCCTGGGGAACTGTAGAACATTCTCCCTGATACCAGACTGCAAGGAGCAGTCGAGCCGGAGACGTTCCTGTGCACAGACAGCTTTTCCAACAGAGATAATGAATAAGAATGACACAAAACAAATGAATTATATAGGTACAGGTACAGCTGTGTATACAGCTTGGTCATATGACATTAAAGAGATATTTAAATGGGTTGTTTTTTTTCGGTTTCTCCCCACAAGCAGTGTGTGGTACACTACTGTTAAGTCAAACTAGAAAGGGGATCAGTCAGATCATCAACAGCCATCCGGCACTAACAAGAAAGACACCTACAGACACACTACTGGAGGTGAACAGCATGATACACACACACACACACACACACACACACTTACAGGGCACTCTGCAGGTGGGAGGCAGCATGATCCAGCATTAACTTTTAACCTCTGTGGTGCAGCCTAAGATACTGACAACACCATGCAGCCCACCTCCGATGCCTTTGTTTTCTTGACTCTGAGCCGAGAGGGCCCCCCACTCCACTTCAATTAGAGGCTGTGATTCGTGCCCGTCCTTATTCTAACAGGAAGCTCCCCTTAACCTTAAGCTCAGTCCAACGTTCCACTACTTAACCCAATCGGAATCTTGCCCCCTTGCTCGTTCTCTTTGTACTGGCTCATATGCGTGTGTGTGCATTTGTGTGTTTTAAAGTACACTCTGTTAGTACAGCAGCAACCGCCAGCCAAGTCCCCTCCCCAATGATTAATATGCGGACTTATGGAGGAGCTGCAGGGACAAGGGGGAGGTCGAGACTGGAGATTTGTCTGTGGTTTAATTAGTGCATTCCTGGCAAATTCTCCATCCATAATTATGGCCGGGGTTCTTTCTGACCTTTCTGGTATTTTCTGCATGTTTGGCTTTTATCTGATCATGTTTTATTCAGGATCTTTGTTGTGTACATTCTGTTCAATCTGTCTCTGCTGCTCCACAAACCTCCCCCCAAAGAAAAACACTTTACAGGATGGCCAAACGGCACTTCTATCCTTTATGATTTCCCTTTGATTCTTTTTCTCTCCCCACTCTATGAAATTACAAGGTTGCGCCATGAAGCAATGGGGCCAATGTTGCACTGGCTGAGGAGCTTGTCCAGAAGGCAGACATACATATTTATAAACGTGTCATTCTGTTTGCTTTCATAAAATTCTATTTTGCATGGATGAGGAGGAAAAAAAAAAAAACATGTGAATAGCTTGCCGATGTCCCCATCAGCCACCCGACGGATAGAAAAGACTGTTTTTCTCCTTCGAGGGGTTCTTTTTGACATCAGGGAGGAGGCGAGAGGCAGAGTGAGTAAAATGTATATTTTAGCTGGAAAAGGATGTGAAAAAAAAAAATGACAGGAGAAAGAAATCAAGCTGTTCGAGTTAAGAGCTTGCACATCAGTAAACTCAATAACAAGGATAATACTAGCTTATGCTAAGAGATTAATTATGTCAAACTAGTATTTGTATGCTGGAAATCGTTCCACATCCTCAGTTCTTAAAATGTATGGCCGAGAAAAAACAAACTCAAGACAGAAATAGGATCACACGAGGCTGTCGTGCTCTATGAGCCTTACTGCTCTGCAGACATCCACACATGTTAGCATGCACACACTATAGACACGATGAAGACTCATCCATGCATGCACGTAGGCACACGTGCGCTGGGGGGGATTTGGGCTGCCAGGGCCCCTGTAGGGGAAGCGATGGCTTCCTGTTTGCAAGCCTTTCTTTAGTGAAAATGCTTAAAACGGGCCAAACGAGAGCAGTGCTTATCCAGCAAAATTGCTGCTAGATGGAGCAGAAAGTGCACAAATTTTCTATGACACTCCAGTAATGAGGTTTTATATTGACCCAGGCACAGTGAGTGGAAGGGCTCGCCGCTGCTCCTCTTCTCCTAAACTCAGTTGACTCTCCTCAACCTCTATTTGGGGCCCCACTACAACACAGCAGTATGGGCTCAGACAGGTAGCGGAACAAAAACACACACACACACGACTAAACGAGGGGGCACTCATCAAGTATTCATAAACCTACATTATACTGCTGCTTTTTCCTTTAAACTGTGAGAAAAGAAATTATTTCCCCTCCTGTGCGGACGGAACATATTTTCTTCCTCATAACATCAGAGCTGTATCGGCATGTAACTGTGCTGCTTCACCGGGTTCTATGGCAAACTTAAGAGCAGACGGCAATTTACGTGGCTTTATTTGGCGGAGGTGCGCACACACACACACACACACACACACACACACACACACACACACACACACACACCTCCCCAATATCATGTAAAGTTTAAACCCTTTCAGGTGAGTTTTGCTTACTTGCCTCTTTCACTTTGACGTAACAGAGTATAGATTTAAACGCTCCTCAACTACAACTTTTAATGAAGGCAGAGTCAGTACTGGAGATGTGAGGCACACTATTATACACGGGTCAAACGCTGTGCTCTACCCAATTAATTTAGAGCTGGACCAATTGGGCAATTAACTGAGTAGTCACTTGAAGGAAAATTGCTGGACAACTATTTTGATAATCGATTAATGGTAGCTATAAGTAACTCTTTGTAGTTCTTTTTCTCCAACGGGAGGATTTACTGCTTTCCTCTTTGTTTTACGTCGTCGTGAACTGGATTCCTTTTGGTTTGGGCCTGTTGCTCGGACAGAACGAGACATTTGAAGACGTCAGCTCGGGCTCTGCGAAATTATATTTTATTACATTCCATGGATCAAACGATTAATCCATTAATCAAGAAATTAATTTGCAGATGAATCGATAACGAAATGAATTGGTAGCTGCAGCCCAAACCGTTTATTAAATCTCCAGAGCCAACACCAATTATCATCTTCTAAAATGACGTTAACTTTTTTGCCACTGCAGGGATTTTTTTTAATGCAATTTGATGTAAGAATGTTTGTGGTTCTGAGGTATTCATATTTGTATTTTGCCACAGAGACTCTGCACCTGCAGAGAAGAAGCCTTTTCTCCTCAGAGAAGCCAGCCAGGACGCTCCTCCCCGCACATTAAACTGTCTGCTGATTTTAATGGAGATGAGAGAAGCTGATGTGATTGGCCATTACTGAAGCCTGCACCCACTCCACCTGCTGAAAATGTATTCCTCCACAACCTGCTAATATGTATCATATTAATGTTCTTATTCTGGATAATCCTCTTATACAGTGAAGAAAATTGCAAAAACATTGTCGCCCCCCCCCCCCCCCACACACACACAGGCTTGTGTTCACTCTTAAGAAGATGAGATGCAAACGTTTAACACGTTTAAAAGAGAGAATAAACATAATGTAGCATTGTATCTTTCGATGGTTTAAAATGAAATAAATTCTGAGCATATTTTTGCAAATGTTTCCTCCTCTGATCCTGTATGTCCTACTTTCATTGGTCGGTGACGAAAGTGCTTATACCATGAATAAAGATTGTGTTAATGGACTGACTGTAACTGTTGGCTTTTGTACAAAACTGTACAAACACAAGTGCGGATGCTTTGATAACTGTGCATGCTTTTCCGTTTGATCAAAATCTCCCCGAAGACATCTCCCTCCCAGAATCCTAAGTGCCTGAGGCAGCGGCCCGTGATGCCCGGCTCCATATCCTGGAGCTGAAGCGGGAAAAGGTCAGCTCTGGATGTTTGAGGATCTGCTGCTGATCTCTGAACAGTTACTGTATTCATACAGTAGCACATGTGTACCGTCTAGCGCTAACAATTCACATGCAGAAAGAAAGAAAGACTAAACGCGAGCAAAGGCACAGCTCAACTCAGGCCTGGCGCTCCCAACAGCAGTGTTTTCGTACGTCCATCAGGATAGCATGCACCAAGCTATTTTAAGCAAATGCACCACTAGTGAGTTTTTGCAAAGTCTGCAGTCCTCCCTGAATTAAAAATGTATGCTTGGATGGAAGTTATGTTGGTATACATCATAATTATTACCTTAAAGGGAAACCCATATCATTTCAAGAGAGGGTTATTCATAAGAATTATCTTTGGAAAGGATTTAATGGGTTCAGTGAGAGTGGTATTTGCCTTGCAAACTTCTCACCGCCGCATCTCAGGCCATTTAGTGCTGTTTTCTGTTTAATCTGTCTGAGGTGCCAAGATTCAGTCCGTGCTTTCTGACAAGCGTAAGCCTCAAAGGCCACTCACAGTGCATTAAGAATGTTTTCTTTTTGACAGACATCAAAATGTGACCTTTAAATGATTCTTGTTATCAAGGAAGCCGAACAAGAAAATCGATAGGATGCAGCTGGAGAGGAGGGATTAATGCGGGGCAAATTGATCATTCCATTTCATTTTCATCTTGATTTGATGTGCCAGCCATACACACCTAATCTGACCACAAACTGCTTTTAACACTTCACAGGAGAATCCTTTGAGCAGGAAAATACAACGAGCTCAACGAGCTCTGCAGCCGCAAAAGAATGATAGGGCTGGAGCATGAGCCTTTACTGACAGTTAACCTTAATAATAAAGAACCTTTTTTTTTCTTCTTTTCATCACTTCTCTGTGCTTTTTTACAGTGCGCCTCAGTGCTGTTGCTTCTCTTCACCACAGGGAATACACGATGGCAAAGCTCATTGTCTGTTTCGCACAGTTTATGGGTCCATCAAACTGCACAAACAAATACATTAATCATCAGAACACACTGATAGATCATTAATTATTGTACCTCGCTGTTGGTGTCACACGTTGTTGAATCCTTTCATGGATAATCACGGCACTTCGGCAGAAGTTTATTAAACAAAGTGATCACTTACAAAGCCATATCTGGACGCGTATAGGCACCGAGTCGGAGGAGATAAAAGCCAATATTTTCAGTGAGAGAATCTTTCAGTAAACATTAAAAGGAATATCTGCCACAGAAGAACTGCACCATTTTCCCGTGTCGCTTCCCGTACACAGCTGAGATCGGGGTGTGGGGTGTGGGGGGGTGGCGCATTACCGCTGAAATGCCAGAGCTCGACAGATAACGGCGATAACAAAGATAGCAAATCTGGAAAATGAAAAATGGCACTTCTCTTCTACGAGGAGATACATCAGTGTTTATTAAATCAATGCCAGACAGAGGAATCTGAAGGTAAAATAATGAACCACTTATAAATGATCTTTGCTTCGCTGGGCCTTACCTGATCAGGGTGTTCAGGGACCACCAATGCGAGGCATATTAGGAGAGGTCTATTAATCCTCGAGCTTCTCATAGCTGACTATAAAATGTGTGAGTCCTCTGTGATTGGTAGACACATCCTTTTTAATTTTTCAACCTGAAGGAGAGATAAAAAATAAAAAAAGAAGGCAGCCAGCCACACGGCTCTCGTTGATTGGGTGTGAAAGTTTGGGTTGTCTGTGTGTTTCTGTTGTAACGGTGCGGATATTTCATTATGGGGCTCTGGGACACACATTACGCAGCTCTGCTACCTTTCGCGCGGCATCCATGGCAACTAGGGAGGCCGCTCTCCCCGCAGAAATGTGCTTTTAATTGAGTGACATCTAATCAGGCGGTGAAATACAGCGGCGGAGTTAACAAAACAGGTCAACGAGGGACAAGGACTAGCAGCTGCAATCGGCGTCACAGCACAGCGCTTTAGCTGCCGTGTTGACCAACCCATATTAGTCTGGTTTTAATGAACAGAATTACAGGGTTGGAGGTATTCCTCACAAGATCCTCGGGTGAATGCGTGATTGGATGTGATGAGCCCTTCTTAAGACTACACCAGCTTGGGGAGGAGGCATGTCTTTGATGTGCTGAAATTACTGGCGCTCAGAGGTCTCACACGCTTCGCCTTAACACATTAAACAGGCTCCAAAGGAAATTTTCACCGTCATCTTTTTTTTGTCCTCCCCTTTTGCTTGTTGGAAGTAGTATTTCCTTCTCATTATCGGATGTTGAATCAGCGCACAGGGGGGGGACACCATCCACTCGTCTGTGCTGATGGCACTCTGTGGTGACATACGTAGATGGAGGGGGTAAAGGCATAGTCTGAGTAAATCTCCCGCCTGCGCTTTGGGGAATCATTGGAATTCATGATCTTTTCTCGGTGTGCTAACAATAATCTTCTGCTCGCTCCGTCTCGCACATCACCAGGCATAGCAAACACTTATCTTCACCGAGTCTCAGCGAGCGTCAGCTTCTCCTCACCATGCAAATTTCAGAGGGGCCTCTCCTTTTGTATTTCAACTATGTCCTCAACCTTTTCCAGTCACTACCTTTCATACGGCTGGTGGGGGGGGGGGGGGGGCGGGGGGGGATGAATCTCACGAGTGGCACGCTCGACACATACCTTCCATTCTTATGGAGGAATTTACTGTGATGGAAACGGATCCTCTCAGGCACATGTTAACGCTAACTGTCTCTGCCAAACAAAACGCCCCACTCCGGGAGCAACTCTGCCCTCACTGCGAGAAAAAGTACGAGGTGCTTTTGTTAAGCCGGGTATAACAAATGTTTCTGCAGTAAAAAATCTGCTGGATAAATAAAATGCAACCCAAGACTAATTTGTCTGTGTTTGTATATTCCGCTATGTGCAGAACTGCAAAGAGAGCTCTTAATTGGAAACGCCTTAGATGGATGCTACTGAGCCTGTAGTTCATGCTTTACTCGCAACTGAACTGCTGTCATGTGCATTTGATCTGATCACGGCGGTGAACTTCTATTTCTAGGAGGGGTTGCTTTTTGTTATTGCAGCTGGTGTTTTTTTTTTTGACTGGCCAGCTCGTCTGTTGTTTTTAATAATGTAATAGCGGAAACTTTGTTAGATGGGAGGTTTGAGCATATGCTCTACATGTTGATGTCATATGTTTTATGTATTTTATTGTGTTTTATGCATCTTGTGTTTGCGTTTGTGTGCATTCTAAGACAAATTTCCCTTTGGGCACAATAAAGTAGAAGTTGAAGCTGAAGTTAACATTAAGACAACAGATGGTTCTGATATAGTAAATTTCAACCGCAACCACTAAAAGAGGTGCTGAATATGTTATGAGTACCAGTGAAGACAAATAAAGATATAACCATACGCTCAGGTCCATAAATTAATGACTTGACGTTTTAAGTGCTCTCTGTCATTCTGTCTCATCTCACACATGCCAAACATTTACAGCATTTAGGCGTAAACGTGGCACGCGTGAACAAAAAGACATTCACAACAGGCCTGTCTCGGTTGAAACGTCGATGGTAAACATGCACAGCTAGTGTGCCATTTACTCCGTATCTTCACACTTCATTAACATTCGGACAATAATCTGGTGACTGGTTTGTGATTGCAATCACATTTCAAAACGTGTGTGAGGCAGTGCGTCTTATCACACTCGTGGTATTACGGAACCATTTCATCTGCCTCACCTCCAGCGTGAAGCTTTGACGGTGTCAAGTGGGAGACGACAACCAATTAAAAGAAAATCAGTCAAACAACTGGGGGTCAGATCTCAAGATGCTCCCAATCACTCATAATTTCCCGATGTTATGCTGCATTTCCAGTGCGACTGATTGGAGTCTGATAAATTGGTGCTCACAGCGGTCAGTACGTCTGTATACAGAACGGCGTCTCATTAAAAATAAAACCCCAATGACGTCTACCGCACCGCCGAAAAACACTCTGCTTGTCCGTCTTGTTTGTGAATAAATAAAAAGGCGGCCCCTCAGAACTTGACAATGTTGCCTTAAAACAAACGAGGGCATAGGTAAGAAGAGGTGTGGCACCTTTAATAATACCTGTGGCCACAACGTTGCACGGTGGTGACGGCTCTCTGCTTGTTTTCTGGAACGCGAAAGCCGGGAGATGATAGGAATGGCGTGCGTGGGGTCTGGCAGGACAAGGCAGTCGTCCTGATAGTGTTTCTGTGCACGTCCTCCTCTGTTAGTCATTACTGTGTGCAGACGAGGGGTGATGTTTACTCTGCTGAGACAAGCAAGTCCACTGCTCTGGGTTGCAACCTTGTGACTTCCCTCTCCCTCCCGCTGCCAGCTCTCCTAACGTCTACGCCCGGCCCTGCCACTCCGTGGGCTCGCTGGCCTTATGCTGCTGCTAAATGCCTACCATCCACCAGGATCGGCTCTGTGGAATTAATCCAGCAAAAATAGGGTGATGCATTTGTGTGCCTGGATGGTTCGCCTGTTGGGTGTTCGGTTGAAATTTCAGGAAATGATAGCATAATGCACACAAGGGATGTAACACTGCAAAAACATCGCTGTGCCATATTTCCCTTCCCCTTGTCTTTAGTTTCCTTGTGTTGTCATTTTCAAACATTACCTCCACCCACACACATACGAGAAAAAAGGCAGAGGAAGAGCGAGGCGGTGACAGAGACTTACTGCCGTACACAACGTAGGAAACGGGGAGTTGTAATCCTCGGTAATAGACGGAAAAAGAAATCAATGAAAATATGGTCGGATGGTTTATCATATCAAGATGATGAAAATAAATGAGAGGATGTTAAGAAAAAGAAAATACGTGAGCAAACACAATTGAGAAATTATTAGTGTAATGCTAATAGCTCAAGGACAGCGGAGGTAACAGAGCAAGACAAGTGTGAAATAAAACAGGACACAAATATATGAACAGGTGTAATGTTACAAACAGAAACAATCGTAACAAAAAGGCAAAAGAGACAGAAGCAAGTTGAGATAGATAATGATGATGATAGATAATGGCAAAAAGGGGTCAAATCAATCAGAATGCACCAAATAAAAAATGAAATGATTACCAAGCTTATGCAGGAGGTCAGGGGTCAGAGGTCAAGTTCAATATAAACACGGAAACCATTACGGCGTCTGCATGGATGTCTCTGGAAGAAATAAACAAGGAGTTGATGTAAGTACACTTCACTGTAAGTGCTGTTTAAGTCCTACATCTACTTGACAATATGTAGCACTCAAACATTAATGTGACACAATGCTGTAGTAAGCACTGATTCACAGCAGCGCACAAACCGGAGAGGCTCAGTTTCCTTAAGTGGTGGTGGGCTATTTCAGGGTTTAGTGAATCACACACACACACACACACACACACACACACACACAAATATTCCAGCCCTTTAAAACAATAGAAGGCATCTTTTTTATCATCCCATAACAGCGTCGCAACCATAAATTAAGCGTTTGCTCATTTCGAAACCTCTCAGCAAAATTAGGAAGACCAAGGAAGACACCAATGCAATGCTAACGCATCACTCACGCTTTATGTTTCATGCTTTCGTGCCCGCCCCGACTCCTACGCTTACACACAAAGCAAAGTCGAAAGCTTATGCACAGTGTTGACACGAGGAAGACAGAGAGTGTGTTTGATTTTTCTGTTCAATCAACAACACAATAATAATCCTGTAGCTCGTAGTAGGGCGGTGCGGCTCCAGCACACCAAAGACAACAACGGTATTACTCTTTGCCAAATGAAGAAAAAACGACACAAATTGCTGTGCAATCGAAGCAGAAAGTATTCATCTTTTTAAGCTTCACTTTTATTTATTTGGTATTGTTCGTGTGAAGTGGATGAGGAATGCACAAATAAAAAAATATTCTTTTGAATGCTATTCAAACGTCTCTCTCTGGGGGGGTTTTCTACCCATTGTGTTTGTACAAGATCTCTGAAACTATTCCATCACAACAATGCTCGTGTGATCCGTGCGCTATCAGAGACGATGTATTGGAGCCTTTGTTTTTCACTCAAGGAGACAAAGTTAATCCGGGTCCTGACAAAGATGCCGTCCATGCCCAGATCAACGCCGGCGTGCACAAGATGTAATAACACAGAAGTGCCGATTTTACAATGGAGCCCAATAAAACGCCAGCTCGTCTTCAGTGTAATAGGCTGATGACTCATTGTTTTCGAAGCCTCAGAATTATAATACTTCTCAACTATTAAATTATAAACTTAAAAACCCACTAAGGAGCATCGAAGGAGCCAGATGTCACGTTTATCGGCAAATATAATATAAAATAAAAATGGTTTTATAAAGAAGAAACATGTTGCCCGGGCCTCAACCCAGCCTGGGCATGAAATCCAAACACCATTAGATGAGAGACAACACTACGCATTAGGCCCTTAGGCAACATATCAGCATTGAAACAAGGAGGGAAGTGCCTTCCCAAACAACCATGGGTTTTATTAGTGTTCCAACACGCACACACTCTCAAACAAATGCATTTTGAGATCCTTCTGTAGTGCTACGAAATATAAAGAAAAAGAAGCCCAGGGGTTGGGGAGACACTTTGGGGAAGGCTTCCGCAGCTGTGTGTGATTAGTTCCACCACCTAAGATAAAGCGCGCCGAGCAAATGTAACCTCGTCATAATCTGTGTGTCACAATCGCATGGGAACGCTGAACCAGGAAACAACAACTGCTGCGCGGCGTCGCCCACCACTGTGACAGCGCCTCGCGTAGACCGCGGTCCTGCCAGTGTTCTCCACCCATCATTAACCGTCTGATCGCTGTGGAACGGAGAACAGTACGGGCTTTAGCAGACGGCAGACCTCACAGGTATTAGCTGCTAATTGCCATCAACCAAACAAGTGGCACTTAATGGAGAAAACAATATATATATATATATATATATATATATATTTGTTCTTCCTATTCTGCCCTGTTGAAGGCACATTGGAAACTTCTTGGGCAAGCAAGATAAATGCTTATACCATAATTACAGCTAATTGTGCAAATAATTGCAAAGTTCTTGTGCCACACAGACCCACAATAAAACAAAAGCAATCTATGCGGCTCTTGGCTGTGAAATTGAAAGAGTCCTATTTCTCCGGTCTCTGTTCTCTACTCAATTATTATCTAGCGTTTTGTATCAGCCATGTGGTAAAAGACGGATTTTTGCAAAAGTAAAAGGGACGGAGAGATGGAAGGAGGCTGATGACAGGGATTCATGGGTGCTCTGAATGCAGACATGCTTCTCCACCGCCTCGCCTCCCCCCCCCAACAAAACATTTGAAAAGCTTCAAAGCCCAAAGCTTTACGCTTTGGAAAATGTCTTTTGATTATATCCAAGGACGGGGAAAAAAAGAAGAGACAAACAAAACATCACCTGTAAATCGAGATAGCCTTTTGCGGAAGATTTTTTGCACCTAATCCCTTTCATTTCAGGTCAGTAAAATATTAGTGCTTTCTCACTGCTCTGATGGTCAAAGCACATTTCAAAGATTCTGTGTGCCTCTCCAGCAGAGGGAAGGAGAGAGAAAGAGAGAGAGAGAGGGAGAGAGAGAGAGGGAGAGAGAGAGAGAGAGGGAGAGAGAGAGAGAGAGGGCAGTGGGGAACTCAGGCAATCCCCCATCTATTACAGACGAACCAATCATCAAAGACAAATTACAGTACACTTCACTGGGATATGCTAATTCCAAATTAGATGCATGTCATCAAAAGATCAGCATTGCAATATTTTGCATCTCCAAATTGAAAATGTCTGCTTTCAGAACAGGTTTTAATACCTGTATAGGACGGGGGGGGGGACACATGAACCCCATTCAGACGTGTAGAAAGAGACGGGAGTCAATACAAATGAATTGACGTGGCGTTTTGCATTGTTTGTGAAATCGTGGATGAAAGTAGAGGTAGTGATACCTCTGATATGTTGGTTTTTTTAGTGAAAGAACAGCGTCAGTAACATATGTGAAGGCCCAGTCGCACGTCACTTCAGTGGATAGGTTGAGTTATGCTCCCTAAACCGCCTTATTTTACCTCGGTTTTGTGATGAGGTGGCGTCAACGTCACCTGTAAGTCAACAAATTGTGACACATTTGGCTGTTAGTTTCTTTCTCGTGTGTCCTGACGTGGCCTTCCTCCAGAAAAAGAGATAAGACAATAGAGAACAAGTATTGTTGATTGTTGAGACACAATCTAATTCTCAATGTCATCCCTTCACTTAAGTACAATGCTATGTACAGTATGTTCTTAATCCATTTTTTTTGTGCTCTTTGTAAGGCAAGACATGCGTACAGTAATTGCTTCCCGCTTTCGTCGGTTTGTGTCGGTAAGCTGTAATCAGTGTGCCTGGCTGTGGCTCACTTTCTGCTTGGGACCTCGGTTTCATAGGAGTCTAAAAAGAGCTGCATTAGTGTGTCGCTTTTCTTCTCCTGTTAAATGCAGTCGTACACAAGTGGTTGGTTTCCCATTGGACATTTAAGTTTGGGTAAATCAAAGTGAATCTGCACCGAGGTCTCTTCTGCCCGACTTGCTTGGTCCCCAACAATGTTCCAGCTCCAAATTCCGATTAGAACTAGATTGTTGTGGTGGGGTTGATAGTACCGCTGCAGACATTGTACTTTATAACACCTAGATACATGAAGATAATCTGGACTACTGTTCAGTCTAATTAGTAAACAGTATTTGTGCAAACTATTTTTTCCATACTTTATCTGCACATGCTCACTTGAGAATAAACAAATCATAAGAACATCTAAATTTAGTCAGTCTGCAAAACAGCATTTCCAAATCCCTTTTGTTCTGTAAAATGCTGATTACGTATCAACAAACTGTTCTCTGCTTTGCAAAGCATCCGAAAATGATAGAGCATTGTATACGAAGTCATTTCCATTGAGATCGTGAACCTGTCGATGACTCATTTTGTGTTCTGCTAACTATTCGCTCTCCTGGTGATCTTTATTCAGGGCAGCACGGACGTTATCAATGTGCCGTTGATTTGTACGGTGGTGCTGTCAATAGGCGGCATTAATTGCATCCTTAGCACATCAGCTGCAACATCAGCAGCAGTGCAATAAAAATGAACCGAGAACGGTTTCCTCTCTATTGTTGGAGGCAGACAGCAGCCTGGAGGTGGCTGCCCTGTGTGTTCTCACACCGTATCCTCAGCTCGCCGTACTCAGTCACTGTGCACGGCCAAGAAGTAGCCCCCCCCCTTAAAACAGCAAATTGTTTTTCCACTTCAGTTTTTGTATGGCTTAAACTTTTTCCTGTCTTTACACTAAGCTCAGCTAACTGACTCCAGGCTGTAGCTTCATATTCAACGTATAGATATGAGAGTGATATCGATTTTTTTCATCTAACTTGCTGCAAGAAAGCTAATAAGCAAAATCTCTCAAAATGCCAAAACTATTCCTTAAAAAGCTCATTTTAATAGATGTTTAATAGATGTTAAAAAAAAAGGCACACTACCTTTTTCTCCTTAAATTCAAAAAAAAAAAAAGATTCAATCTAAATATGTTAGAAGAGCAATATGATGCTGATCTTCAGAACGTGCAATATTAAATGAAAAGATATTGATTTGCGATGCCGCCGCCGCCTCCTCTGATCGCCATTGGATACCGCCGTCTTCCATCACGGTCTCCATCGTTGATTTGAGGAGGAAGGCTGCCAAAATGCAGTTAGTTTAAACAATAGAAACACAGACAGACAATTACCCGGTCCTGAGGGAGTCACAGACTAAAGAGCTGGTCAATATTTCTGTGCAACATATGCATCAAAATGGCTGGGTCAGCTCCGGCGTCTTGCCGCTCACTCTGTTCTCTCCTTTTAAGTGCCTCTTCTCACTCTCTGTGTTCCGAGGGGAGCACCACAGACAC
The DNA here is from genome assembly GCF_050575085.1 of Anarhichas minor. NCBI lineage: Eukaryota > Metazoa > Chordata > Actinopteri > Perciformes > Anarhichadidae > Anarhichas > Anarhichas minor. Next base: position 14,040,359 of record NW_027466449.1, read on the forward strand.
ATCACCGAGGTGTAAATACGCTGATGAATTCACCCTTTGCGTTTGACACCTGATATGTAAAAGCGTGGCTTACGTTCAGAAGAGCGCCGCTTTGACAATGTCAATATTTCTCTCCAGCATGCAGAGTAGGCATATAGACTAATGACGGACCAAGTATATCAGCAAATGGGTGCACAACAGGAGCAGAGGGGGAGGGGGGGGACTAATAGCTCCAGCGACAAATGACCTGACAGGACAACTGCAAACACACAGGCAGACAAAAAGGGTTGAAAGCATGCACACACAAAGATACTGGCACACACACACACACACGCACACACACACTCCCTCAAACACAAAACCACAGGGTGGTGTTTCCTCAAAAAGGAAAAGAAAGGAGCATTTGAAAGCATCCGATGTTTGGAAGCTTCCTCTATTAACAGTGTCTTGTTGTGGCGGAGAAACCAAACTCCTCTGTGACTTTCACCCACGTCGTCCTACTTTATTTTAGGCATTTGTGGTCAGGTAAACAGATTTTTATTTCTTCAGTTCTTCAATAGAAAAATCCCTTAAGCTTCATTTGATGCCCCCCCCTCGACACCCTCCGCCCCTCTGTTCTCATACTCCCAACACCCTCCCCCTCCCCCTTCCATCCTCCAGCATAGGGCTTATCATGAAAGCACAACAAGGATATATTGTCAAGAATTCTTTTAGGTAGTCCTGATTGAAGAGGCTGACTTTTATTCTCTCAAGTACACCCTTCCTCTTTTCCCTCTGCCACGGTACACAGGGGTGCCATTACGGTGGCTGTGGACTTCATCCATTCATCATTCTTCTCACCTATGAAGCAAAACACACATATATCAACTACCGCTGCCCTCCCTCTTCCCTAAATCACGCTTTGTTCTGCTGTGTGTAAAGAAAACTGCCTCAGCTTTTGGACATTAACACCCACTGAGCCAAAAGGAGCGAGGGATCCATGAAGGGAGCCTCAGCGGTGGCACCGCACAGTTTGAATTTGAGAAACGGAAAAGCAATTAAGTAGTGATATTTTTAGGGATATAAATATCCTAAACAATTAAAAATGATATCCCTCTCGTTCACGAAGTTGGTGTTGAGCTGGTGCATTTTAGTATTTGCGTAAAGTCTAATATCTAACATATAATGAGTTTACATGTTTGTTTTTTCTGACTTCGCTGAGGTAAAGTCCCATTATGAAGGGAAGCGATTCTCTCCATACAGGGGGTTAATGATTGTGTTCAATGTTAACAGTATCATAAGTGAGCCTATCCAAACAGCTGGCAGCTGATTAACGCTCTGTTGGGCCCTCTACAGCTTCTCACGGGGCTTTAGACTGAAGTGTGCACGAGCTTTGACAGTTTGTAGGTGATATCACGATTCATTATAATAAATATAGGCTATAACGGTGAAAATGACAGACCACTGACTCCATTCAACAACCACACAAATACATTTCTTTAAATGTTCTATCATTGGTAGATGCCAACTAAGGAGAGCCAGGATGCGGACTAGGAATGTGTTACCAATCCAGTGCAGATACAGTCGGCGGTTACTAGCACAGAAATGCTAATGGAGAATGCTATCTGCCTCCTGTGAGTAACAGCAGGATATTTAAATGATTCTAAGCTGACTGACAAATTAGCATTACATTATCACACGCTACACGTTTGTTTCTTAATGATTATGAAAATATGATGCTGCTTATTAAAATAGCACAGCACAAGGACTTGTTCAATTCACCTGAAACTGCAAGGACGCTTGTGCATCGGCAGGCTACTTTTGGATTTTCCCTGAGCTGGACACCTTGTCCTAGGAGATGGAGCATGACTGGTTTGCATACTGTATGTAGGAGAGTTAATTGTGGTGGGATTTTTTGCCATTTATTCATTACACAAGCAATTTCTCTTGCATTATTCATCCTCCAACAGGATCCGGGGCATGTTTTAATCATACTGAATGCAGATTGACAGTGCTGTGTCACCAGTACTTTCCAGTGAAAAGCACAACGCTATCCCCGTCTTTGTTCAGCGTTTGCAAATGTTAAAACGTAAACAGATTAAAAAAGCTGTCCTTGTCCAAATATCACTGGCATTTTAATGAAAAGAAGATGTTCACAAGTTGTTGTTTTTTTTTCTTCTATTTTTACAATGGGATTGCAAAATGCCAACAAAACGGGCCGCCCGGCTTCTGAGGTTTGATTGCCGTATGTGTAGCTGTGATACGTCCATGCAACACAGTGAGGGGTTCTCTGTCCTTTTAAGCTCTGATCCTGGGTGAAGGGACGGTACCCTCTCCCAGACACAGACCCATGCCATGGCCCTCCTCCTGTCCTGTACTGAAGCTGTCACTATTGGTGTTTGGGGCCATGAGGCAGGCAATTTTCGCGTTGGGGTTTGAATCGATACCCAATCACATCACGTTCTCGGGCAGCATATCAACCTGAAGAGGCCATAGAGCAATTTACAGCATATTGTTTTTGGCCCTGGGAGCAAACAGGCACGAGGAGTAATAGAAGCATCATGGCAGAGCAAGACAAGGCCTTGTCATGGCCATAACGGCCTTATCTCTGGTCACAGAAGTACTCATATTAAACACTAGAGCCAAGGAGGGCTCACAGACGGAGCGCGTGATCCAACTGCTGTTTAATTTCAACTGTGGAATCCAATATGCTGCTTCCATTACTTTAATGCGGGGATTCTTGTCTTAACAAAGACTACTTGGAGTGCATCCGTCTACCAGTAGGCCAATGTCAAATTGTGTATACTGTGTATAAATAGTATGAAATAATATAGAAGTTCTTAGGAGTTCTTTTGTCCATCTATTTGTGGTTGAATAATGCAAATATGCCACAAAATATGGTCCAGCCAAGTCAGACACACATAAACATTCTTAAACAAGATTACAGTTTTTCTTGTTGTTGTGTTTTAATTTTTCTAAACTTCCTTTTTCATTTCTTTGAGACAAATTAATTCAATTACCACATATTTCCAAATTAATGTTGCAAGAAAAAAAGACCTGTTTTCTCACTTAACCGCCCCAAAAACGTATTTACATTCCATTTCCCTGCATTCAGTAAATTAGACTATAATTTGTTACATTCTGCTACATAAAATAAAACAATTCAAAAAAACACATAAACTCCTCATTTTCACTCTTTGACGACCTCCGTGAAAGAGGCGAGGGAAGGGGGCCAAGTGAGGCAGAATCCAGACCGTTTGGTGATCGTATGAGAAGATGATGCGTTTCATCATTCTCTTCTTGTCACAGAGTGGTTTACAGCCCATCCAGCCCCAACTCTCCATTCCTCAAACCCACAGAGGAATTATTTTCCTAACGGAGGTGGAAAGTTTATGACCACCGTCCACGTGGTCCGATGTCCTTCTTGGATGCAATGGATGGTGGGTTTCTTGGCAAATCTGGAGAAGATTGCCGGGCATGGACCAGACATGCAATTGTTTAGAACGTTGAAGGGATGATGGGGTTTTTTTGGGGCTTATTTCAGACTTCAAGTCCATTGACTTCGGGACAAGAGAACCGGAAGTGCAAAAATGCTGACTCATTTCTGGGTTTTAGGACTCATTCCTGTATGTAGGTTTGATTATTGCGAGGGAACATAAGGTGTGATGTGAGAACTTGTGGCCATATGGGGATAAGGGTTGATTAGCACTGTTGTATTTCCATATCTATCCTATACATGTTTAATGAATATCAATACCATTGAATGAATGAATTACTTTTATCAGGTGATATCTGAATATAATAAGAGGAATGAGAGTGAGCCAGCGAGGCGGAACATCAGTGCAGGTGGGATTTGAAGAATCAAACTCCAGGGGGGACGACAGACTCATCATTCAGAATATTAAAAAACGAAACGTTTGTTTGTCTTAAACTGGCATCTTATCACGCCAACAAGTGGTTTCCATACACATCTGCAATCATTACCTTCACACAGCAGGGTTGCCACGGTGGAACACACTGCCACGCTGTGAGCGTAGTGAGTTGCATGGATTAGAGTTACAGAGAGCTACAAGGTATTCTCTAGGAAAACACAAGCTACATTTGCATAGATGTGTTACACCTAATCACAAAAATACATACTTTATGTCCTACATAACTGTGTGAAGGCACCATACAGTCTTCAAATGTAATTGCAGCGAGAGGGATAATGCTGAGGCTAAAAACATTGAAAAGCAATTGTAAAATTGCAATCAGGCTGAAAAATCCACGGCAGATCGTTAGTTACATGCGTCAGCAAACACAGTTGTTGTCCCTTTCCCCCATCATATATAAAGAACAATATACTGTCTGTGGAATACTGTTCACATTCAGAACAGGAGAAACCAATGTGCCAAACAATGCCTTGCATGATAAACAGCACAGGTCTGCTGATCCTCTAATGTACAAGCATGTTTCTTTGTGGTTCACGTCCCACTGCTAGCAGGTGTTGAGGGGACTCCTACCAGTGTACTTGAGTGGCTTACAAGAAGGTGGTCCGGTGTTTGTTAGTGTTCAATCACTAATCTGATCTGGAAGGCACAACAGGAAATAGGGCCATAATGGGAAAAATGAAAGACGTATCACCACTATTTGATTGATGTGGCTATTCCCCCCTCGGGGAATAAGCCACTACTTCACTTTCAACAACTGCGGCTGACACAATACACTGTACCTCGGAATGGTTGTTATGGATACGTAATTCTCTTAAAATGATGCTTTTATTCAGTGAAAAACCGAGTGAAGCGAGTCAAGGTCAGAGCCGCTGAAGCGTTTACCTGCTCAGCTCTCTCTTTATATGTGGTCGTGATGAAGGAGTGTTAGTGTTTGGTGTGAGAGGTTTTATTTAATGGGAATTCGTTAGTGCAGGGAATTAGGCAAAATAATTCAAAAACTTTTATCCAAGTTAAGGTTTTGTGATTTGTTATCTAGAGCTGCAACCAAAATATAATTTCAACCTGAGAATGCATTTTTGCTTAAAAAATGTCTTTAAAACTACATATCAATCATCAAAATAGTTGCTGATTAATTTTCAGATAATTGATTAATCGAAAATCCTTTCAGTCCAGATCTACTTGTATCCCAGTTGAGAGTGATCCAAAGATAAACTGCCACAAAGACAAATCCTGGTAAATGCTCTTATTTTGTTAAACATTTCTCTAATGGCCCTTTCACTGAGCTCCCCGTCACTGCTAACGTCCACTGCTGGCCGGCCTCTTTCCTCCCCCACCAAGGAGGGAATGAATTACACATGTGGAGGTGCACTCTGTCCATCACCCCCAAGATCCCAACTCACCTCACACAGCGCAACCAGTACGAGTCACTAATGTAGCAACGAAGACGTGACCGCACCTGCAAACACTGCTAATTGTGTTCGTACGTGGCGCTCTGATCCAGGGCTCTGCTGTGGTGAGTCGGTCCTTTTACCCCGGGTGTCCCTGAACACCTTTAATTTCAAAGAAGCAATAGAATAGTTGTTAAATTCACTACACCCCTTTACTACGTCTCTCTTCCCACGTTGGCACACACAAGTTCAAGGTACTAAAACATATCAGGGCTGCGATAAATGTGAGCTGTTACTTTGATATCAAACAGGGCCATGAAGGAAAGAACTAAACTATGTATGTGTGACATACTGAAACAAAACCTCACCGAAAACTACCAAAGCAATACAACGCAAAAAATTGCTCTGTGGCACAGGCCCACACTTTACCTACAGACATGTAGGACATGAGAACATGCTTTACTAGACTGTTATTATGGAGTCAACCAGGTAATCCTAGCAGGATGTATGTTCATGTTAGTTCTGGAAGAATCAGTCTCTGGATTCTGACATTTCCCTTCATAGATAGCAACAGCTAATACCCTCTCCCTGATTAGGAGCTGTCAGTCCTCTATTTGAATTGCAATCAATATATTATGTACACTAGTGCACAGTGTACGTGATGGGCAAGGACAAACCGCTCGCAAATGTAACTAGTATATCACCATTTCACAGGCCGTCCCTCATTTACCATTACGGATGTTCTCCACCCAGAGACGAAGTGTTGATATAACACATATAAATGTGAAGTTTCATCATATCTTCGCACAGGGCATATTAATCAGCTGTGCATCCCCTGCCAACCAGACCTCATCCATATTCCTTATTCATCGTGCTTATTGCACGGGGAGCCGCGGTGATAAAGCCGGATCGATATGCAGAGCTGGTAAAAACACAGCGAGCACAACAGCGTGGCACAAAGGCAAAGACAAGAGAGGACAGGAGAGGGAGGGAAAGATGCCTGGTAAGCCGAGTTTAACATCATCATCCTCAGCATATTAATGAGAGCAGAGGAAGTGTGCTTTCTCCATCTTCTGTTATGGTTAAAGGAGGCATGAAATAGATATGACGAATGCTAAGCTAAAGGAAAGCATATATATACATATATATATATATATATACATATTCTATTCATTGTGTAGCATGTTTGTTCAGCTTCTTTACCAGCTGTTTTAGAGGTACAAATATTCATTTTATAAGGACAGCTTAAAAGGTAAGTAAGCAAAACCTCACTGCTTAAAATGCCAGAAGGCGTTTTGAAAAATACAGCAATAGTAAGTTAACTCTTTACGTACTGTATCTTTTTTTTATATATATATCAACACAGAGCAAACTCTGTGATGCAGTTCATAGGTGCAAAGATTGTTTAACTGCAACAGTCTAGCTGTAATATAACTCGGGACGCGCTGCCTTTAAACCTTTCTGACAGGTAAACCTGGGAAGGCATCAAAGATTGTCTCTCTTTGGCATATCTCAAAACTGCCACAGAGAATTGAGTGACAACTTTATTTCTCATCTGTTACATAAATCAAGAAAATGCTGTGAAAGTCGGCTCTACAAACTAAGAAATTCCCTGTGCTTTCTAAGCTTCGAACGGATTTCTTTAACAAAGTTTCACGCAGGAGCGAGAGAAAAAGTAATTTCTTTGACAGGCAGACATTATGTGATAGAGGAGACTTTTCACTGCATTAAAGAATGGGGTTCCAAACAACAAAAAGAAGGTAGCTGTTTAAAAGGCCAATTTTCCAGTCCACATTGTCATTGTCACACTCTTAACTCCAAAGGCAGACATGCACTCTGGCATCAAAGGCCATTGATTTTTTAATCAAGAGCAAATGATGATTAAGGCATATCTGCCCCCTTATCTTTCCGTTTAAAATCCCCCTTTCTGGATTCAATTTGACTTTGGCTGTTTGCCGCTGAGGGGAATCGGGACAGTCAAAGACAAAGACACCTTGTAGAGACAACGGGAGGTGTCATGAATGATTACGGCCGGTGTAACAGAAAATGATCGCCCGTCCTCCGTGTCCCTGGGTCAGCGAGAGGCTCGCATTGTTATCAATAGACACGGAAAGTCGACAATGTTGATCGATAAGCTTCTCGTTCGACAAATACTAAACTGAAAGTTGATCGCCAGTGGCGTGAGGCACAGCTATTCCTCATTCCTGACTGAAGCAGCTTCACCAAAAAAAAGAAGTAAAACATGGAGCTAAGCTAGTTCACTCGCTAGAGCCGCACAGCCTTCCACCTCGATGCTCTCTTAAATTCCCAAGCTGGGTAGCAATAAACAATGTTTAAAAGGTTGGGCAATGAAACCATCTCTTTTACCTTGATAACATTAAGAAGTAATATCACAAAGCGGAGCCGACTCACCCTGAGGGTGCACATGTTCATTTCTTAGCAGACTTCAATTATCCCAACTTTCTCCCCTTGGTCTCCCTATGTATATGTTTAGCCTTTGTGATACACCTGCCTGAGGATGAGGGATTAACTTCCACCCCTTCTCTCTGAGCTTGGTTTGGACTTTAGGTTTAACTGTCCTTCAGGACCGGCCCGGAGCTCAGCTTAACAATGACGGCCAAGCATTTCATCTCTCTTTGCAGTCCCTCTTTTTTCACTCACCCTCATTTCCTCACGCCATCTTAGACCGTAAACATTTCTCTGTGGGGGGGGGGGGGGGGGGGGGATCAAAGACAGATGGACATCATCAGTCCCCGACCTTCAGGCGACGCCGATTCAACACGCAACGCGATGTGTTGTGTTGTTAAAAGGCATAGCACCACCGGTGATGAATTAAACAGATTTATAGTAAACAGACAAATAGTATGGACAGATGGACCAATAGATACACATTATAAAACATGCAGGTCCCAATATCTTTGATGAATAGGGGTCATTGTGTTACAGCTGTTTGTGCTAATTATTCCACTTTAAGCAGTTATTACTCCAGGTGTGATTCTCTCACACAGCAAAATAATAACAAGGGCAATAATTCAAGATTCATTATTTCCATCTCACAACTTCTAAGTGTTAATCAGAGGCAAACAACGCAGCCTCGTTTCCTGCAGGTGGATGTGGTTCGTGGTGGATTTCGTTCCCGCAGAGCAGTCCAGTCCACTGTTAGCACTCTTTCCTCAAGCCTCCAACTACGTGATGTCCCTTTACCGGAGGTGATCGTGAGCCGGGCATCGTGACGGAGATGAGAGAATTGTGGGGCCATCTATTGCTGCACAGCAAGAGCCGACTTGTGAGAGAAAGAGAAACTATAGCAGGCCGCTGTTGGGTGCACAAAGTCCTCTGCAGACAGATGGGACAATAGAGAGAACTAGTTTATTTCCCTCTCTTATGGATGCCAGCATATGCTCAATGAGTTTTCTCCTCTCAACAGGGCCCAGACACCGGAGGAGCTCACTGAGATTGCCATATTTGAATCGTGAGACCAGTAACCAGCAGTAAGACGCAGGATGTACATCCCTTCAAAGCCTGGTGTTATATAGCGGTCATCTGAATTCACAGGTCCCTCATTTTACAAGTATTCTGCGACTTATCAACCATCATTAAATCAGACTCATGAGTCTTACATTCTGTCAAACACCTTGAGCTTTAAGCTAGTTTAGTTAAATGTTTGCAAAAGTATGTTCGAGCTGCTCATGGTGGTATTTAGCGGGTGAAAGGCAGAGATATGTAGCTCTGTCATTCCCATCATCAGATTGCTGAGCTATTACCAGTCCCCCCCCCCCCCCGATTACCTCAACCTGTCCTTATCAGCCCATGTAACCTGCAATTCGCTGTGGTGAGATTTGTGTTTTCTTATGGAGGGGTTTCTGTAGTTTTTAACCTTAATCCTATCAGCTAATGTGAAGGCACTGATCCACGCCTGACTTGAAGGTTATCTGTGCATGTTTCACACCCACAGGCGTTCATTATTTACATAGCTGCTCCCCCGAGGCATCAGCCGCCGCAGGAGGTGTAGATGGGAAATCTACCTCCCAATCTGCCGGCGACATATCCATATCTATACTGCACGGCTCACTGACTTAGGGAGGATGCAGTGTCAGGATTATCATCCGTTCCCTGGAAACTTCATCATCATCGGTACGAGCAGCTGTGGCGGTGGCATCCGGCTGTTTGCCTTTCATATCAAGGGTTCCCCAACACTGGCGCCTTCAGGGAGCCCCCTTTTTGGAGAACGACTAAGAAGCAGGTCGGAATGTAACAATGCTCGTTGAGGGCGGTTTCGAGGATAGCTACCTATAGGAGGGAGACTGTCCTCCCAAGAACAACAACAGCATCACTCGCTTCAGCAATATCCCCGAAAATGACATATAAGTGACAAAGCCCTCTAGCGGCAATAAGAGTTAAGCTTCTTGTCCATCAGGAGCAAAGGAGGAAGTAGTGTGACGTTTTTATAGAGCCACAAAGTCTGCAGAGGAAGGAGGTGTGTGTGTGTGGGGTGTGGGGGGGGCGACAAAACGTTAATTATCATCCAAACCATGATCTTTTCCAAAACATAAACAAACCTTAACCATAGCCATAAAACAGATACATATTCCAACAGTGATGTAAAGGGTTTTGGAAGGCTGTGACAAACAGTGTTTTATTAATAGTGGAATCAGTCCACAAGACACAAGATTCATCATTTAAGTAAAGTAGGGGGAAAAAAAGTAAGCATGATGTGTAGGCTCTAAATCCAAACAGCATCATGCTATTTATCTCCTGGATAGAGAGCAACAGACTGAGAGGATTTCAATGGCAAGTGTTTTGAATGCAATATATGCTAATAGCGCTTGTTTTGCTTAATCACTAAATCAGTGATTCATCTAGCGTCCACACAGCCATGTGGAGTATGATAAATGTAACAGCGATTGGATGCAGCAATTTCACAGCCTTATCCCATAACCCCCTGGATAATTAATTCTAATGATGCTTTTTTTTTTTATCTGCGACACCCATCACGATAAACATCAATGCACAAACCTACTCATATGAATGTGCTATTGAGCGTAACACTGACCTTTTCAGACCCCCCGGACGGTCTGAAGACGTGTGTGAAAAAAACACCCTGAACACTCACGCCAGCCCTTTAGTGTGCAGGGCTGATTTGATAGAAGCGTGACAGGGGTATTTATAGAGCAGCATAAAGCCTCGCTCTCCCCTCCTTTCGACACCGTGAGCCCATTCCAGCCCAGACACTATTGGCAGCCGCTGCTCACTCACTGGAAAAGCCATCATGTCAGCACACTGGCGGCAGATAGCATGTTGTGCTAACAGATTTGGGAGTCCACTAGCAGGAGCCTGATGTACTTCATTATGCAGTGACAATATACATCCCTTATTTGATGCCTTATTGCACAGCAACGACGACAATCTGTATTAAAATGTCAGTGTTTTCGATCTAATACAGACATTAGCTTTTGCCACAGTCTGATATATTAAGCTTCCATCAGCAGGCCTGTGATTATCGGCGTATACATGGTGATGCAATCTTGAGAAGGGATTTTTTTGTGTATGCAGAATGTGTTTTCGGCGACCACAGACATATCTGTGAAGGCATTATGGTATGAAATGTCCAAACATTTATTCAGGAGTTGGGCTTTATTCAGGAGATTGTTCTGCGTGTAATTAATTACAGCATGCAAGACGTTATTGAGACGCATCACAACGTTCAGATTTTAGATTAGGTTAGACTGATGTGATGCATGATGTACAAAGATTATACTGCACCGTCTATCAAAAAGTCAAAGCACGTAAAGAGGATTTGTTGTCCTCTAACATGTGGCGACCTGGTTGGGCTTATTAATGGTGAGAGCCTTGGTATCATCTAACAAAGTAGAAATTAAGAATTTGACTGTGGCTCTCTGAAGAATGGTGATGCTGGTACATTGCTCTTTAAAAATACATATTTATCTTGCAAGCCTGAAGGGAAAAAAAAGAGTGGAAAAAGAATAGGTAAGTTAGAGCCAAATTAATAAATGCAAATTATTGAATTTGTCTTCAATAATCCGGTAAACAATTAATTCAAAAAGAGAATTTTCAGTGAGGAGGTGATCTGAGGCCATTTTAGCGCCCTAGACCATCAGTAATGCGGCTTATATAGCCACGCCCATCCAAACGCTGCATGTTTAGTGTAACAGGGACAGCTGCAAACCAGTCTTCACGTCCCTGGATTTGGCCATTCAGATCCGCACATTATCAGCCACACCAGCAGGTGAGCGAGGTAAATCAAATAAATAAGTTAAAACACCCCCCACCCCCCCGAGCAGATGTTTGCATGAACATTATATACAAATACATTATGCATTGCCCAGTGCCCTCACTGCTACGACAGAATTCTCCATTAGGTTCCCAGGTGTTCCTTTATAGTACGGCGATACACTGCTTTGATCAGCCCATCAGAACAATTCCCTCTTTCATCTTGGGGAATGTGATTTGGTTAAAGGGAGATTTTGGATCAAGGTTCAGCCGGAGCTTGAGCACGTCCCTCTCCCTCTTGTTTAGTATTCATGCTGAGTATGGTAATCTGGTGTTGCTTTACTAAAAGTCATCTGCAACATCAATTTCTTATTAATACAGAGGGCAGATATCCAAGAGGAGGGAGTTGAGCCGGAGCAAAACAGAAGAGTGAGGAGAGCGGGAAGAAACGCAAAGAAATAACACCGGGAGAAAAAGAAAACATGAATTTAAACTTGATTGTCCTGCAATTTACAACAAAGCTTAGAGTTATTATTATTTTATGATGCTCTTCTTTCCTTGTCTAATGCTATTTCACAAATGCATGACTGCAGGGCTAACTTTAAATATTACTCATACCGTCAAAACAAATTCAACATTTCTAAAAACTGTCAGACACTTTTTTTTTATTATTCAATTACTCCGATTTGAGATCTAAAGCAAGCCTTCGGTTGTTCTACCTGCCACTAACAGTCTAAGCAAAAATCTATAGCTTGCTGTTGTAAATGAAAGCAATCTCACTGTTGATTTCTACCTCTGCCGGCAACAGTGGTTTAAGCTCTTATGTTGATTCAAGAGGCTGCGACTGGAGGCCCTGTGGCAATACACCGGTAAAGAACTGAGCAGGACAAACATAAATGTACAGTTTAGAAAATCAGTCTAATATAGGACAAACGGCCGTCTGAGACGGGTTCCTTATCTTCGAGCAGAGTGGGATGTATCGTGTCTGTCTGAGAGGAGGAAGTTTGGTTCGGAGATAAGAAAAGGACAATCAGAAGCCAGAAGATGAAAGATTTGATTCTGGGTACGGGCTTGCTTTTCCTGCTAGAAACAGCACAGGTGGTGTATTCCTGCATCTGTAACGTCTGCATGTCGGACCTCAAACATGCACAGTGACTGACCTTGTAGTTTGACCTTTCCAATTAAATGAGGCCTGCGTAGTGCATGCTGCTTGTTTGTTTTATTTGGTGCGTGTGTTACGTGTAGAAAGGAGATATGAAAAGCTGAACTTTATCAACTTGATCGGGTTAATAAAGTTATATTCCCCTCTATTCTCTGCCTTCCGTGGAGCGCATCAATCTAACCTGGCAAGCCAAACTTGGTCTGGGCGCCACTGACTAAGTACGGTCTAAGCTCAAAAGCTAAATTATTTAGCCAGCGAGTCCAGTTGATAAATGTTGGCGGTGCCGGTCAATACATTACAGGGATGTGTGGACCAACTCTTTGGTAGGATTTATTATGCATTGGGGGAGATAAAGGCCATTGATCGTCTCCAACAAGGTCACTATAAGGTCTCTTTCTCCACGGAGAGGGGGACTATCTCCTGTGGCGACAACTTTAGGCCACCAATTGGCGATACCAAGCAATAAGGTTAATCAAATCAGTTGGAAGAAAACTATGAATTGTCTTACGCCTGCCAAGGATACTGAGCGATAATGGGCTGTATTTATTGAAGGGATATATAACGCTTACATTATTCATGGCGTTGTGGAAAATGCAATGGCAGTGCTAATATAATATTGACCTAACCCCAACACTACATGAATGGCAATAGAGGGACGGCTTAACACACACACACACACACATTGTGGAAAGTCTTACTGGAACATATCTCTTCCTCTTATGATCAATTCACATACTATACACGATACTGAGAAACTCAATACAGGAGATGGTCATCCTAAAGGTCACAGGAGTGAGTGGACACAGAGAGAGTTGTGTCCACACAAAAAAACAACAACAGCCTTTATCATCGGACATCGGAGCCGTTAAGGATGAGATTGTTTTGTTTTGGGTCACGAAATGCTCAGGAGGGAGTTTTCTCTCTTTATTTGCTGTACTGTGTGGGCGGACAAGAATAGATGGAAATAAAACAAGCGCCTGAATGGATTAACGGTTTATCAACCTCCGTTTAATGAAGATGTGTGTGCAGCTGACTTTATTGTAAAACACAATCATCTCTCAAAGTTTGCAGCAAAGTGCAGACTTAAAAAAAAAAAAAGAAGAAGAAGAAGAAGAAATCGTATTTGCATTATAAGATATTTTCTGCGGTTTGAAGACGCGTATAAAGCGTCAGAAAAACCGTCACGGGGAAAAAAACAAACATAAACATCCATTACTCCTCTGTCTACCAATCTGAATAGGACCAATTTGTGGCGAAGGAAAAAACGGCTTTCACTAAAATATTGAAGTGATGAAAATGTGTTTTGTATCTTAGACAAATGCATTCAGTATTGTACAACCGGCAAGTGATAACCACAGGCTGTGCGTCCTCATCCATCCATATCTCTTCTCCACAACTCTCTTCTCTTTTCTCATGCAGACATCCCGCATACGAGACAGGATTGCACAAATAAACAGCATCTTAGCTTTCTTTACCATTCTAACCTAACAATTAGTGTGTTTCCTTTCAGTGTGTCACGCATCATTGGTTACACATATTATAACCAATGAGAGAGGAAACTATTGACAAAGTCAACATGTCATGGGGGGAAACACGGCCCAGCTGAAGCCTTCAAGCCTCCAGTCCAGAGGAGATCTCCGAGCAGTTTTGTTGTTAGATACCATCAAAGGACTTCCACTCCCTTTCTACTTATACTATACAAACACGACTTTGAAAAGGATCCTGCAGAGGGAGAACAGCAGAGCCACGGTGGGTCCATGTTGCCTCATCAACAGAGGTTTCAAAAGGCAGTGCAGAATTTCAATGGTGCTTCAAGGTTCTGCTAAAGGACAGCTTAGAGGGGGGGGGGGGGGGGGGTATTTATGGACTCTGGAGACACACTGTGTTGACACCTCAACCTTTTAGGCTCAAGCTGGAGAGCAAACGCTGCCGTCTTCCTCCCGAAAATCAACACCAACCAATATGAAGGGATGAAAAGACAATTGTCCATACGTCACGGGATGAAGCTAAAAATATCTTGATGGCAGGACATTCAGTTATGCCAGATGAAATAATAAGGAGTAAGGATAGATAAAAGAGACAGCTCAAACTAATGTCACTGGTCAGAGAAGGTACTAAAACCCACAGCTAAGCCCGTGGGAATCGGAAAGTGCCACGTCAGACGTATTGGCTATCTGTAATGTACATTCACTCGAATAAGTTTCGGGTTCAGTGCTTTACAAGCTCTGAAATATGGGGGATTAAACAAGCCGCGTATCTTGAGGTACTGCACTGGAAATATTTTACGTAAAAATCATGTCAGAGTAATTCTTTAATTAAAAACTCTTTCGTATCAATCGGAAAGTTTTACGACATCTTTTTAATGGCGCTTCTGATTACGCGCCATTTCAGCTCCCAGCGGAGCACAGGTGGCGGCAAGAAACCACACTCAACAATTTGTACTGTTGCTCCACTTTGTGGCACCTGCTGCTGAGTCGCTCACAATCAGCTCCCCTGCAGCAACGCCACTGTCACAGAGATTTTTCAAATAAGCTGCACAGATCACTCACTCCGGAGAAAAACAAAATGCACTTGTACAAAATATATTCAAAGGAGAGAGCTAAGCAGCAAAACAAACACCTCGATCTGCCCATCAGTTCAGTGTCCGCTTTCTCACGAGTTTAGTTTCTCCATAACTGTTTTGTCCTCGACCTTTTTTGTCATTCTGGAAATAATTTGGTTGAGGGATTTGAGTTGACTTTTTACACTTTCGGGAGAGCAAAACACAGAAGAAGAGAACGACGTGGATTCTGTCGCTTCTGTTCCGCGAATGACTTCAAGGAAGAGAGGAACAGAATGAATGACCTATCACTTTAAACAGCCATTAGAAGAGAAACCTACTGAGAGCTTCCTTATTCTGCAACTTTATCTGTACTAAAAAGGGTTTTAAGAACTTGCTCAGTTCCCGGTCTGGGACCTGTGGGATGGATCATTATGTCCTTGTCAGCTGTATTTACTTTTTTAATTCAGCCAGTTTTATTGATGTGTAAACATATCGAAGAGAAAAGGGACTTCACATACGGCCCAGATGAACAAAGGCCTCAAGGACATCCAACCAAAAGGACGTCTGAATCCTGCAGGACCGGGATCCTACGAGCTGCCTGAATGGGCAGCTTTGATAAGAAAAAAAAACAATGAATTTACGGGGAGTGACCTTTGATACTGTGATTCAATGAAATACAACCCAAAAGGTCAGGGCGACCTATACGGGATTATTGTTTCAAAGTAGGATATATATTTTTACCATCATCGGTAAAAAAGGAAAACCTTAGGTTATGTTCCCCAGGTTCAAATAAGAACGCTGTATTTGTAGCAGTGTCTGAGCGGAAACAAATATTTTATAAATACTTTATAAAAGGTTGTTGATTTTGTATTGCACTGTTATAAAAGAATCGTGCTTCAAAATCAATATCATTTTGGTTCCTTGACTCATAAGCATATCTGATTTGATGCAAACACCTTGTTATTTAGTCACCCTTGCTTCGAGATGGAAGAGCCAGGTTTTATACGACAGAAAACGACAGCTCAGTCAGCTGTGCATCCACGGTGGTGTCAACCTGCCAAATGCTCTTCATCTGCAAATTTCATAAACGCTTTAACACGGGCAGGAGGAGAGCTAAAAATACGAAATATAAGAAGGACAGCATGTGGCTCCATTAAACGCAGGTTTCCCCAAATCTGGGAAGAGTAGCAAATTTATTCTTAACAGCCTCTTTGATTTGGCAAAAAAAGAAAATTCCTAAAGACATTAAAGGATGCATAAATGCAGGAAAATATTAGCATTTTAAGGCCGTCCCTGCTGCTTCCAAACAAGGTCAATGATAGCCCTATTTCTAGCTCCTTCTAGTCTTTGACAATGAGAGAGGGTTTAATCAGATGAAGGCCTAATGCAGCAGGGCTATAGAGGCACTACCATGCCTGGAGCTGTCCATCAGATAGAAAAGGGTATGATGGGCTGGGATCCAAACAGGCCCACAGAGAATCCCAGCCGGCTGTTGTTGCTGGCTCCTCGTTCTCAAGGACCTTTAGAGATCAAAGACCAACACACAACAAGAGAGACAGCGAGATATTGAAAGAGAGACGGTGATAGAGAGAGATGGACCAAAAGAAAGGGAGCGGGGTAAGCAGGAAGGATGCCACGACTCAGAATAACCCATGTGGCCTTCAGTGATTACCCAAACGCCGGGCCTCCTACTGAGTCAGAAGAACAATCAAAGGGATTTCCTGGAGAACGTCTGCGAAACATCCAGTGCGAGTCAGGGCGGACTCCTCCATCCGGTGCCAGAAGAAGTATCTTCCGACCTCAACTCCCTGCTAACACGATATAGCGTGGAAATTATGTGCTCCTTTGATACTCTTAAAGAAAGGAAAAAAAAGATCCCCTCTGTCCTCTGAGGAATCGTTGAAGTAGCCTCTCTCCCCGCTTTCACTCTCTCCACAAAAATAAAAAGATACATGATGTTCTTCTGCCCGGCCAGCGCTGTTGTTTAACCTTGGTGAAATACATAAATGGGACAAGCAGTAGAGCCGAACAAATACTGAGCTGCATGAAGCGTTGCGAAACAACTTAGAACATCTAAAAATGGACAACAAAAACATAAGTGAAAGGGCAGGCATCCCGAATATGAACTCAGCCCGAGCTCAGCCCGGCAGAGGAGCAATTTTAACCGGAGATTCCAAAAGGGTTTCAACTGAGATGGTGCTTATGTGTAGTCCAGAAGTAGTGTAGATAAAACATCCAATCTGGATATACAGGGGACGGACCAAATACCAGGGACATCAAAACACTGCAGCCTTGAAACAAATACAGTACAACCCATTGCATCCTTATAATGAAAGCTAAAATAGACCTTCAGAGGTGTTGATTCAAATTTTGCAATTTACAAAAACTGTGATATTGAGTTGAAAGAAATTGTCTTTTTATTCGCTTGGAAAAAGCTGTAACATGAATCATGCAAATATCTATTCTTACCATCTATATACGGTTAAAAAATGAGCTATTTCTGCCAGATCACATCAGCTCAGGACAGTGACAGCAGGGTTTGCATCCCGAGTCTCTTCAGGTATTAAAAGAAATGATTGTGGAAACACGTATCACGGGTTTTACAAAAGGAAGAATTCAGGTGGATTGGCATTTAATCAACCAACACACAATCATTCCCACTACACGATACTGTCCGTCCGTACTTTAATATCTATATTGTTGCCACCTAACAGTCTGGTGTAGGGGTACGACACTTTATTCCCTAGAAAGGCTGCTTCATCTGAGCTACAGTGCAGAGCGTCAAACTGTGTCTGGCTCTTCTCTCACGTAATTGTTAAGATGTGATGTCAGCCTGAAAAACTTGATCGCACAGGCGCTGGGGTCCCAAAGCGTTAAACGCACTGAACAATATAGCAGTGGTGGTGAATAATACGTTACCCGAAATAATATGCATAATTCAGAACAGAGTCATTTTATAGCTTACCAGTTGCAGCAGCGGCGCTCTTGTGTGCCAAAATCTCCCGACACCCTTCTGACAGAATATCAAGCCACTTTTTTTGTATTCCACAGGGTTCATCGACAAGAGTACAACTGGCATTAAAATTGTTTTCAATCTCTTTTAATGCGTCTTTTTTTGTGTACTCTTGTCAACGTGGCACTAAATTTCCCTTTAATTAAATATTTTCTCCTCTGAGTATCAGATTTCCTTCCAAGTTGCAATTAGATTTTCTTTTTAATTCCATTTTGGTCAATTTCCATAATTTTTTCTCTTAAAAATGGTTTGATTTTGCTTGTTGTTAATTTCATATCTGTTAATTGCTGCTAGAGATATTTTTTTAATTTAATCATATTCAGGTTATATTCTTTTCATACAATATTTATAATCAAATATTATCTAATTTAAAGAACTTATTTTAAGAATGAACAAAGGCGAAATAACTCTCCTGAATCCTAAAGAAGAGAAAAGATACCTCCCTTGATTAATAAAGTTTATGTACATGAATCCCACTGAAGCGATCCCAAATAAGTCAAAGAACACGAGTGATCATTATGTACAAACGCTCCACCTTTAAAGAGCTCAGACATGTTTATTAGCTCTGGTGCCACCGGTGGAAAAACATACAATATATTGTACACACAGATTCAGTTTAAGTAAACCTCTCAGCTTTCAAATATGCTCTTAAAAGTTCCAAGACGCTACTTAGATTACAGAGCGGCTCGTGGAAGCGAATATGATAATGTGGATTCCCGCCATTCAATCCCACTCACGGCTGGCAGAACAAAGGTAGTCACTCGTACACGAACATCTACTCTGTATGAAACAATAGAACAGCTTATTGAAGCACAGAGACGAGCACATCAAAACACAGAACTCATTTTCCTTTATCTAGTAAATAAAGTTAAACTCCATTACGAAATGGTTCCGCACAGAAAAATCCTGACCCGGCAAATTCAGAAGGAAAAGGTAGAAAATCGTTCCCGTCTACACCTGAATGGCTCTGCAGCTCAGTGAACACATGAGGATGGAAGGGGAAGAGACGGGAGATAACGGTGAAGGAGGGGGGGGGGGGGGGGGACCGAAAGGAAGAAGGAGCTTGAAAGGAAATCAAAGACACAAGCTGGGTTCAATTTAGAGGCTTCCCACAGGAGACAGAGTGGCCTGCATCTGCTACAATAGAGGTCATGCAATTTTGAGTGGATACCCCCGTCTTCAGGGGAGACTGGATGTGCACATCCAGGGGAAAAAAGCAAAGGGTCCCCGTCGCATGCAGGACCACCTCCAACGACCCCGACTGGCGGGTTCCCATTACAACTGCCTGACTACATCGTAGCCTTGCAATTGACACTTCACAGTAAGCTACAACACAAGCAATCAGTAAAGCTATCAAGCTCACGGGAAGTTGCTACGAAGTCAGCCATCCAAAGAGAAACTCTCCCCATTCCTTCTCGTCCCGTCGTCTACTTTCGCCGGCCAAATGATGTCAAAAAAAAAAAAAGGCGCCACCAAATATATCTAGGAAACTGCAATTTGAGTGGAAACTACATTAAGAAGAAGGTATATGATCACCGCGACCAACACGTGGACATAAATTAGCCCCGGGTACTCTTATTAAAAACACTTTTGAAAAGAAATAGTGAAAAGTTGTCACTGCGACGCCGCGGCTGAATTACTGTGCTCTCTGAGCAGCCGGAAAATAAATCGCGCGGGCACTTTGCCATCGAAACCTCAACCGAGCAGTTTGACAGACAGCCGATATGAATACAATCCGAACCCTTCGTTAAGAGTAAGACACCCACAGAATCTGCTCCTACTCTCTCCATTGCCATGTTCACGGATGTCGGACCCACAATAATAAGAAAGAGCAGCAACAACAACAGTCACGCAGATAAACAAACAAACAAATAAACAGACTGGATGGACAAACATGACCTTTAATTTCCACCGATTTGCCCCGTGAGAAGCTATTGGACATTTCTGCAAACATTTGCAAATGGTGGGAGTCTTTTTAATTACTCTCCACTAAAAAAAAAAGAAGCCATGCATGGCAGGGAGCTCAAATAAACATTTAATCAAGCTTGACCTTGTGTTCGATTAGGTGAATTCTCTGAGCACCGACGTCCGGACGTTCAGGTTTGGAAGAAATGTATCAGAACGGGCAACGAAGGGTCCAACGCCTGGTGATTTGACCAAGGTCGCCAGATATATCTAATACGAGTCCTTCTGAGCCACAGAAGAAGGCGTTTATCCAGATCGTGTTTTAATGAGGTCAGGAGACTCCAAAAGGAACGCTCCAGCTTTTGCACTAAGAGTTTCAAGCCAAAGTCTGAGGCCTGCAGTACAACACGCCGCACAAAATCTAATTTGTTTTGTTTGTGAAGGCTGAGCTGGTGTTGAATACGGGGCTATTAATAAATGCAGGCATACTCGGTACAACTTGAGGTCTGTCTATCCAATAACACACACACTGACTGGAGGAGGTTTCCCACAGTGTTTGGCAGTGGAGGGTCCCCGCCTCGCCTGAAATAAAGTGCGCCTCAGCTAATGACGGAAGAAATGATTGTATTTTATGAAATGTAACATTAAGCTTACTGAGCTTCAGGGACGCTTGGCAGCAAAGGCCATGTATGTAATGAGTGAGGCGATTGACTGTCATCTAGTAACTACATTTACAAACGGATTAGTCAGAATGGTACATTCGCGTTGCAGTGGTTAATCAAAGCGGCTCTTTTACTGTTTAGCTCAACAGTAAAAGCTCCATGTTGACCAGCCGGACTCGTATCATTGGTGGGTGTGATCGGACCGGGCGGCGCTCGCCACCTACTGTAATCAGTTTTCCTGCGCGAAACTCATTTGCACATCGCAGAAGTAAACTGGAGACTTGTGGCTCGAAGGACTTAAAAGATCAAGATTCAAGATTTGCAACAAGTTCACCACAACTTTCTTTTTTTTGTGACAAACCTGCCACACTACCCGTGCACGCACAAAAGAAACTGAGAAAATCAGAAACCTGGATGTTCGTGGCATCGAATATCATGAGATACCATGACGAACTGGAATGTCACAGATAGTCAAGAATGGCCCTGTCACTGGGAAAAATCTCCATGTTATCCTTTCATATTCTAAATTAAAACATTTTAACAAAACAAAACCACTGAAAAAGAGTCATTCAAAGAACGGATGAATGACTGATTGTAGTCAAGAGGGTGCATTGTTGTATAAAATACAGCAGGATCCAAGATAACACAGCGGCATCCAGCGCGTTAACACAAACCATGTTTTAGTCAGAGATAAGGGCTGAATGATTGCGCCACACTGCATCCAATTGTGCTCATCATTATAGCACCTATCTCATAATGGCTCCGACAGTCCCTCAGGTTTATCCAATCTCGCCTTTGATTTCATTTGTTGTGCTTTTTGATGATCCGTTTCGCTGCCTGTTACACCCTGTGACCCACTGCCCCGGTGAGTCCGCTAAGTGTCCCCCCCCCACCCCCCCCCCCCAAATGCTCCGTCCTTGGAGGGGACCACGCTGTGCTTGCTGCTGCTGCTTGCTGCTGGCGTCGGCGTGAGGCAGAGAGGATTATTCCTGACGACAGGGGCATTAAATGTGTAGCGGGCCGGTTGGAGGTCTTAGCTGATGCTCTCTTGTCTGCTTTGGTTCAGCACCAGTTCAGAAGCAGCGCCCCTCTAAGCTGAGTGGGAGCTCACGGTACTCAGAACGTTGTGCCGTTCATTAAAAGGCGGAGCGTGTCACACCAGCTTAGGCCCAGTGTCGTCCCTCAACCACGGCTTCATGCCGTCCTCCTCTCTGCCTCTGCGTTTTAAGACTGAGTGACCGGGAGTCACTTCTCCCAAAAAATTGGCGAATCTTTCTCTGTTTGTCGATGCTTTATAATGTCACAGATTTGAGCCACTTATTAAGTATGTCTGCAAGGCGGCTAACACCGAGGCATCTAATCCAACGTGAAGCGGCAGAGAAAATATTGCTCACTCGTGTCCTCAAGACTCCAGCAGCAAGTCATAAACGCTGTCATTCATATTCTATGCCCATGAGAGCTGCTACAGAAGTGCGTAGGTAGTTAAGGGGCAAACTCAAACTAAAAAGGTCTAATAAAATGTCGTCCCTTTCTTTGACTGGTAGTTTCCCAATGTATGATACACGTGCATTGAATTCTATAATAACACAACAGCCTGAATCAGAGCTGTAAAGTGAACCAAAGAGCAAGAAGTGCATTTTGAACACGGCGCTGGTAAAAATTGCAATCTTCCGGCACCATCTCAAGTCCGGCAACCTTCATGCCAGCGCAACCAAACATCAGGCTGACACCGTTTGATCTTGAAAGGGATATAAGCCCAAAGCCGTTTCCTGTTTGAGATGTCCTTCTTTAAAAAGATTCTAATCTCGAGCGAAATGTCTAGCAAAATAGAGGTCATCGTGCCAGAGCACGGAGCAGACAATAGCGGACCTGAGAGGAATTCTGTGAGGATTTGTTACACGCGTCTCACCTGAGAGACGTGGGGACATCAATGGCTGAAAGAGCAGCAGCACAAACAAGGTGAATATAAGACTTCCTGGAAGTTTTATTATTTTGCAACTGACCAACTATAAAGTGGCGCTTGTCTCATTTAATCATCAGATGAGAACTCACTGAAATGTCAGATCATTTGCAATTTGTTTTCATTACAATCATGACCTCCTTTTGTCTTTCTTTCAATAAAAACCTTGTTTTTTTTTCTGTCGATTCTCAAGCACTGCCAGGTACTTCTTCCCCCATTGATAATTTGGAGGCTGATAGCATATCCGTAGCTTGCACGCTGCTCATGATTCAATGACGAGAGTACCGTTCAACCCTCTAAACTCCCGCCCCCTCCCTTGAATTTTGATTCGATTGGTTTATCTAATTTTCCAGTAAATGCTTGAAATGTATTCCTGCACACCTTCTTCTCATGAAACCACACAGGGGAATCATGCGAATGAGATAGAAAATGAATAGCTCTACATTAGCTTCACTTCACCTCACCAGTAACACCAGAGCCCCCCCCCCCCCCCCCCCCCCACACACACACACACACTCACCGTCCAGATTAAAGTTTCCAAGCAGAAAGTTGTGTCCTCAATCATTTCCACCAAAAGTAAAAATGAAATGAAGCGTGCGTGCCTCTTCTTGAATGAAACTGAAACACAATTATCCCAGATTTGAACAAGGTGCAACTAATGTAAAACGCACAAAAAAAAGGTGGGCGGCAGGGGAAAGGAACAATAGACACTTCATCATTATTCCTTCATGCCGTACGTGCAAATTGAAAAAGTGGTTTTGCAGTCATGTCAGGAATACAAATAATCCCTTCTTGGAGTTCCAGTGGTTATGTAAATGTGCAAAAAATAATGGATGGATACAATAACGAGAGGTAGTTGTGAGAGTTAAGGGAATAGTTTGGATTGTTTGGAGTGAGGTTGTAAGAGCTACTTATCCAGTCAGCGTATTACCTACAGTAGATGGAGGTCATCACGCCCGAGTATGGAGAAGCATGCAGGAGTATGGAGACGGTAATGTACTGCTGTGGACGAGGGCAGCACAGCAAAACACATTTTGGCGTCCTAGAAAAAAGGCCCACCGAGAAAGTCACACAAGCAGCGGTAGACCAGCAACTCTAAAATGACTGTTTTTGTCAAAGGAGTATTGTGGCTTTTAAGCGTAGATAAATTCTTCCGAGTTCCCAGTCGGAAAACAATGAAAATATTCTAAATATAGCGTACAGTTTAACGGATTTTACTGATTTTTATGTGGGCCTTTCTTTCAGGTGGCTAAAAAACATGTTTTGCTGATGTCCGCGTCCACAGCAGTACATTGCTTTGCTCTTGTACCAGTACCCCTGCATGCTTCTCCAAACTGGGGGCGGTAAAGTCATTTACTGTGAAGCCAAATAAAGATTTTTTTTCCCCATGTAGCTGTAAGTGTCCTCTCCAAAACAGTGCACGTTTTAGTCATAGAGAAGTCGCCCCAGTTAACATAATCGATTTGTGTTATTTTGGTTTGTTACAAAGCTACAGAGAACAGTTACCACAGAAAAACATAAATGAAGAGCACCTGATCCCTACGTAGATATAAACACACAATGATTCTCATGTTCAGGTGATTAAACTAAAGAGAACATACTTATTAAATTGATATTACATTTCTGCCAATAGATCCCCCTAAATGCCAAACACTGTTCATTTAAATGCAGAGAATTACTGGCTAATAACCACCTCAACTATTATGCAAATAAAAATGGATGTCTGCAGGAGAGTCCATGTTTTATGACCTGAAAGCCCACTACACCCACAACAGTAGTTTTCAAATACAAAGCAGCCAAACTGAGCATTAGCATTAGCGGCTCTAACCTACCAGACTACTGAGGATCCTTAGACGTATAAAGTGGAAAATTAGTGCATTAAGCATGCAGAGCTAGTGCCAGGAATATGCACAGAATTGATGAGGTGTCACTTTCACTAAGAGTCACACAATTGCACCGACAAGGAGCCTCTCTGATCCCTCCCTTCCTGCCTGTCTGTCTGCTACCAGTGAGGCACAAACACTCTGATTTGCACGGTCTGCACAAAAAAAAAAGAAGAAAAGAAATGCCCTTGATTTTAGGAAAGGTTGCCTCGCTCTCTTCAACCCTGGAAAACCCTACTGGCATGCATACCAACACACACACACACACACACACACCTGAACCGTCTTTTTTTTTCAGCCCACCGAGCATCAACAGCCGAATCTGCAGCCCAGCAACACAACAACACGGTGTGATTCCTGAAATGCGTCTGTTCTGATTAAATTCGGTAATAAATGGCAAGACATGCTAACAACCGTAGCCGACAGCATTTATCCCCCCCCCCCCCTAGCAAATGCTTAGACTTACATTTTGAGATCAATTTCAAAGCTGCGTTAATTAATTTAGACTGCTAGCAGCACAATGCAGGTCAGACGAGGGCAAACAAGTTACAACATCAGCCAATTAGAAACACACGAGCGTTATACATTTTTTAGGGCCGGGCTTGTGAGCAAAGATATGACAGATGGAGACTTGGACGGAGACGGCAAGTGATATGTGTATTTGTTGCCGCAGTAATCGCCACTGTAATTGTGTGTAGTTCTACACATCCACATCTTTACCACAGATAAATGGATTCCTTCATCCATTTTTTTTTTCAAATACTGACTACACAAAGTCCGTGTAAGATAATATTTAACTGTACGTCAATGACAGATTGTCCTTTTTAATATCCTGTTCCTTCAGAAGCGAGCCTGTCTGGGGCCTTATCATCTGGTGGTTTTTCAGTCAATTAACTTTCATCACCGCAGATGACTATATTTATTTGGTCACAATGTGTTCATCAAAAGCATGGTTGGTTGATTTTTGCATATTGGTTTTAAGATTCATCATAGTGTGTATTTAGGGATAATTACACCCATTTATTCATAAAAAAAAGAACAACCAGGTTTCGTGTCTATCAATAGAAGCAACAACAGGGACAAACTCATCAACCTGTCCCCGGAGAAGAAGGTTGGCCAATGAGTTCTGAGGCAAATGAAGCAACATACAGTCAGTCCCTGTGAGGGAAATACAGTACGACTTCAATATATGCTGGTCCATGCAGTAGAATAATGTCACTGTGTGTGTGTGTGTGTGTGTGTGTGTGTGTGTGTGTGTGTGTGTGTGTGTGTGTGTGTGTGTGTGAAGATTGTTTTGGGCTGTATCCCAATTTTTTTGTGTTTAGAAACTTACTACACTAAAAACCCGATGACATGATATATGTTTACCTCACACCACAAGAGTAACTATTCCCACTCCACGTTCCTATATTTGACATATTTCTGAACATGTTTAACATCACAAAAGTCAAACAAGGCTACATTTGCTTAAAGTAAATGATCAAAAAAATAATTCAAAACGTCCTTCGGACCTTTAGGAAGAGAGAAAGGAAAACCATAGCAAAGAGCATCTTTGACATCTTCTCACAAAAGCATTTTCAGATTTGATTTGTAAAGCGATGCGTTATCTCCCTCACTGTTTATGTTCACGTCGATAGTCCTTCATAATACTCGCTAAATACGGCAGCAGTGACGTTCTATGAATAAAACTCAACATGCAATTGACTTTAACCTTCGATTTATGCCAAACAGGGTTTCGAGTGCTGGCAAATCCATAGTAAACATAAACTGCCAGATCAGATAGACGTTTTTCGAGATTTTTTTGTATTTTATCTTGTGGATAATTCTTATATTCGAGCAAAGAGCATGCTGTATCACCATTAAAAGGTCAGGCTATCCATGCAAAACCCAGTGGCAATGAATTCTCTATGTTGGGGTAAAAACTGTGATGCAGCTGAATTGTGAAAATTTAAAAAATCATTTCACTTAAATTATTGCAAAGGGGAAGTCAATCAAAAATAAATAGAAAATATGAGAATAATAGTGTAAAACCTTTCATACGGTTAAAAACAATCATGTTGATTGGTCCAGTTGCTTTAATCTGAAGGTTGACTTTTATCATATTTAAATATGCAACCCATGAAAGCAGTTAAAAGAGAGTTTTTTTGGTGGATGGGGGCACTAACTGGAAAAGGTGTTGTGTTGTTTAGCAGAGAGTTCGCATGTGTGAGAAAGGCCTGAAAGAACACGGTGTCTTATCGAGAGGCGCCGCTGTAAAGGGCTGGATCGAGCACAGCGCGTACGATAAGGAGCAGCGGCCTTACCTCATTTGTGTTCCACCGGTGTCTCTCCTTTGGCAGCGAGGTGCATTTTGGTAGACATTCAAGCAGCTTCTTGGGCAGGTATATTTTCAAATGTCCATGTTCATCTGGAACAAGAGGGAGACAAAACAGAATATTTAACACGGGCCTCAAACCTTAGTGACTCGCTCATCCCCCTCCTCATCAGCGCAGCAAAACGCTGACTGTAAAACAACTATCCACCAAACAGAATTAGGAAATTAATTCAAGAGGAGAGTATTGCATACATTTTTATTCCGTGCTCGGCTAAATTATTTTACTGTGAAATGCATTCTATCAGGGGAGTTCACCAGAAATCTTTCACTGTCAACTTGTAAAGGCGGTGTCTATTCATTATTTAGACACAATAAACACCCTTGAGTGATTTTAAAGTGTATGGGGATTTACTATGGGAAGCCGTGTGCTGCACGCCACAACGTGGCGTATTGTTCAGCGGAATTATTACAATTACCGGGCCCAATGCTTACATCATAATGTATGTCGTTCAATCTATAATTTACATTCCACTGCCGGTTCACAACCATTATAAAACAGTAAGGTTTACACACGCCCTCATGCATGGATGCATTCAAATGTTCATCTCATTCCATTGTTTTTCTCCTGCTAAAATATGCAAATGGCTTAAATGTAAACATATTATATTGTTTGGGGGGACAAAAACGTATTGCGTTTATAATATCATGAAAAACCTTATTATAGTCGTGGGGCGTTTTTTATTTTTTTTTAATCAGAGCATGAGATATAGGCTTTTGTGGAAATAATTTACATACAAAAGTAAGATATTCTAAGCAAGGATCTTATCATTAATAATGACTTTAAATGCAAAAAAAGAAAAACGGAAGAACCTTTTGAAAGGTTAGGTGTACGGTTGATTTCAAAGGGTGGATATAGAGACTTTTACAAGAGGAAATATTTCACCATGTGCATCATCTAAAGCACAGTAAGTCAACAATATGAGCTTTTCTTGTCTCTAGTTGCCACTAAAGTTGATATCAAGTTATTCCTGCCCCCTATTCACATTCACACAGACTGTGAGCATCTACTCTTTGGTACACCACACTTCGAATGCATTCACAATCTGTAACGCTGCAAATCTTTGATGCAGAGTGACTTAAATGCGAGTAATGTTCAAGCATGTGCAAATGAATATTTTATTCAGTTTTTAATGCGTGTGGATCGAATGTAAATACATTCTCTAAAAAGTAACGCAAAATACTGTTTGCAATGCAATTTGGAAATGCATTACGGCTAGAAAACAACGTTCCCTCATATTTATAGAAGTGTGGGTGAGGATACTAGCGAATGGGTGAAGTAAGGGGAGAGACAGAGAGAAGCCTGGATGTGAGTGCTGACTGTGGATCCCTGAGGTAGCTGATATCAGTAGATGACTGGGGAAAATAAAAAAGTTCGAACCGAAGCAAAACACCACGTTGAAGCCCATAGAAATAATCCAGCAGTGCACTGTGATTATGAGGATATAACGAGAGTGTACGTAGCTCGCTGTACATCCCAGCAAGAACAGTGTGCTACTGCCCAGAAACCCCCATATGGACCATTTAATGGGACTGATCACAGTGGGGCCACAGAGATGGCGCTGGCTTGGAGCCTCCGAGTGTAAAGCGCAAGTTTGGAACCTCATCGCTCCCAAAGGAACGCAGCGAGTAGATGTGTGGTATTTGCAATTGTACCCATAATTCCGCATGTGCACTCTTGTTTTATAAGAGCTGCGCAGGTATCTGCAATCACTTGCTTCGCCCAATTAAGAATCACATACAGCAGCTGCTCCTCGGGCACCACCAGAGCCGCTTCACCGTCAGAACTGGGAAACGCGCTGCAACTGAGTGATCAGAGAGGCACCGAAGTAAAGTTGTTCCGTGTAGACGTCTTATTGTACAGCATCGACTTCAAGATGTATAGTCTCGCCTTAATGCGGTGCTACAAACGCGCTATCTTTCACTAAAAGGCTCAAGATGTGCAAGGGCCTTCAGTATTGAAGCCCGCTCACAAATAGACAATCTCACTGGATCCACACTCGGACACGGCGTGGGTCATTGCAACGTCTTGGCCGTCTCCCATCCGACCAAATGTGCTCTGAAGATTTCGCTTTTTTTTGCAAGCGGCAGACAGCAGTAGCAGCAGATACATATGGCACGTATGTCTGTCTCTGCTCAGATTATTCAGGATTCAACGCTGCTCTCTGGCACACCCTCCGATGACAACATTGAGACAGAGCTGAATTGGAATATGTCTCAAGTAGCCTGTGAAGGGAGATAGAAATCTACCGTAGGACGTGTCTGCTTCATCTGCCAGCGAGGATCTTGACAAATGCAATAAAATCTCTCACGCCGGTCATTGCATGACAATGTTTTTGCTGAAGATATTATTGGCTGTACAACACTTCCTGCCACGGACCCCTTAAGTAAGCGGAACACATCTCGGTTCAGTATACTGTGCACACGGAGAGGTGACACAACTGCAACATGCATCTTACTTTGAAATGCCAGCCTCGTTTGTTTACATTTTGGCAAATCTGCACGATTAAAAGTACGCTGAATTGGCTATCGACAGTTCCTGTCTGCGAATGTGCTGATGGATGTACAAACTCCTAGCACTGGATTGCTTATATTTTAATCTTTTTTTTCCAATAATTTCTAAGCGAATTTCTGGACGTTTAGAGGATGGCTATTGACAACCTCGGGAAGTGTAATGCTGCATCTAAACCAACACGTCGGTGTATCATATCAGTGTGTTAAGGTTTGACGCTAACCTCAGCCAATCAGACTTGAAACAACGTTACTGTTATAACCTGCCCTCTTACTGCAGCCAAACTACCATGTGCCGTTGCTTCCAGAACACCGACGTGCACCTGACCATTACACCTACGCAGCCTCACGCACGTCTGGCTCCGCCCCCCTTGTGGACCGCATAGCTACACTCTCAGGACGGTGATCCTCATCCCACAGAGAAGGAAACCAAGTTGTTTTGTTTTTTTAAATGGCCAATCTGTGGAACGGTCTTGACAGTCACGTGACCTCAACACCAATCCAACTGAGCATATGTTTCACTTGCTGAAGACAGGACTGAAGGCAAACAAATTTAAAAAAAAGGCCCCAAAACAAGCAAGACATGAGTATGGCTGCAGCACGGGGCCTGGCAGAGCGTCACCAGGGGACACGCCAAGTGTCTGTTGATGTCTTCGGATCATGAATTTCAGGCTGTGACTCGAAACGCCGAAGGATTTGCAACCAAGCATTTCGCTTAATCACAATATCTTGCGTTTTTAACATTACACCTATATGCAATGTTATTTATAATATCGAAAAGGTAAGCCAACTACGCTGGGAGGCCTCCCTGGTTTTTTACAGCATCACCGATGAAATGGACAAAGCCCTTAGTGTTGCATTTATTTGAGGTGGTTTTTTTTCTGCTGTGACATAATCATTATTTATTCAAGACGGGCTGGTGTGGATGTTAATTTTCTCTGCTAAATTAAGACTAAAGTATGCAGAGAGGGGGGACAAAAGCAAAGTTGGCAAACCAGGAAGCTTACCAGCCTGTCGACTCATCTACACACACGGTCCATATAGGGGGGGGGGGGGGGGCTTTCAACAGCTTACAGGACATTAACACCAATTACACCAATAATTACACCACTGTGAGCCTTTTATCCATCGCAGGTATGGATGACTGTATTTCTTTGAAGAACAAGCAAACTGCTGTCATTTCTCCAACCGTGCACTTTGCTTTGTGCTGTTAAATAAACCATGTGTGTTTCTCAGATGTTCAGAGTTGGCCTTCTCTAATCTGGGAGTCCTTGTCTAACTTGAGAAGGGCCTTGTTTTTCCTCACGAGGCTCTCAAAGAAACACAAAGGTGAACTCGACGCAACTGTTGCCGAGTGCTGAGGTTTCTTTTTTCTCCGGCGCTACACTCTCGTAACTCTAAACGCTTTTGTTCTTTCAGCTGCTATTTATCCACACTAATAGTATTTCAGGTGCTGCACGTCTACTGTTCCCTCCACCGGGCATCTCCACAGATGTGAAGGGGAGGAACTGTGAGTGTTCCAACAACAGTATTGCTTACTAATTAAAGATCTGTCCACTGTGGCATGAAACGCCACATAAACTGTGGTTTCGTGCATCGGCTGAAAACAACCGGCGACGGGGGAATAGCTTGGATGCCAGATTTGGAATAGGTTTACAGCAGATAGTAGGCAAGCTCTTCCTAATCAAATTATCTGATTTGATCAGTGCATAAACAACAAATTACCCACAGGAATTTGGCTTTGAAAACCTAAAAGCATCTTCTTCTTTTTTCTCAACCAGTAGGAGTTGATTGAAGCCTGAAAGGAACTCTTTCTGTGGACTCCGCTTTAAGGTTTGATATTTATTCTTGAGTGGAAACAGCGAGCGTAATGACTGCTTGTGCATTAGCCAAGATAGGGATACACAGAAAACTACTATTTGGTTGTAAAACACTAAAGTGCAAGACAGGCTGATACCAGAGATTGGTACGTGAGAGGATGTGCTGAGCAGAGCCGGCACACCGGAGCCAATTACATTCTGGATCTTGCCGAGCGAGCTCATATACAAAAAGGGGAACTGAACAGGGAGAGGAGGCTACAGGTCTGCAGCATCCATGTTGCCATTACTGGCCATTTGTGAACCGGGGCAGCCTGTGCCTCCTTCCTAATTCCTGTCGAATGGTTATAAAGATATATATATATATTTCTGTCTGCTAATGTTTGGATTATCACTGATCCTGGGCCGCTAACAAACACTCGGGCCACATTTAAGGGTATCTGTCATGCTAGCTTGCTCCAGCCCCACCCCAGAGACGAGAGCGAGGGTCATGAGACTGGAGAGGCTGACAAAAACAAATCTTTAATCAATATCCGAGCCCCGGACGCAAAACCCCTCTCTCTTCCGTCTCTGTCTCCGAGCGCTCTGGGAGTGACAGTTTTTCTTTTTAATCTGTGCCCACATTGTGGAGAAATTGCAAGCTAATGTTTTGGCTATAGATCATTCAACAAATCGCTGCTGGCGGTGCTGTATCCAAAGTAACTGAGTGAATGCAAACGTTGTCCACATCGGTTGGGTTTGCTGATGTGACTTCAGGATGTGTTGTGTGGCTCTACACCTGTGACTCGAGGGCGGGGGAATCACAAGAAGAACGAGCGGTCCCGCGGATAAACATTTGGCTCTCATCTCTGTGCAGTAAGAAGTGCTGTGAAACTGAATTAGGCCCGTGGCAGTGTCTGTTATCATTAGGTTGGATGACAGCCATCCACTGGGCCCGACCAGAAATACCCCCAAAGAGTTTAGCTCCAAAAATGAGCCCAGTCAGCCAAAAAAAGCTTCGCTCAGACATATTTCATCAACTGGGTTAAGAAATTTAAAGATATCAGAAACAAAAAAAAAAGAAGCATACTGCACATAATTATACAAGTTATCATTGGTAGTGAATGATACTGTATTTAGATAGATTGCAGACCTTTCAATATATGCAAAGGAGGAAGTAATGCATCAAATTCCACTTCAACATCTTGAAGCCTGTTTTGCACACTTCCCAAAATAATTTGAACTGAAGGGAACTCAGATCATTTGCCAACGGCGAGTCCTTTATAAGATCAAATAAGCCACGTTGTTTCACCTGGTGATGCACCCTCGTCTGTTACCCCCCCCCCCCCCCCCCTAACAATGTTTGTTCCAAGAGCTTACTTTTGAAGAAGCAACGGATATTTTGATGACTTAATCCGTACGTTACATTGACAGTATAACACTCACACAGTTATGCAGTCACGGCGAGAGGCACACAAACAGTATAACATCACTTATTATATAAATCATTGTACAGTACTTGCATCACTAGCAGAGGACTTTGACAGAAACAGTTCCTACAGCATGCAGGCAGAGTGGAATGAATGGACATGGCATGAAACATGAGCGTCTAAATTCATGCAATCCACATGTTAAGTGTGCGGGATGTGACGTGCATTAAGTATTAACCAGATCTATAGGAGGCAATTTGTCAAACCGGTCCGCGGACTTGTAGCTCAGACCGAAAGGCGGAAGGTGCAGTGACAGTTTAACGTGGTAACAGCAGTGACGGGACGATGAATGGAAGAAAAAAAAAAAGAAACGTCGACAATAAAAGAATGTGGTCAAATGTGAAGCAGAGATGAACTCAGGCAGCCGTGGTAGAGCGGTCAGCTGATGACAAGCTGTCAATTACAGGCGATCAATCGGGTTGTGAGGCGTGAAAGGAGGAGGAGGAAAGGTAAGGGGGGGGGGGGGGGGTTACCTGCCTGCAGGAGGCTAGTGCAATGGCATTTACAGTAATGGGATGTTACCCCTGCAGCCTTCAGATTAAGACACTTTCCCCTGTGATTCAGCTAAGCCCCCAAAATGTGTCACTAATCGTCTGCAGCCAAATTTCATGACTCTCGGGCTCATTTAAAACGTTAAAGCAAACCGTGAATCATTAAGGAAATGATTAAGCATTAATATGTAATTAACTTTTAGTTTTAAACATATGGAAAACTACAAAAAGAAACGATTACCCTTTTTGCACCGTGGTGTATTGATGTACTGTATTCCATTTTGTAAACGTTCTAGTTTACATGTCTAGTTTACACAAAATCCCTCTTTTTCGAGAGGTTTTGAAATGTCCGGAGACGTCTGCGAAAAACAATTTGCACAGACCTTGAATTTATATATCATCCATTTTATACTGTATCCACCAGCAAGACCGGAGGTACTTGGAAACTAGTGAAGAGAGCACTTGATTAGACCAAAAGTCTGCAGCCGATACTACTTGTGGGAGATTCAGAGTTTTACTACGAGTCGGGAGAATTTAGGTTGGAGTCAGATTTCCCCGGCAGTAATAACAGTGATTGACCCCACAGTGTAGGAGCAGGTCTCCCAACAACCTGGTGGCTCTTGGTGGGAATATGGAACATGGAGAGGACTTAAAAACAGCCTCATTTGCCCTTCAGCCTGTTCGATAACGCTCTTACATACGGCGAGATCGCTAACCGCCCACGAGCAAAGTCTTCCTGAACTTAACTATGGCGTTGCTATGTTACACCAACAACACACACAAGGTCTTTTTCTCAATGCCAGTAAGGGATTTGAATTGCACTTGATCGAGCTGGACACCATTTCTTATGCATTTATACGACCACACAATATGCAACGATATGCAGGGCGGCAGAATTAATTGTTCGGAATTGCATCATTTAAATTCTCTAAGTGGCTAATACCCTGGGTGCACCGGGGCTCCGTGAGGTTATAACAGCACGGGGTAATAAAGCATAATAAGGGAAAGACTGTCAAAAAGTCAAACAGCTGAAAAAAATAAGAAAAAGGAGCCGAGGCCTATTACTGGAAGTTCAACAAACATGCACACACGGTTAACTGCCTGCAACAAACTGAAAATTACTCTTTATGTGTTCTCAGCCCTCACCATGCTCACCCATCCATAAAAATCCCATCTCAAGGAGAGCAGAGGTGAGGTCTCCCTCCTCCCTCCCTCCCTCCCTCTACAGCTCCTGTTCTCCTTCACTCTCTCCCTCCTGCTTACACATGCACACAAACAAAGCCCTTCTTTCTGTATCATAACTACTCCCGCAATTACTCAGACGATTACTCAGATCAATGGTCTACCTAGCGGGTTTCAGCTGCCGTGTACTCTTCTACTGCGTGTCCTGGCGAGGCGGGAAAAAGAAGAAGAAAAAAACCCTGAGGCTGAACGCATTAAACAGGGTGTCTGACATGGGTACAGGCTACTGTAATACCACGCAATAACATGAGGGGAAATAGCAAGACCTATTGTCAGTCACAGCTGTCACACATGAGGGGGTATAACGCTAAAAGTCTCTCAACAATGCCCCCCTGTTACAGTCGGCATCCCTGTTTCATAGATCTGCGCGAGTAGTCCCCTGCTGTTAAATCTCTCAAAACATTCTTTTAAAAGAAGATACCAAAAAAAAGGATTTGGTGCAGAAGAGACAGATCTCGAGTGAGGAGTCTAACAAGGGGTTGGGGGGGGGGGGGGGGGATTTCAGACTCTCTATTTAGAAAAGACAATACATGAGCCCACTTAATTACCCAGTCTGCAGTCTGGATCTAGTCTTCCAGCAGTGAGGAGACTGGTGTGTTCATTAACAATGACGGGGTTCCTTTCTGCTTTACAGAGGACAGCTCTTTATTCCAACGGGTGAATACAGAGTTTTCTAAAAAACAAGGATTGGAGGGGAAATAAACACGAGACTTTGGCCTATATTTGACTGATCTTTTGGGGGGTTTGGTTGTGACAGAAAACAGCACATGTACGTACACTTTTAAGTGAAGCGATTCCCACAGAAGCTGCTTTTTAAGTCATAAAAAACCTCGGCTGTGACGCCGGGTTGTCTTTGATCTACAGATCTCATAGAGCACAAATAATGAGAGGGAGGCAAAGACCAACCCATTCGGTATCATAGGTTGCATAACTATTTTTTGTAAATTTTGCAAAGATTCTAAAGTCCTACTGTTGATTCTAAAGTCCTACCCCCCCCTATCAAATGCAGGTTCAAGTAAAAGCAGAGTAAAGGCGAGTACAGGGCCATAATTGATGGCTCAACGTGTAAGCTTTCTCTCTGAGGGTCCGCTCAGGTCCTGATCCCCCGGCCTCAACCTGAAACAATCACTCTTAGTTAACGACAACACTTCAGCTATTGACAGCGTGATCCCGTAAAGCAGACACTTCAATCAACAGAGCAGCCGGAGGAGGTGTTGTGTTGGGAGGGGAATAAAAGAAGGAAGGGGGGGTGGGTTGGTGTGGGGGGGGGGGTGCATGGGGGACAGATGAAATCAAGAAGTAAATAAATGAATCAATGAATGAATAATAGATTGGCCATGCCAGTGGCCTCTCGGAGCAGCGATGCAGTATTAATAACTGACTCTTACTGTTCGTCTCTGTGTCATCACTGATACTCTTAGGTGGACCGTGGCCAGCATAACACACTGCTGATCTGTACATTCGATCCGGATTACGAACTTTCTTCAGTCCTTCAGGAGGCAAAGAGAAAAGTAGAGGAAAAATGGAGGAAAAGAAGCATTCACCCAGCCTGTGATGAGTGAGCAAAACTCCCCCATGCAAGCAAAATATATCAACAGTATATTGAAACACATTTAAAACACACAAGAGCTGCAAAATACGACACCAATAATATTAATAGCAATGATAATAATATGGGTAATAAATCACAGTGAATTGGTCTATTGTCATGTAAAACATTGCCTGAATACTTTTGTACTTTTATAAGAGAAATGGACAGTGAGGGCTACTGTAGCTCTGGTGTGATGCGGGTCAATTACACTCCCTATTGTATCAGTAGTAAAGCAGATGAATCAATACAATCCATCAGTGGAGGCAACCACAGGAGCGGACCCGGGTCCCATCCATCCTCACCTCACTGATTCAATTAAAAGGCCGGAGGAAAAGAAAAAAACCTAACGCCTGATTCAACACAAAACTGTGCGAGCACGTCGTCCGACATCACGGGGAAGGTTGAATTCATCCTTTTTGTACACAAAAAAAAAAACGGCGGAGAAATATTTATACCATTGCTTGCACAAGCACTTTTGTGAGTTAATGGCTGACTCCGTGCTTACTTGATGTTTTTCGCCCCTGAACTTTGAGTGAAATGATAACATCAGGAAAACTTCTTAAAACTGTACCCGCTTGGAAGTAAAAAGGGAAACATGACTTCCACACGGGCGTCATCCGCTGCTTTAGAAAGGAAACTGTCGCCGATTGTCGCCCTTGTCCCAAAAGTTCCGACCGCAAGATTTACTTCATTTAACTCACCTGTGTGAGCTTTGCGTGCCAGTAAACGAGCCCATCATTGGCTTTTTATGTGACTTTAAATGAGTGTAAATAAGGCTACACTGTTGTGCTGGGTTTACCAAAAACAAAAACTGGCAGTAACAAGGTAAAACTTTGGATATTAAAAGCATCAAGACTGAACTTTAACACAGTGTTTCCTCTTTATGAGGAACACCACAACAGTGTTAGTTCTGTAGCTTGTGTTTGCAAAAGTGCTTGTTTTCATTTCTCAAATTTTGGCTCCTGAAGAGCAACATGTCTGTGATGATCTCCTCCGGTAGATCCCTAAAACCGTTGGCTGTAGTTTCATCCGGAGCAGTCTCAGCGTAAGACGTATCAAAGTTGACTTTTCGGTGCCCTCCAGGCCTCGTACTTAAAAGTTACGGACCCACAGTGCTTTTTAAGAGTGTAAAGAGGAGGGGGGGGGGGGGGGGGGGGGGGGGGGGATACCCCCAAGGGCCCTGACAATCAGTTAGGCTGGAGAGAAACACCTCCAGGATGTAAACATTACATTACCGAGTGAGAGTGGGTCGTGGCCCCTGGGTTTAACGCGAGATGTAACCCTCAGTTGTTACGGGCCATCATAAGAGCCGCCAAACAACCGGCAGAGAGATCAGCGCCGGCCGCACACCGCAAGGACAAAAAGGTGAAGGAAGCACTGCTCAGCTCTCTGCTACCCAACACGTCGTATAAAACACTGAGACAGTGACGCACATCTGGCGAGCTGGCGTTCTACGGTAATGAACAGCCCAAAAAAACTGGATGAAGGAGTTAAGATCCAGCATGACAGCTCTATGTAAAGAGCTTTAAAGGCCGCTTTTGACGTCGTATTCATGTGAAGGTGTGAAGCACTCTCTCTCTCTCTCTCTCTCTCTCTCTCTCTCTCTCTCTCACACTATGCTCCTCCTCCTCTTTTTTTTCCCACTGACCGGCCTCACAGGAACACTGAAAATAACTTAACCTGCTCAGCAATGGGACTTTCAAGTCAGGGGTTTTGTTTTTTTCCAGCGAGAGAGCTCCCGGTGTCGGAGAGAGAGAGAGGCCTCCCCATTAACGACTGGAGCCCATTTGTTAAGTTCAGCTATGTAGATGAATACATTAGGACTACACGCCACAGTGAAGTCATTACTATCATAACCAGATGTCTTTATTTTATTTTTTTGTCACAGCCACAGACGGATCCCTCGTCTAGTGAGGGTGCCTTTTGCAGCTCAATAGCACCCCCTGGTGGGGCTGTGCCTGCTGGTTGGCACACTGACATCCACACAGTCTTTTATCGCCTCCCCTCACATGGACAGCGGCAATTTGTTTACTCTCATTTGAAACATTAAAGTAATTCTACATCAAAAAGAATTCATGTTTTTGAGGTTACTGACAGTGAACTCTGACTGGGGGTCTGTTCATTGTGTTTTTTTTTAAGCCTGCAACAATGTTGTTGTGAACAGCTCAGAAACAGCTGCACCTATAATGCATTTTGGTTTTTTTCTTCTTCTCTTATTTAAATTACGCAGCCACTTTTACAGGCTTGGATGACTCTTTTGTTCCACCCAAACGGTGCAACACAAATCAGTAGATATAAAAGAATAGCACACGTTTATGCATTAAAGTAAGAACATACTGTGTTATTGATTATGATTATATTACATTCTGCAAATCAAAAGAACTTAAAAGTTAAAGAGTTCAAAGTTTGACATAACTGAGACCATTACAAAAACAAAAAAATAACATAAACATTGAATTAGACATGCACATAAGCTCAAATATCTTTCATGAAATTCTATAAATGACATTTATAAGTTGCTTTATGTCTTCATCGTCTAACAATGCCGGCTCTTGCTGAGCACTCCAGGCTGGTCTTAGCAGTAAGGAAGCTCAGATGTGTTACATCTTAATCTATATTTTCAAACGAGTTGCTTAATTACTCACCCAAAAAGTCCATGGGCCTCTCTGAATGAGAGCAGATCTCTCTCATGCATACGTTTTGCAATAAAAAGCAGCCCACTTAAGAGGAAATGAATAAGTCTAGTGCATTTAATTTTAAGTTAGTGAGCCGTATGAAGTGGGAGGGGGGGGGGGGGGGGGGTAAAAGTCATCATTTTGTCCGATGTGTAAAGCAGTGTAATGAGCAGGCTGCTGGAGACCCTGCTCTCCATCCTCCCTGCTCTCCCTCTCGTGTGATGGCATTTCATTTCAAGTGGGATAGGGCATCGCGAGCGGAGCGGGCACTACAACGTTCTGATGCCCGCGTCTCAAAGCACGAATATAGGCCAAGTAGTGGGCTATAAATGGCATTTGAAGAAGAAGAAAAAAACACCATAATATCCATAATAAATAAAATAAAAATTGCATCACTTCTTACTCTATTCGCTGAATGCCAGAGGAAAATGCTCGCGCTTCAAGCGGGAACTGAACGGGGAAAATGTAAAAAAATATATATAAAAACAAGACTAATACATGTTTTAAAAAACAGATGTTTAAATCAACCTGCAGATAGCGGCTGCAGAGAGAGAGCCGTGTCGACACATAAACTTACACAACCGAGCCGCGTTTTTTTTTTTTTTTTTTTTTTAAAGCTGGGTAATAAGGGAAGAAGTTAGTCGATGCCAATGACATGTTGTCATTAACTTAGCCTTGTTGTTCACAACTTGAATTTGCTCGTCATTCGAGCACGAATCCCTCCGCACAATGAACGGTAAACCGCGTTACTTTTACCACAGTGTGTCCCCGTGGCGGTGCTTTAAATGTGCGGGCTACGGTGGGAATAGTATAGCTGGCTAGAATGCAAGCTAATATTAGCTGGCTAGGTGATGTCTCCACGTTTTAGCTGCCGATTCGGAGGAAAATAGCGGAGCCGTTTTCTACCCGAAAAATCCTCCGCTTGTCCTCGCGCGTGTGTCATCTCAGCGCGGAGTTGCAGCTGTTCTTTAAAAAAAATTCACACGGCGGTCATACTAGTAAATTAATCCCATTATATTTCTCTTACCTTCCGGCTTGTTTTCGGCAGCCATTTCCCCTTCACGCGCAACATCCTCCTCCTCCTCACGACCGTGGGTACCACGCGCGTGCACGGCGAGGACAGCACGAGGAGGGACTGGAGGAGCAGGCGGCGAGTCGGTCCGACCGAGGAGAACTTGCTATTGGCTGTGAGGCGGTGACTGACAGAGAGGCTCCGGGATGGAGAACACATCTCCCCTCACCTTGACACCACCAGCTGGGTTTTTGTTTTTTCTGTTGTTGTGTTTTTTTTTTGAATGATGGCATGACGCTTTTGTTAGAAGCTGGTGACGCGTTATTATTTAAAAAATGAAAAGATTAATGCTCAGTGGGTGAAGCTACGTGTTGTGTCCTTAATTGAAACTAATTAGTGAATATTAAATGTTTGACTTTGAGCCCACTGAAGTTGTTTTACACAGAATAAACAATGCATTCCCCGAGAGAGAAGAAACTCAGTTAGTGTGCTGATATTAAGCTAAATTACTATTTAATGGCCTTCATTAAGTTTTTTTTCTTAACATATCTTCAGAGATATAGTCTGCTGATCTAAAATGATAATTGAGGGTTTACCTGTTTCATGCAACTGATAACAGGGAAAACAAAATGTGTCATTTTTAGATAACCCTCCATAACAGCGTTACTTTGTGCTTGTCTTGTTTTAATAAGCCTCATTTTGCTATGTTTAATCCACTACGCAGACTGCCAAATGTGAGCTGCAGGGACTCCTGTGTACATATAGTCTATTAAAAACCAACAATAAAACACCGCAGACATATAAAACAGTAGTGATGGCCTGCAGAGTCTATCAATCAAGTGTCCAGACGTCAGTTTACATTTAAAATTCTGTGGGCTAGTTTGTTCCCTTTAGACATAACTGATCAGACAGCGGCACCATGATGCTATAGAAGCTGCGGGGATCACTATAGGAGATGTGGATCCAGCTAGGAGCTGCTGGTCCATCTGAACATCTGTCAGGTATACTGGGGGGGGTCAAGACCACTGCTAACACGGTGACTTTAAGTCCGTTCACTATATGCTGTCAAGGTTCTCAACTTGCATAATTGTGGTGCAGATGGGCCATCATAGGCTTGACAATAGC
Organism: Anarhichas minor; assembly: GCF_050575085.1. Taxonomy (NCBI): domain Eukaryota; kingdom Metazoa; phylum Chordata; class Actinopteri; order Perciformes; family Anarhichadidae; genus Anarhichas; species Anarhichas minor. The sequence continues at coordinate 14,081,299 of NW_027466449.1, forward strand.
ATGGCTATGTTAAATGACTCCAGGCAATCTAATCACAGATCATTCTGCTTAATAGACAGTGCTTTTTGGCACTCGCGTCATCTACACAGCACTTAAGGACAGCCTTCATCCTACATTAACAGGATGGTGGCCGCCGGTGTTGAAATGCAATGTATAGTTTGAGGGGGTGGTGCTGAAAGGACAGCTCCTCTGCTGCCTGCTGCTCATGCACCTCATGCAGTCAACGGTTTGTTGTTATTGCAAAGAGAGTAATAATGAACTAATGAAAGGCCTAATGCAGTGAAGCAATTTTCTCACCCCTTGCCTGAATTGTTCCTAGGTGGATAGAATGCAGATATTATCCCTTTAGAGCAAGGCATATGTACCTATCTGCAATATTAATTGTACTGAATTGGAAATGTAGCACTATATTCAAATGAGTGCTTTTCAGAATTAACAAGTGACCTAGCTACACATCATTTACAAAATAATAATAAAAAAAATTGATTAAAAGGAATTTAACAATCTTTGACTGTAGGTTATTAAGAAGATACCACTCTATTTGTTTTACTTTAGAGACAGATAACATATATTTTATAGGGGATGGTGCCCTTGTAAAATCTACAATAACGATGAACAACTGTACATTTTAAACTTGGTAATGAAAAGCACGTTGAAGGCAGCACGAACAAGCCAATGAAGCCGTGAACGTGAACACAGCTGCCGTTCTTGTCATTCATCCCCACCACACGGGGGCGACAGAGAGCGCGGATACGTCTTTGAGCTCCGTAAATTAAGCGAAGAAGAGATGACCGGTTGTAAACATGGCGTCTGCCTTGGACGATGATGAGATCCTTCATGATGATTACTATTCCCTGCTTAATGTCAGGAGAGAGGTACAATGTGCAGTTGTGATCCGAGTGGATGTTTGTGCAGGTGCATGTGGCTGTGTGTCCATGAACGTCCTACGGTTGATGTCCAACGGTTACCCGTGCAATCACATGTAACGTTAGCTAGGTAGCTAGCCTGTGACCCTCGACATTGATTCCTGTGCTGTGACTCCTCGGCTGGAAACTTTACAAGAACAGGTTGTCGGGTTACGACTTTAAAAACAGCTGTCAGTGGATGAAGTAAGATAGGTAACCGTGTGTTACTGTGGTAATCTGGCTGCTAATGCTAACCAACTGACAGTTTGTTTCAGTTTAATAATGATCTTTTGGACTGGATAGTGCTAACTAAGTTAGCTAATGCTATAACTTTACTTCACGGCTTCATCATGTATCATTTACAGTTGATCAGACTACAATATGAATATGTTCTCCGGTGTCTGGGGATCGGACCCTTTCGGTCGTGATGTCTTTATTTGTAAAGCAGAGAACATTATGTTCTAATGCTAAGTGGCATTTTACAACACAAAAATAACTTGTGGCACAGGGACATGCTGTTCCAGAGCGACTCAGTGTGATGCAATATTAAAGTTCATATATTTATTATAAAGCACAATGTTTGCATAAAATACTTTAATTCAAGAATAAATTAGGAAACGTTAAATCCGTCCCATCGTGTGTTATGTAGTTAAACCCAAAATGATTCACAGTCCCTGTATCAGGGATTTAGAAAAAATAATTTTAACAATAGAGAGATTGCATGCATGTGTATACATACTCTTAACTATGATGATTGGGTCAATACCTTTTTCTACTACAGTCTATTTCACAACAATGTCATTGTTACCTGAATGTAAGCAGCTAGTTTCTGCTCAGACTGTTCTGTCGTCCAACTTCATGAAGATCAAATACGTGCTGGATGATCAGATAATGAAGTCGGGAGTTTGTACGCTGTTGATCCAGTTCCCCACAAGTTTTGTCCTTCACATTCCCTTCCTTTTAAATGTCTTGCTTCAGGCAACACAGGAGGAGCTGAAGGTGGCGTACAGGCGGTTGTGCATGCTGTATCACCCAGACAAACACCGGGACCCTGAACTGAAGCGTCAAGCAGAGCATCTTTTTAACCTCGTACATGAAGCTTATCAAGGTGAGTAAAGCTTTGATTACGCCATTTAGTCGACTCCCTTTTCAGCTGCACATGAAGCTGATGTTGACTTCTATGTGTTACGGCCTACCTAGACAAACTATGTTTACGGTTATTGGTGGGTATCTATGTCTTTCTAGTGCTTCGGGATCCGCAGGCACGAGCTATCTATGACATCTATGGCAAGAGGGGACTCGATGTTGATGGATGGGAGGTAAGTTGAATGTTTCCGGCTACCTTGCCTTCATCCGTGTGGTCAGGGTTGTGTGTTTGCATTTGCCTCCATTGATCACTTTTTTTTAGTTGAACCAAGATTTACAGGGAAAAAAAGGATAAGCTTTCTTAGCATCCTTCTCTTTAGAATGCTTTAAAGCCACGTTTAGTTGGGAGTTGGGATGGAACATTTGTACATAAGCGTAATATTTTAGCTTTAGAATCTCGTGGCATGAAGCCTGCATTCTTACCATGAGACCATCCTGTCCAATATGACATCACCTCATTTAACCTGCGTGATATAGTTCCTGTTTTCCTTCATCTTTGCTTTGCTTAACAGTACAAAATGTGACACAAAATGTCCTGTAACTCTGTCTGCAACCTGTGAATCAGCCAATCCAGCGGTTGCTTTGCTCTCAAATCACATCTTTGTACTCCAGGTGGTGGAGAGAAAAAGAACCCCTACAGAGATTCGGGAAGAGTATGAGCGTCTTCAGAAAGAGCGAGAGGAGAGAAGGCTTCAGCAAAGGACCAACCCAAAGGTATGTCCAGGGGAAAGTAACACGCCTCACATTGAACCGAATGTTACTTAAAGAGTCATTTGGCATGTTGTGCATATTATTTACATCATTAATCGACACGTTCTTTGTCGAACATGTTTTTTGCAGGGAACTATTAGTGTGGGTATTGATGCCACGGACCTGTTTGACCAGTATGAGGAGGACTATGAGGATACGGTCGGAGGGGGAGTCCCACATGTGGAAATCAACAAGATGCACATATCGCAATCCATAGAGGTAATGGTTTGCTCCGGATTCTACTTTAGCTTTTAAGTTGCATTCTTACGATATGTTTAGGATTGAACGAGCTGTAGCCACGATTACATTTGCGCTACTTTTAGCTAATACTCATCAAAGGACTTGTTGTTCTGTGTGTTCTACCGCAGGCTCCTCTTACCACAAAAGACACGGCCGTTTTGTCCGGCTCCCTGTCAACCCACAATGGAAACGGAGGCGGCACGGTTAACGTGGCCTTTAGAAGAGTCACCTCAGCCAGTGGGTGGGGAGAGGTATGCTGCGTTCTCCCTCGTGTCTGCCTTTGTGCTACAACATGCAGTGACATTTTAAGATGTGAATGGGCATCTGTTGTGTGTGTACACAGGTAGAGCTCGGTGCTGGAGACACCCATGGACCTCTCTTAGGAATGAAAATTTTCCGGAACTTGACGTCTCGATTGTATGTGTTGAAATGCAAGACTACTCGATTTTCCCTTCAACATGAACAAATCAGTAATTTTTGTATTCATTTGTTGCCTCAGCTTCGTCACCGCTCAGTGCGCTCTCCAGTTTTCCTCCCGAGGCGTGCGCCCTGGGGTTACCACGATGCTCGCCCGCCACCTAGACAAGAACACCATGGGCTATCTACAGTGGCGCTGGGGCACCCAGTCCTCTATGAACACCAGCATCGTCAGGGACACCAAGAGCAGCCATTTCACCTTCGCAATGCAGGTTAGCAGCCAGCAGTTATATTGAACTCTGATGTTAGCCAAGACACCATAAATGCTTCCTTGTCCGGATTGTGCCAAAATGTTTTACATTTTTTCGCTCCGCAGGTTGGCATTCCTCACACTTTTATGATGGTGAGCTACCAGTACAAGTTCCAGGATGATGACCAGACGAAGATTAAGGGCTCAGTAAAGTATGTCGTCAAAGTGCTGTGTTTATTATTTGGAGAATGTTGTCATGAATCCATATTGAGAACACTGTTGTAGGTCATACTTAGATTTTCTTTTGTGTCAATTTTTTTGTACAGTAACTCCAATTTCTGTCCATTTATACATAGTTGGTAGTTTTTGTGCCAGAACTGACAGCTCCAGTACACTTTGAGTAAACTGACTGCAGAAGGAGAGGGAGTGACTTTTGTCTCGATGTTACAGATCCGGTTTCTTTGGGACTGTGGTGGAGTACGGTGCTGAGAGGAAGATCAGTCGACACAGTGTCCTGGGGGCCACAGTCAGCGTGGGAGTGCCCCAAGGTGTCTCCCTCAAGATCAAGTGAGTGAAACCTCTTTGCTCCAGTTTCCAGTTTGATGCGGGTTCTCCTCCACCGCGCTGTTGCCATGGCACCCATAGGGAATCGCGGCGTGACATCGCGCCAGCCGGTCCAATGAATATTCGACAAATTGTGTTTGTGCTGGGGCTGCATCTTTGAGGATGTAAACAAAGGATTGGGGCCCATTAAGATGCTACTTGGTCCTGGGATATGAGTTTAAAATAAATGAAGATAATCCTTTATTAATCCCACAGCGTGAGCATAAAGAGCACGTCTCTTGTTATTCCTTGACACAATATTCTAACGTCTTAGGAGCAATCGGCACACGATTCCCACTATCCTGTCTAACCTAAAGAACTCTATACCTGCAGACTAAACCGAGCCAGTCAGACGTATTTCTTCCCTATTCACCTGACTGACCAACTCCTGCCAAGTGCTGTATTTTATGCCACAGTTGGACCACTGGTTTGCTACCTCGCCATCCAGCAGCTCATTATTCGGCCCTACGTGCGGGCCCAGAAGGAACAGTAAGAACACCCTTCACTTTAAGTTCTTTCATGCAAGAAATGTTATTGGAAATAGCGCCGCGTGTATTATCACGGGCAGTTTTTTCTTTAGTTTTTTTTATGAGCTCATTTCATTTCTCCATTTATCTTTCAACTCACCAGAGACTTGGAGAAGCAGCAGGAGAGCTCGGCCTCAAATATAGCCAAGAAGAAACAGGAGGCAGAGGCTGCTGTGAGTATTTTACGGGCTTACATGCGACTGCGGTACCAATCCTACACGGCGGTTCGGCAGTCAGATAAGAGATGCAGGTCTTGTCCTGAAATATTACACGTCCCACACCCGTCAGATGAAGGGGCTGGGATGGGATTAGATAGGAGGCAAAGTCTGAGTGAAAATCATTAGTATAATCCATATGATTTGAAATCTCGTTGTTTGTGTCTGTCTCTTTCCTTTCCTTCCGTGTGCCTTTTCTTGTTTCTTCTCTAAAGGTCTTGCTCATGCAGGAGTCTGTGCGCAGGATCATTGAAACTGAGGAGTCTAGACTGGGTAAGATCTGTAATACGCATGTATTTTAAGCAGGTTGTGAAACTATTTGATTATCTTACATTTGGAACAGTTTTTAAATACGTTTTTAGGCGAAACAATTTGATGCCTGGTCGAACGTTGCCAACTTCAAAGTGTAGCTTCTGGGATGCGGTGCCTGTTTTCATTATGTGAAACGAGACTCGTTTGTTTTTATCAATAATGTCGCTGCTGGTAAATGTTCTGATGCAGTTCACACGTGAAAAACATCTTATATCTAAAGCAGAATACATGCTTTTAGTGATCATCTTGAGCAGTTCACTGACATCTACAAGGGCTCTGTGCCTGCAACAGGCCAGACTAGTGTGTGGGCCTCTTCATTGTAGGAGACTGATAATATCTAGTTTGATTTTGTGGAGAGTTTTTAAAATAGAGTTACAATTGCAAATAAAGGAAATCAGTGGATTTATTTTCAAAGCCCCTGCTGCTTTTGTGATGAGTGATAATTGGCATTTTTTAGTTTGCCTTTGTTAAGTACACGGACACAAAGCCCTCTGCAGTCATTTTCACCTTGGGGAGTGTTGCAAGTGATAATTGGCTTATGACACCTGTCACTGTAGAGGTTGCTTTAATTTTAGTATCATCAGAGGTCCTTTAGTCTTTGCACTTGTAAAGTAATGTTAATAGCAGGGTGTGTGTGTGTGTGTGTGTGTGTGTGTCCATGTGTAATGACAGACACACACACTTTATTATTCAACGGACCACTCTCTATGAAATAGTTATGGTATTGTTTATGTCGCCTGCAATTAAAATTAATTGTGCTGTCTTGTTGTTATGTACTTAAAACAAAAACAAGTCTCCAAAATGACATCGGGTCTGTTATTAAAAATGTGGCTAAAATGTCTAACGCACAAGACTGAGATGATTATTCCGTGGAAGGTGACCAACCTTTTTGAAACGCATTAATATAACACATTAATACATTACGTCTCCAGTTGATTCACACCGTCTTTGATGCTGCTTCATTAATCCAGGCCTCATCATCCTCAACGCCTGGTACGGCAAGTTTGTGACGGACAACAGTAGAAAACACGAGAGGGCAAAGGTCATCGATGTGACTGTGCCACTGCAGTGTCTGGTGAAAGACTCTAAACTCATCCTCACTGAGGCCACAAAGGTAAGAATTTAACCAAAGTCGATTTTACAGGTGTAATGTTACTGCATCCCATTGATACAGCACAGGGTATTGTCCTGGTACGTAAAACATGTAAATATACAGTACACATACTGGTTATAAATGTACTTATACAGTGTTACAAACTGCTGCATGATGATCCAGTCTGCTGCTGCCGTCACATGACCTTATGTTGGCTTTCCAGTCAGGACTCCCTGGTTTCTATGACCCCTGTGTGGGGGAGGAGAAGAGCCTGAAGGTGCTGTATCAGTTCCGCGGAGTCATGCATCAAGTCCTGTCAGGAGACTCCGAACCACTCAGGATACCAAAGCAATGTAAGTCCCATGTAGAATACAGCACAAGGGTTGGGATCGTGTCACAGTTTTGCATCCATGAAGGCGAGACAACACGGGCAAAACATGGGTGTGTGTCAATTTTGAGTTTGGTCCACGTCTTCTTTCAGACTAGTGGAAAGAAAACATCCAAATTTTATGACGGTCAGTTTATTTGTAGAGTTTTATGAACATTAAAGCATGTAAACATGTTCTAGAAACCCAAAATACAGGTTAGAACCTGGAAATGAACCTAATTTGTATCCTTTAAATTATCAATTTCAGAAAACGTGTAATACAAAAACTCATCACAAATACAAAGAAATATGCAATAATTTAATGTAATTATTCAACTGGGGAAGTTTCATGATGATATCTATGATTTATTTTTTTATCCTATTCCCCTGTAGAGTAATATTTAGCTACTTCAGTGCAGGATCAATGATTTGGTAGATCATCTTGAGCTGTCTAACCCGCCCCTGTTTCACATCTCACTGACAGCAGGGGGAGCTGACTTGAACCCTAAGTCATTGTAGACGTGTGTGTGATGCAACGTTTCTCAGAATATTGTATCTCCGCTCAGAGACGCTCCTAAAGATCCACTGAGCTATTCTGCCAGCAGCGTTATTTCTGACTTGTCTGTGATTGTTTCCACAGCTCACCGGATTGACGCAGACACATAGGAGCTCCTCCGCTGACCAAAAAGACTCATCTCTCAGCTGGTTGACAGAAGACGGATAAAACAAAAAACCTGTTTTAGATACGACGCGGATTTGGAAGTCCTTGTTACTCAGAAATCATGCATTTCCCTTTTTTTTTTTTTCTCTTTACATTCATTTAAATATGCAGTGCGGAGTGAAAGCATCACAGACTGGATTGATCATAGTTCAGGATCCATGGACAGGGGTTTGCGGCCTGCTTGAAAATTCTAAAGAGACACCAAAATCGATGGCTGCCATCTTATGTCCCGGGTCTTTTCGCCTCCTTGGTATCCATTTATTTTTGGTATATGGCTTGTAACTTGTGATTGAGGTCTATGTACTGTATTGTACACAAACTGCAGTGCCTACGTGATTGAATACATGAATGCACCTTTGTTTATTTGCCATATTATTAAAATCAGTCTCTCTCATGTTGCGCAACCATTTTTGGTAGTTTTTTTGTTTTCGCATAGCTTCGTAAGATGATTTGTTTTTGAGTATTTTGGTTTAATTGATTTGTCCATTTCATCAGGAAAAGAGGACGACGGAAATGTGTGAATTTGAATGTAGAGTTTAGAAAGAGAGTCCATCACTTGAACTGAGTCAACATGTCCGTTACACTGGAGGTCTCCTCCCTGTGAGCCTTTCCTGGATCTGGGTGAAATGTTAATGAATCTTCCCTCCCTTCACTTGTTTGTGTGGAAAGGGGAGGATTAACTGGAACCACTATAAGACCAAAGAGTGCTTAACTCCCTGTGAATAATGCGACCCTGCCTTCTCAGGAATAATAATGAGTGGATCATGCAAAGAGGGCTGAGAGATGCTGACCAAACGCTTCCTGAAACCCAAAACAACATCTCTACAGTGATGATTCTCTTGAAGTTTGACATGTTCTTCATCGGACCAATCTATTTGTATTTTCTCCAGGATAACTGAATAAGGTTTGACCAGAAGACCAGGATTGAAAGGATTTTAAGGCTTGAGACGGCCACAGTGATGAAAAGTGTTCATGATGACAGGATTGTAACAGTGGATGAAAGATTCCATCAAGAAATATCTTTTTATAAGTAAGATTTCTCTTTAGGATTTATTTTTAAATTCCACCCGTGTGCGTATGTTTTTTTGCCTGCTGTATTTGTAATGTGGTTAAATCCCACAGGCTGGATCCATATATGTGAAATAGCCTAATTGTTTTTATCGCTTCAGTTCAACAACATTTTACAATACCGTAGCATTTTTAAAAAGCAAGTTATCTGACAATGTTAATGCAGAGTTAATACAGTTAATGTTCATTTTACAAAATAGTACAATACCGACTAATGCAGCTGTTGTTGATTACAGACACGCATCACCCTGAACACACAACTCACGTGTGTCACAAACAGAACTTTGTCATAACTTTATTATCCTGAAGCAAAAAAGTGATGTTTCTCCAACCAGATGAACAAGCTCTTTAGATGCAACAGTCCTTTTGGTTTAGTAAATACAAGTGAAAAAATGTAAAGCTTTTTATTTGCCACACAAAACCAATATGTTAAATGGAATGCTAGAAGACTATGATTAATAGGACTAATTAGAAATAAGAATTTGCTTAACGAAATATATGTTGGTAGGGTTGTGCATTTTTTAAAATCTAAAAGTAAAAAAGTACATCAGTCAGAACCGTTTATTTGCCAAAGTATGTTACACATACAAGGAAGTTGACATTCTTATTTTGCTCATGTAACCTGCAGCCATTTTACATGTTGAAGGAACGTTTCTTTTCTTCTTGTAAACTATGAGTACTGTATGTGCTTCAGTTTCTTTTTGAAATGTCATTTTCATAAAACTCCCAATGCCGCACCTTAACAAGACAATCCTGAAGACGTCTCTTGAGCTGATTGAACACATTACTTATTGAACTTATCTGAGTTTGTTCTTTTCAGTTCTCTGTTTATTATTCACAAGTTAATCAATTGCGCTCTTTGTCCGATCATTACGTTTGCATGTAAAGTTTTCCCAACAGTCAAAATCATTTGACTTATTTGGACACTATTCAATCATCAGGAACAAAGTACACTGGAGACCCTCAATTGTTAATGTGATATACTGAACATACTATTATAGTGACAGCATGACAGATTTCAACAATAAATATGATCAGCAGCTGTTAATTTAAAAAAATAGTAAGTCAATATTTGACCCGCTTTCAGCTGCTGATATGTCACGTAATGCATACACAGCATTTTAAATATTCGCTTGTTTTGGATGACGTAATCCGCGTACTTCATGTCCGCCTGGGCTTCTCGCCTCCCAGGCCGGGCGCCCCGGAGAGTAAAACGAGCGCATCCTTGATGAACTGACAGGAGCAGGAATGTGTGACTGGAAGCAAAAGTGATGTTTCTCCAACGAGATGAACAACAGGCTCTTTAGATGCAACAGTCCTGTGTCTAACGTGCCCTGAACGTGTACATAATTAGTAATAAGAACTTTTTTGTTTGTTTGATTTGATCTAAAGTTAAGTTACAGATAATTGTAGATACAAAAAAGTCTGAATATGATTGTGTTAATTAAAGGTTCTGGTCTGGCCGTGTCCGACGCATGAAGAGAAAAGCTATGAATGAAGCTGTGTGTGCGCCACTCTTCAATCTAATGCAACTTGTGCACATGACTGCAGTAAAAGATAGTGTGTCTGGAGGGTACAACAACCTCTGGACGCCTTATCTTATAGCACTCAGTGAAATAGATAAAAGTTAAAGAATTTAAAGCTTTCACACAAAACCAATATTCGTAATGGCATGCAGGGTCGATGCTAAAACACTATGTTTAATAGGCGTAATAATCAGAAATAAGATGTACAAATGTACATATGTCACACATGCAAATATACAATAAAGTTGTGTACATTCTCGAGTGCAAAGCAAAGGATTCACAAAGGGCAGTGTGCTTGATTTACAGCAGTCAGATGACAGCATGGCATGAGGAAAGAAGAATATATTAATGTCTTTTTGTTGAAGCTGTGGAGTATTTTCTCTGTGCGGTACTTCCTCTTAAGTGAAGGACCTGAATACTCCTTCCGCCGCTGCCTATCGTGTGCAACAGGAATTGTGGCATTCCTAAAGAAATCCGTTTAGCCCCGCCCAATTGTGACGGTTAAAACCAATCAAATCCCGCTGAGTGGGAGGGAGTAAAGGTTCGATGTTAGCGGTTAGCTCCGCTGACGTCTTTAGTCTTACGTCCAGCTCGGGTGTCCAGGCGTGAATAACGAGCGCTACGTTCGTCATCCGCTCGGAATATTAATGTCTGTCGGGAATTAAAGTATGACACAGAAGATGCAGTAAAACCGAAAGTGACAGATATATCAGATACGTCGCTCGTCATATGTTAAGTTCAGAGTTACAGGAAACATTGGAGCAGCTTTTACCTCACTTTGCCTCGAACTGCACTTCCGTGTTGTGTGTTATCGGGTATAAATGTACGTGATACTGTAGCTGTACATATATCCGTTATAGTGAGCTGTATCTTCGCCACTAGGTCGATAGTATTTCGGTATATTTGGCTGGAAAAAAAAACGTCCGGAGCCTGGGTCTGTCCCGGGAATGAAGAGGAAAGCTAAAACTATGGGTGCAACTCACAGCTCTGGTTTAGCCTCGAGCCACAGTGTGTCTTCAGCTGCAGGACCGTCCGCCTCGCTCTCACAACGAGACGTAAGTGTTTACATTCTCCCTCAACACCAAGTTACCTGCAGGCAGAGCTTCACGTGGCTGCAGCCAGTGTTTTTAACTTAAACTTGTTGCAATCTGCAATGTGCAAGTTTCCTTTGAACTGGTGAAACTTTGAATTCACACCGTGCAGACATACACATAAGGTGCACTGTTGTATGCATGTGAAGCAATGACTGAATTGAAGAGGCATAATGGACTTATTCATAACTGTCCGGCTATTTGTGGAGAGGAGGCGCAGATAGGATCTCAGCCTGAAGGATCCACTGTCATTTAAGAAGTCATTCAAAGATGTAGGCAAGACGGCAATAAAAATACTCACAAATAAGCTACAAGATAGTCTCAGAAATGAGATGATTTCATGTATATGCAGTGTGTGTGGGGGGGCATTGGTCCAAAGTCAGAGCTTGAAAAGTAAACTGACTCTCCAGAGTTTGAGTTTATCTGTGTCCTCTCTAGTCTTTCCAGCTGTTCTCCGTTCCTCTGGAGATCCTGGAGGAGATCTTCCAGAATCTACCTCCCCATCAGGTGGTTTGTGTTTGTCGGCTGGTGTGCCATCAGTGGTGGGAAGTGGCCGACAGCGAGTCTCTGTGGAGAGAGAGATGTCGAAGAGAGGGATACCGCCTCCGCGATGCTTCCAGAATTCCCAAAGACTGGAGGTTGTTTTACTTCTTGTGCAAGAAGAGAAGAAATCTTCTCAAGAATCCAAAAGGAGATCGTAAGAAGCCGCAGAACTCATTTTACTCTACTTCTGTTCTTTTTCCTGCTCAATAACAAATTAGCTCTTCAGAAATAATTGGTCTCACAACCCTCCTCTTTGTTTTCATAGAGAAAATGAAGAACTGGCAGATACTGGAGAATGGTGGCGATAACTGGAAAGTGGAGGGAGTCATGGTGCCACATCCGAATGAGACCGTCCAGCAAAACTTCGTGACCTCTTACGGGTCAGTATTCACCAGCAGTGGCCCCAGAAAGCAAATGGCAGTTATGCGCTGTGCAACATTCCGATTGTGTAGCAGCTAAAATCCTCTCTGTTGTCTGCAGGATGTGCAAGAAGTCGCAGCTGATTGATTTGGCGGTGGAAGGTTACAACCCATTGTTTATGGATCACTTCCAGCCAGACATCAAAGTATCTGATTGGTGAGAAGGACACACATGAAGAACTCTCGCAGCTCTAAATCCTGATGATCGGTCACGAACCCAATTAAGTCAGTTCTTCAAGTCTTCCTCTTTGTTCGATTACGTTAAAACTTTGACATGCTTTTCATACATCCACGTAACGTTGTAGTTGCGAGGCTCGTGTAAAGGCTCATTGCATATAATGCAGCCCCCCCCCCCCCCCCCCCCCCCCACATGAAGAGAGGCAGGCTATTTGAACAGCTTATGGTGCTGGAATGAAGTCTGCTACATGTACAACGAGAAAAATAACAGATAAATAATATAGCGTAGACTATTTCAACATACTGATTTGTGTCGACAACAGAACCTCCATTTATCTATAAATGGAGGAGGCAATAGTTTGCCATGTGTGTGTGATTTAAAGTTCCGAGTCTCATAGTGCAACACAGAACATACGTTTGCCTGTGAGTCGTTTTTGCCAAACGAGGATTAACAAAAGATGCTTTCACTGTAACTATTAAAAATAATTAAAAGCAATAAACAAAACTTATCAAAAACATACAGGAATGTGTTTCCACTGAGGCTGCGGACCCCTGATCTATGTGCGCATGCTTTCGTTGTATTAGGTATGCCCCACGATGGGATTGTGGCAGTGAATATCAGATCTGCGTAGAGTTGCTGAATCAAAGAAAGAAGCCTGTCCAGACGTTTGCTCCTGAGACGGTTTACTTCGAGCAGTGGAACGATCATCAATGGACTCAGGTGAGTACAAAGCGTGAGGCATTAATTGACGAGATGAAGTTGAGGTACTCGAGGACAATTCCAGACTTACCGAGATGTATTTTTCAGATGACCCATGTATTCCAGAACTACGGAACAGGAGTGAGGTTCATCCGTTTCACCCACGGAGGCAAGGACACCCAGTTCTGGGCGGGGTGGTATGGCATTCGTATCACCGACAGCTGCGTGGAGATAAGTCCAGCAATGGACACATAGAGCTTAGTCATTCAGCGACTGCCTGCTTCCCGCCTCTGCATCAAGAAATTCTAAATTGCACCTTATTTTGGGAAATTGCACCAATTGTTATTTTGCTTATGTAATCTGCAGTAATTTTACATGTTGAAGGAACATCTTGTAAGAAGCTATGAATACTCTGTGCATCAGTTTCTTTATGAAGTGTCGTTTTCATAAAACTCCCAATGCTGCACCGTAACAAGACATACATGTAGATTTAGAGTCGCATAGCACGCTTTTCTGATATGCGGTTCATGAGTTAAAGCAGTTCTGTACAGCACAACTGAAACATTTTTGTCGAATTGAACGTGTTAAAAAAAATACTATTCTAGATCATGCAAATCTGAGATTATAATAAAATCACTCAAATAAACATTGAAATACCGTCCATGGCATCGGGTTTCAAATTTTGAGGTTAAAAAATGATCCAATTTTCCCAAAGAGCCTCACACACACACACACACACACACACGCACGCACCTTTGCATCGAGGTTAGTCGTTTCAGTACCAACACGTCGTTATGGTCCATGACAACAGCCTGAAACACAATCAGTTTCAGGTGCACTAAACAGTAAATCCCTCTCCATATTCAACATTCCTAACTTTTAATGAAAACTTAACACTTGAGTCAGAATTCAATCATTCTGTGTTCAGTGTTTTTGTACAACTGGTCGTAGAAGTCGTGAGGACAAGGTGCCAGATAGAGTAAGAAGGCAGCTTTGCTGAGCAGCCTCTTGGACTGAACCATCTGGCTCTGATGTCTCACGACGATAACACCATGAGGTTTTATGAAGGCACCTCTGGGTGCTGCGACGTCATTATTTAAACATCCACGATAAGGCCAGAATGAAGGCAAAATAAAAAGCCGATCTCTCAGATCAGAAGGGATTCCGTGTATGAATATGAACACTGCAGCACTAAAACAAACCAGCCTTAATGGACATTCTATTAATCTTTGCACTAACCTGTAAATGCGTAAGTTATGATGCTAAAAAGTTGTGTTGGAAAACTATATTATGTGGAAAATGTATACAATGTCAACATTTAATCATGTAACCAGACATTAGTATTTGAAGTTAGGTTTATTCATAATACTGGTTTATCGTGGCGCTTCATCACAAGCAAGATACAATACAACTTTGATGTCAAATTGAATAAAAACCAAAGAGTAACTCGTTCTCTCAAACATTTTCCTGGTTATTTTGTGTTCAGCGTCGCTTCATTTCCTCCAAATCTTTATTTGTAATGCACATTGTATTCAGTCAATAAGTTAGGAGTTATTCTCACTGTATGTACAAATCAAATTCAAGCCCGTCACAATACAGGCACGGTTCTAGTAAAAGACAAATGCAAACAGTGCGAGTTCAGTCACTCAAAACTCTTCACAGGGTTTCAAACTATGTATAGCATTTTTGAAAGAACGGTGTTCACTTTACAAAACAGTTCATTAGTCTGGAATCCTCCAACGTTCATCTACTGCAACTTCTGATACGCATTCAACACACATTAACTCACTTGTCACAAAAAGTAAATGTCTGGGAAACTGTTGTGCTCCAACTCCTTGCATATAGGTTGATGAATTGACAACTTTTTTTTTTCATTCCCACGTCTTTATCAGCTTCTGCAGATCTCTGCTTTGACGAGTGTCAATTTATAAAGTTATATTTTTGGCAAACTAGAACTACGATGGGAGTTTAGCCTAGAAGTGTCATATGTCAAATATTTCTCAGATCCGCCCAGAGGCTCTGTTGGCTGACATTGAACATGAAATTATGTATATATAAAAAGAAAAAGAGTAAACTACGGAAACTTTTATTAACACTTTAAGAAATGAATTCGTCTGTTTTTCTGTGACAATGCCGTGTCAGCCACATGCAGTCTTGTGCGACAGGGTTGAACATATAGTACACATGATAAACTTCAAGGGAATTACTTAAAGAGTAAGGAATAGATGGAGCACACACTAATACATGACTGGAGCCGCTCACTAACCCAACACACTCAGCTTGTTTGAGTATTACAGGGCCCACAATAAAACTATTAAAATACCATTTCATATCGTTTTCTTTTGGAATCACACTTCTGCAAAACGAACTCTAAACATAATGCGGTCAAACTGAAACAGCATTTAATTATGTCACCAACAGCTTGTTGATGTGTACAAGTATTCAGTGTTCCCATCATGTAAAACCATTTCAACGGCATCAAATCATCACAAGTCACTCCATCTCAAAACCACGTTCAACACATTGAATATGTATTTAGGTTAGGCTAAGTCAGTCAGAAGGCAAATATGTCACAATATCTTAACTCATGTTGGAATGTGCTTGTGCAACACACCTCTTCAGTACTGTTAACCTAGATTTGGAAACTGGTGTGGAGAAGGCTGCGACGGAACTTAGAGCAGAACGCATTTACGCCTTTTCTTAGGTTCAGGAGGCTCCAGGGCAGCCAGTATTGCCTCATCAAACACATTCTTTAATCCTTTCTGTGGAGATAAAATATTAATATTCAAAACAGGGGCTGTGCTCCAAATACATATTAGCATCTTCAGGGAACTAATTGCAAAAGAAGGCTGGGGTAGAAATGGGAGCAGGGCAATCAAACGTTTCCTTTATTCAAATAACATTATACAAGATTCCTTCATGATCAAGTTGTCCGAGTAAAGACAAGAAAAGGCTCATGGGGGAATTTATGATGCTGCAGTAGAAGAAAAAAAAAAAAGGTTACTACTGTCTAAGACGGATTGTGGCAGAAATGCTTTGGAGGTAAAACTGATGCTGAATAACAAACAAATGCATTCATGTCCAATTTCACAGACAACAGAAAGAAGAACTAAAGGTTGGCACTCTTGTTATATCAGGCAGCATAATTGTGATTAGGCCAAGTTGAAAAGAAAGCACGCATGAACAGAAAGGGGGGAAAAAAAGTTAATGGGCACAAAGTTTTTTTTTTAAGTTTAAAAGAGCGTTGTGGTTGTTTTAGTGACAGACATCTCTTTACAATGAGTAAGCAGCAGACAATCGAGAGGCAAAGCTAGATGCAAGGAGACATCAGAACAAACAGCATTTTCTCTTTCTCTGAGTTTCAGGGGGCTCTAAAGCAGCTAGGATAGCCTCGTCAAATACGTTCTTCAGTCCCCGCTACAGGAGGAGGAAAAGAAAGGAGAAAGACAGGCACACAACACAGAGTTAGATGAAGGTTGTTTTTTTTTAGCAAAATGCTGTTAGCAAAAGACAAAGGCAACATGTGTCCACCCCGGCTAGGAAACTGACAGTCAGGCACATGCTTGCCACGCTGGCTTCAAGCGCTGTTTACTGGAAGCTCTTACCTGTGTTAGGGCTGAGCACTCGACATATTTGACTGCCTTAAGGTCCCGAGCCAACTTTTCTGCCGTCTCAGGGGTGATCGGCTTCTGTTTGTTCTTAGCGAGCTTCTCCACGGTAGAGGGGTCATCGCGCAGGTCGATCTGAGTGCCTACCAACAGGAACGGGGTCTTGGGACAGTGGTGAGTTATTTCAGGAACCCACTGGAGGGAAAAAAATAAATAAAACACACACGGGGAAACTCATCACCAAAAAGGCAGACACACTCATTTACAAGTGATGCTACATGTAGGACGTTATGCATGAAAATGCTATTAGCTAAACTATGAAGTATGAAGTATGCCGTGCAAGCGGTTTAATTTCAGATATTTGGAAAGAGGATGTTATTAGATTTGTGGGTGAGCAACCTCACTGCACTTGATAAACACTTTGTACTCACCTTTTCTTTGACATTCTCAAACGAGGAAGGTGAAACACTTGAGAAACAGACTAAGAAGACATCTGTCTGTGGGTAGCTTAGTGGTCGTAACCTGTCATAATCCTCCTGTCCTGTAAAGAGACAACACTACAAATTAGCTTATCATGTGTCAGACAAGCAGATGTACTTAACTCCATTAGGAATGTAATTAAAAAGGAGTAAAACATAATCTTACCTGCTGTATCAAATAAGCCAAGGGTGTACGGTTCACCCCCAATCATTACAGTTACTGCATAGTTGTCAAAAACCTGTAATACAAGAGTGAATGGAATGTTTGTTTCGTTCAAGGGTAGCTTTTACTTTACTTTCTGAACCTGTCAGCATGCATCGGACTCTGAAACACACCAAACTCACTTACTGTAGGTACATATTCAGAGGGGAATTTGTTCGTGGTGTATGAGATCAGTAGGCAGGTTTTTCCCACCGCTCCATCACCCACCACCACACATTTGATAGTCTGCATCTCTGTACTTTTTTTTGATTCTGCTGGGAATGCAGTTAGCTGTTGGGAGAGGTGATAACTCGTTAGGACATTTTAATGTGTTTGGATTGTTGTTGTAACATTGGCTCTGAACTCATTACGTTTATCTCGGTGTCTGCCCTAACGACAGCTTTGATTAAGCAAGGGGGTCTAAGGGAAAAAAGGCTTCGTAAGCTAGCATTAGCTAACGCTGGATAAATGTCACACCCCATCACCAGAACTGTCTGGAGGCTAACGTTAGCTATTGACAACGTTAACTCACTTGCATCAACACTTTATTACCGAGCTAACTAGTATTTTTAAATTAGGCAATATATAAATCACACAATATCACACTACCCAGCTTATTGAACGCGTAGTGACGGTGAAAATGTATTTGTTATCGGTTAGCAAGCTAAGCTAACGCAGTGCTAGCAATCACTAGACAATGCTAGCTAGTTAGCTAGCTTAGCTAATGTTAGCTTGTAAAGTAACGCTAGTTCACTCGCTGTATCTCAGTCCCAGCTAACAAGACGAAGCATGAAAACATATATCCGAACTCCTATCTATACTAACATCAGTCAGATAATTGTTTTCGTTACGTACCAATGTCCCTCCGCTAGCTGACGTTAGCTGTCTATTTCGCCGGGCGTTGGCACCAGCGATCAACGGCAACTTGCTACACTCGGGGAGAAGCTAAGTGAAGTCCAGACATCAACTGTCAAGGTAGAGAGAATAATACCGGTTATCACCTTCAAAATAAAACATTTAGCATGCGTACCTAAATATTAGACTACGTATTATTTTAGAAAGACAGGAACTACACTAACAAATTATAACATATTTTTAATCAAATCTATAGTTTTTTATTTGAGGTACTTCGTCCCCATATGCAGTTTTCATATATTGTAGGCACAGCGGTGGAATGTAACTAACTTATGTTTATTAATTAAAAGAAAACTGTGCCTGTGCTGTCCATTTTGAGGTAACTTAGTTGTAGGCTACTTTACTTGAGTATTTCCATTTTATGCGACGTATTGGATGCCAATACAGTACTTTTTACTCCACTACATATATTTATATTTGAGTCAAGTCAATTGCATTTATATAACCCAATATCCCAAATCCCAAATTTAAATCAAGGGGATTTACAAACCGTTGGCTACGATATTCAACTCCCTCTGTCCTTACTTAGGACTTTTAGTTGTGTGTTTTTATTTTATTTTATTTTGTTTTATTAGTTTTGGATATATATTATACAGTATATTAGTGTTAGTCCTTCCCATCCAATTCTAATGTCTGAATAACTTTAAGACATAAAAGTGAATTGCTCTTTTAGAAGGTGTACATGTTTATGCTAATTGTTATTATATAAGGGGCATAAAGTGTAATAAAAATATAATTTTGAAATTATTTTGTTTAACAAATGTAAGACAGGCCTAACCGTTTATTCATACAAGCCTGCACTTGTTTTCGTTGTGCTTTTATTTTGAAAGCTAACTTTCTCTGGTTATGGTGGCTGTCTTGACACGAGTTCATGCCAGTGGTTCCTGCAGCAGAAGTGGTGACATCACCTCCTAAATCTCTCACACCCTCTTCTAAATTTGAGCTCCACCTCTTCCACACTAAATCTACACGCTGCAATTTAAGTAATTTGAGTACCAAACATGTTTTTTTATACATGCACTATATTGTGTGTATTTAGCTGAGCTGTTAAATACAGAAAAATATGAAAACATCTACAATACAATAGCCCTGAAATGAATACTGCATTACTGTAATGATCTTTTGTTGTTTTTATTGTTTAGAAGTTGACACAATCCTGTGATATGTTTTAAGGGCACAGCTACTTTGCTATAGGCCTCTTTGTGGAAGACAGTTGTGCATGTCACAGTAGAAAAAGCACAGGTGCAACTAATAGAATGACCGATGGCTGAATTCCTTTATTGCATGCTGGCTCACTGTCACACTGATTGCTTTACTGGGGCACATGAATAGAACAGAGTCGTTGTTAATGTTATTAGTAACAACTGTGCTTTATATGACAAGTCTGCTCTGAAAAAGACCTCAAAGGCGTTTTTCTAATGTTTTGTCCCCCCTCATTTACATGCATGAGGGTGACAGAACAACAAAAACAACATATAATGCAATCTAATAACACACTGCCGGAGACTAAATACTTAAGTACCTCTTTGACAGGTATAAACTGAACATTGCTTCGCAAAAAATAAGGATTATTGCATTCGATTGCACAGGTTTGTCTAATAAAACTGTGAATATATGCGGCTCTATGTACTGTTCTCTGAAAGCACAGACCAGCAGACACAATTATCCAATACCTTGCCGCTACAACCGGCAGGGTAATGAAATCTGCTTGACAAGGTTGACAAATCACCAGTGCCTCTTTGAGAGAATAAGTCACATTTTCTGGGGGATTTTAATATAATTTAGCTTTGATTTGTGACGGTCCCTCCTCCGTTCGTTGGTGGCTGCAGAGCTATTGGAGGGTAATCAGTGACATGGGACACACTGGGCCCGGTAAACCCCTTTAAGCCAGAGCAGCAGCCAGCAGTTTGGGCAGAAGTCCGCACACCACACATCTCTGCATTGTGGCTTTTGGTGTCTTTTCCTTGTTTTTACAGCGTAAACATCCATGCAGCACATTTTACAGATCAAATCCTTTTCAGACTTCACAGATTCCTCCCATGGATTTTTCACAAGTATAAATAAATTATCTTGCCTTCATTTTTGTGTTTCTGCAACGTTTCAGATCTTTGGAGCACTACACCACTGACTGATTTTATAAAACCCAGAGAAACTGGTGGTAAAAGTATCAACCTCTATTGTCCATATAAGACCTGCAAATATGTTAAATGAAAGCCAAGAGCCTCACAGGGGCGCCAATTTTAAGATGATTGGATATTCAAAAGTTGGGCCCAAAGTTATCCAAGGCCCTGGCACCAGAATTAATTTAGGTTTTAATCATTTATACTAAGAAAAAAAGAAGCCGAAAGCCACTTTTTGACTTTGGTTTATTTCTCAGTTTAATTCACCCACTGATAGAATGTCCACTGGAGGAATAGTTTTGTAGCCTGCAGTATAAATTATATAATATATCACCTATAACTTTCAACCACAGATGTTTCAAATTGAAGTTGTTGATGCCGCCGTATTTTTCTTGCAATCGTTATCCTCCACTCAGCGATGTGTGTTGATACCAAACAACACAACATTAGAATAAAGAGGATCCAACGCAGCGTCGCCCACCAACTGGTTCAAACACACAAACAAAATAAGGTTTTAAAATACTTTACTTTTGCTCATGGCACATCATCTCATATATTTTATTAATTTGATTGATTATCAACTGCTCTTAATGTTTTTATCAACATTCCACTGAATGACTATTGGAAAGTTCAGTATATTGTCTCTGTAGATTCTTCTCACCTTATTTCATCTTGTTCTGGAATAGTCGTGGTGGTGGTTGTTGTTATCACTGTGGAAAACAATACTTTGCATTAAACGTCAACAAACTACTTTTACTGACTGATCAATCCTGTCTACGACAAACTGTTTAACCATCATATGGGCCCAATATTCCTTGACTGAATATATATGTTGGCCAGCCACATCACCATGAGAACAATAAATTAAACTGTTTGCACATTTCAATACTGTTATAAAATGTTTTTGTGTTTTTTGTAAATGATGTAGGTCCCAGACCTTCTGTCCCATTGAGGGACAGCAAGACTGCTGTAATAAGAATTTTATTTGTTATTGGAAAATATGATCTAGATACTGTTTCAAATGTTTTTACACCCTGCAAAGAGATACAATGGGCGTAATAATTCATATTTTAGTTTTCTTGGAGTGAAAAATGCAGTTTCCCTTTTGTTGGTTAGTTGCAACAGACATTTTTTGTCCATAATGTGGAAGTCAAAATTGTCTTTGACTTCACAACACATGAAAAGAACACAATTTGAGGACAGACATTAGCAACAACAAAAAACACAATTTCAAGGAAAATAACTTTTAGATTTTAGTCAACTTTAGTCGCCTACAAGTGTGAGTCAGTTTCTGAGTTTTTGTCTTTCTGGGTCAGTAAAACATTATGAAGCTATTAGTATACCTGTGTTGGAGACGCTGAGCTTGACACCGCTGAAGATATTCCTTCCCTGTCTGGCGATGACACACCAGTACATATCATCATCACTCGCTCCGAGAGAATTGATAGTGACAGTGAAGACCCCTGCCTCCTTATCATCTGCAATGGAGCTTGTGCCTTTTTGTCGCCCCCTGGGTGTTTTCACCACTATGTCACACAGCTCATATATCGATCCTTTGCACCAGTACTTTGTGTAGTCTCTGAACTGACTGTCGTACTGACAAGAGACTGTCACAGATCCTCCGTATGTTCCTGTCACCACCTCTGGAGCCGACAACTGGACGGAGTCCACAGCATGCTTTGTTAGCCAGAAGAGACAGAGAACTGGAGCTGGGAAATGCAAAAAAAAAAACACAGGTGAATCGGTCTTTTCAAGTTTCTCGAGCATTACACAGCGACAGTATTTTTAAAAAAGCTGCTCTTACCGTTGAAGAGGCCAAGAGATACCCCTGAGGTCTTCATGGTGAAAATGCAAAGAACAATGGGAAGCAGAAGCAAAGTGTGCAACATTGGCCGACTTCCTCTTATGTCTCCTATGTTGTAAGATTTGTGCAATGATGTGATTCATGTGATTTGAGTAGGCTTGTGTTTGCATGGTTATTGTTGTGTTGAGATCCCACAGCCCATAAATCTTTCTCTTGTGTATCTTGTCCATCTGTGTGGGATACTTTAAGGTGCATGGGAACTGTAAGGCCAGTTTGTTTACTTAAACAGTAGGTGGCACTAAAGACCATTAGAGGAGGTATTATGTTTAGTACACTCTCTATCATCCTCTTTATTTTTCTTTTGTGTATTTCAGGAAGAAAGAAGAGGAATGAAGACCACATGAAGAAAATCAAAAGAATGTTCCCGTTTCTCACAAACATGCATTACATCAGTCTTCCTGTTGCGAAACAGAAATCGCTCTCGTCAGTCTCTCTGTCCGTGTATCTGTATCTATCTGTGAATCTGTGTGGCGGTATCATTTACTATGGGACAAACAAAATGATCTTTTGCCCCATTGCTTCACAAACATTGCATTTATCTCAGTATTTCCTCAGGCTTTAGTTCATCTAATTTAAATCTTTGCCATTTTTAGGCCACTCTACATATTTAATGGATTAATAATGATGTAACTGATGCCATGTATTATCATAAAAGATTTCAGATTTCTTTCCACAGGCTTTGATATTTCATGTGCATATCACATCCACAGCGTTTGACTTTGTTGTTCTCTGAGGTGCAGTCCCGTCCTATGTTTAGTTATGCTACAGTTCATGTTATATTTTGATTTGTGTCACGTCATCTCTCTCAGTGACAGCTAACATTGCACTGTTACAGTGTTTATAAGAACCACCAACGCAGACTTTAAATGGTTTCAGTCAAAATGTATACATATATACATGTAGATGTAGCAATTGTAAGGAAAATATTTATATAACAAATATTACTATATATTATCATTGTGTACTCTGAACTGAGTTTGTCCGAGAGCAGAGGCACAACACAGTTCACATTAAGGTAGCCTGACACGTCTTTTCCAAACAAGAGTATACTGAACTTCATGCTGCATATTTTATTTCGTTTTATTACAGTCTGTGAAATTTACAGTCTATATATTACATTACATACACACTTACAAATGTATAGCAACAAAGATAAATATATTCTCTGAGTTTTGGAAAAGCTGGAATGACGTTAATGTGTTCTTAAAGGTCAAGCCGCATTGGAAAACAGAACTATGAATGTGACGCATGCGCTGGTGCTGAGTAACTGTGAAGGTTACGACACCCACAGGCACAAATCTGTTTTTGAAAACTTCCCTTATAACTTCATTTTATTAAACCTATTAAAAAACCTATATGCATAGGATCGTTTTATCTGAACCAAATAACCTCCACCACTTATTCTTAAACTCATTTTAAGTTTGTGAATTTTCAGGCTGCTATTTAATGAGGTCACAGTGACAGCATTCTTTTCTTTTCAACTGAGCAGATGTATAATTCAAGTACATTCATGATATGTGACAGATTAGCCTTTGATTTGCACCTCGGGGAAAATATATTAAACTTTCCTAAGATGATGAAGTGACCTTGAATTGGATTGTTTTTCACTTTAAGTGAGACAATCAGTCGGTAAATGAACCACTTTCAGTCCCCACAACATTTGTTTCGACGCCTTTTTTATTTTTGACACGCCATGTTTGTTTTGGAAAAGCAAATGGCATTACTTCTGTCTCTAAGCTTCGGCTCAGCCAAGGTGTTTTCCCACTGACACCAGCATATCTTTTTTAAGTATTACATAAACTGTTAAAGATAAAGAAGGCTGCATTGTAAAGGAATTGAAATGATTAGATAAGTTCTCCATTTTCTATGTGAATGCTTTTGATTATAATGCAAATCCCTCTTCATGACATATCATGATCCTCTTTTCAGCGTGATTAGAGTTGTCAAACATATTTATCATCACATATCTGCAGTCTAAGTAGTTTTACAAAGGCAATTTTGCCCTGGTGCTTAAGCGAGTTGACTTCTAATGCTTTATGTCACCGCTGAACGGAGACGGGGAATTTACTGCGTGACATGAAAGGCATATTTGATAAGATATCATATATTCAAGCACTGTAGTCAAATTAATAAACATCTGTCTTTCCTCTTGTTTAGCTGTGCATGCATAGATAATCCCTTGAAAACATTTACATGTTTTTCTCTCTGATATGAGATACGAATATGTATTGTCAAGTCAGGCATAATTGGTGAAATGTAATTATCTTCATCCCAACCAAACATTTGTGACAAATTCTTCAATGTTTAGATCAAGCCAGAACCTTATTTTCTGCATTGTATTTGCTTTTTTGGATTATGCTTGTTTTGGATAAATGAGTCCTTCACACAAGGAGAAAGTGGGCCTGTGGAGACCATGCCTGAAAGTGTGATAAGTAATCACATATTACTCCCTAAGTGAGCACGTTTGTCCCAACGTGAGCAACGCAGATGTCCCAATTTGGTTACATTTGAGCAAACTTGGAGTGTATAAAAGTGAGTACACCTGTTAGATGACCTCCTTGTACAAGGTAGTCATGGGCAAAGTACTGTTTGTGACGGGTAAGTCAGTGCTGCATTATGTGCACATGGTCTCCTTGTAATTGCTAGTTCCAGGATTTGTACAAACACTATATTGCAGCCATCTGGAGAGGAACATTTTGAGCACTATTATGAAATGTATTTTTACTGAAAGATAACATGTGACTTATAGTCATACAGCTCTGGCCCTGCTGCAGCTTGGTAAGCCGTCTATGAATATGGGATACAGTGTGCATGTTTAATTTCCTTTTTTTTCCGGTCATAAATTGCGCTACCGTAGGTGTTTGGTCGTTAATAATAAACTTCTTTTGAACCAAAGGCTCATCTTTCATACTGTCACGCTACTTCACAAACTGGGCACAGTACAGACCACCTCTAACCATATTCATGCCCAATGACATCGACCCATGCCTGTGTACCCATCTTCTGTATGCCTTCGCCACCATAAAGAACAACCAACTGGCCACCTATGAGTGGAATGATGTGGAGCTTTACAGTCAGTTCAACGCCCTGAAGAACAAGTGAGTTACTGTCTCCTCTTGTATAAAAGGGAAAAAAAACAATTCAGTTTCACTAATAACGCACAGTTAGGAAAGAAGGTGTGTTTTTAGTTGTCGTTGCATTGTAAAATGTCTGATTCCTTTGGCAGGAATGGCAACCTGAAGACTCTTCTCTCTGTCGGAGGATGGAACTTTGGCTCTACAGGGTGAGATGATCTACAGATATCGGCAGACTTGGCTCTCTAAATGGTGGAAATCTTCTGATTTAATACATTTATTTCTGTTCCCACATTAGATTTTCACAAATGGTTTTGAGCCCTACCAACCGTCAGACTTTCATCACCTCAGTCATTTCATTCCTGAGGAAGTATGAGTTTGATGGGCTTGACGTTGACTGGGAGTATCCAGCCAACAGAGGAGGATCCCCTCAGGAGAAGCAGTACTCCTCTGTTTTCCTGGAGGTTGGTTAATTGCTCAGTTTCAGGTTTATTTTTTCACCCAATGCAATTTGAATAATTCCATACCTGATAGCAAATCTAACTGCTCAAGCTTGTCTCAAATGTTTTGGGCCAGGATAAATCCCTGTGGGGCTTCCACTGCGCCCTGTGCTGAATAAAATATACATAAAAGCAACAAACGGACAACCTGACCATTTTACAAATCACGGATTCTGAATTGTGGAGTTCAGTTAATACTAAATATTTTATATCTGTTGACATTCAACAGGAGATGAGAGCCGCCTTTGAGAGTGAGGCCAAGCAGAGCAACAAGGCTCGTCTTCTGATGTCTGCTGCTGTGGCGGCTGGAAAGAGCAACATTGATTATACTTATCAGATTCCCAAGCTTGGCAAGTAAGCACTCAAAGCAATATTTGTGCTGTGTCCAATCTGATCCACAGCAACATTAATGAGTCACAGTGGAACGGAACAACTCTAATTCTCAACCTTTTTAATTTAAATCATCAATGTAACCTTGTTAAATGTCGCCTCTGTGTTGTCCACACCCAGGGCCCTGGACATGATCAACGTCATGACATACGACTTCCATGGCTCCTGGGACCCCATGACTGCCGAGTGCAGTCCCCTGTTTAATTAAAGGCCGAGAGGACCAGGGTGGTTTCATCTATTTCAATGTGGTGAGTACTTGAACATCCTCACAACTAAATTCACCAAAACTGGGCTTGTGTAAAGAAAGAATACACCCGCAATCTGCAAGCTTTATCTGCAAATATACATTTTTCCAGTTCCAGAGCCATGTATATTTCCCTTTTCTTTGTCCCAGGACTATGCCATGAACTACTGGAAGAGCCAGGGAGCCCCGGCTGAGAAGCTGATTGTTGGTTTCCCTACATATGGCAATACATTCACTCTTAGGAACTCTGCTAACCATGGTGTTGGAGCCTCCATTGCCCGTGCTGGAACTCCTGGAAAATACACACAAGAGGCTGGAGAGCTCGCTTACTTTGAGGTGCGCTTTCTTATTATTGCATTAAAGTCATAGAGAATAAGCTTGAATGTTGATGGCGGTTCAGTGTTAGTTAATATTCTTCTGTAATGCTTGATGACAGAGCAGGTTGGTTTTTCACAGTGTTAAACACTCGAGGCTGTCATTAATGCACTGCTTTGTGAAATTACAGATCTGCGGCTTTTTGAAAGATGGAGCTACTGAGGTTTGGAACCAGGCCCAGGATGAGCCATATGCCTATAAGGGAAACCAGTGGGTGGGCTATGACAACATGAAGAGCTTCCAGATCAAGGTAACAGAGCTGCACAGAATACTTGTTCTACTGTTTGACAGGCCAATCTGTTTGCTGCAGTTAATTAGCTCTGAGCTAAAAATGTTCCCCACTCTGCATAAACTGTTGAGATTAAATAATATAAAATGTGAAAGTTTTCCCTCTGTGCCACTGCATAATGTGACAGGAGCAAATGTGTTAAAATACGACTATTTGATCCCCTGTTTTCTGTATGTCGGGTCCTGCTGCAGTTACTACAAGTAACAAAATGCTTTTTTACAATGCCCCCCTCTGGCTGTCTGTAGGTTGACTGGGTGAAAAAGAGTAACTTTGGAGGCGCCATGGTGTGGACCCTTGACATGGACGACTACATGGGCACTTCCTGTAACCAGGGAAAATACCCACTGATTAATGTTCTCAAAAAGGGCCTTAATCTAGAACAAGCATGTAAGAAATGTAATACTTTTATCATTGGTGATCAATGTATAACACGATGAGAAATATGTATTATATTAAATCATTGATTTGTTGTGTTCTTCAGCCTGCGCCCCTCCTGCCACTCCCCTTCCTCCAATTGCAGGAGTGAGCGGGACAACCGGAGGCAGCTCTGGAGGAGGCTCCAGCGGCGGCTCCAGTGGCGGTAGCTCCTCTAGTGGGAACTCGGGCACCAGCGGCATGAACAGCGGGTTCTGCGCTGGAAAGAGCAGTGGCATCTACCCCGACCCAACAAACAAGAACCAATTCTACAACTGCAGCAACGGCAAGACCTACTTTGAGAACTGTGCTGCTGGTCTGGTCTTTGACACCTCCTGTTCTTGTTGCAACTGGGCCTAGAGCTGA
Organism: Anarhichas minor; assembly: GCF_050575085.1. Lineage (NCBI taxonomy): Eukaryota > Metazoa > Chordata > Actinopteri > Perciformes > Anarhichadidae > Anarhichas > Anarhichas minor. The sequence continues at coordinate 14,109,209 of NW_027466449.1, forward strand.
AGTTATAGATTGACTTAACTGTTCAAAGGCTGGATGACTCTTTTTTACATTTGTTCTTCATTCTCAGAGGCCAATTTCTTTAAGTACAAAGTCCTTCCCTCTGCATTGGATGTTTAACAGTGTAAAACCTGAGGCTGTCCTCTTGACTAGTTCATTCTGAAAGCAAAGAAAATAAACATTTGAATCATTGCATGTGTGTTTTCTTTGTTGTTACTTATAAAATGCGGTGTCAGAACTGTCTCTGTATCGGTCAAACCCACACTATGTTCACCATATCAGTATAATTGTTTAATACACATGTTATATAGTAATCCATGTACATATGCCAAAAGATATGCAAACACACAACAATATGAAAACAAAAGATTACAATTAAAACGACAAACAGAAAACAATTGAAACTGAAAAAAAGTATTTAAAAGTATGCTACAGATAATCACAATCCTTGTATTGAAGATTTCAAACCCTGATGAAATACAAAACACAACAATCCACAATTTGATAAACACTGTCTTAGATTGACAGAATAAAAATGAAAGAGTTTGAACTATAACCTCTAACAGTAGCACACCATCTACTTGGCAAACATGTGTCATTTCCAGCACAACAACAATAACACAGTTTTTTTTTTTGGTCGGCTTTGGTAAAACATCCTTGAAGATAAATTGTTGTAATACTTCATCTCCTACAGTAGCCACTAAAGGACAAAACACAGCTGCTTCCCCTCTCAGCTGCTCTCTGGCTCAGCTTTCTGCTCTGTTTGGGCCGATCCATTCTGCTCTGCTGCTGGTTCCTCCACCATGGCTGACTTTTTCGTCGTTCCTGTTGGGATGCAGAGGGAGTATGAGTGGGGGATGATGAGTGTGAAATGAATGAAAAACAAACCAGAGACAGCAGTGTGTGAGGGCGCTTGGCTGATATTGCACCTGTGAGGTAATTTCTGTGCATTCGATGGAACAGCAGGAGACCAATGAAGAAGATAAAACCAAAGCAGGCGATTATCATTCCGCACAGCAGGAAGCTGTAGCTGCCTTTAGTCTGGATAATCTGGGGATGAGACAGAGACAAGAAACTGCTCAACACAAATCCAAAATCTCTGCGGGGCTTGTTTTTGCAATTATAAACCTATTTCTCAACTGCGCACACTATTTTTCTACAATAATGGAGATACTCATCAGACTTACTGAGCCAACCAGAACCTGCATCACCATCTCTCCCATCCCTGCACTTGTCACCAGCACTGACGTTGCACATCCTGCAAAAAAAAGGAATGCACGGTTTATTTCCTCTCCTTGCTTTGATTCCATATTTTGTGTTGTAATTATTGTGCTGTAAACACATCACTATACCCTGATAATCAAGGATGTCTTCAGTATAGGCGAGCATACAGGGGAATATGCTACTGAGGAAAAGCCCACATAAAAAGGTCCCGACAAAAAGAAAGGTGGTGCTGGTGTAGAAAATAAGCAGCATCAAGACAGTAACAATGGCACCTGCCTAAAAAGAAGAGCGAGACATATCAGTTAGGTTAAGTTTCTTTGTGCATGTCCCATCTACAACGGCACTCTGGATGTTTTCTAGGCCTTACCAGGTTGAACATGAGCAGTTTCACAGGCTGGAAACGGTACGAAAGCGGAATGGACAAAAGACGGCCGGCAGTGATCGCTGCCCAAAAGATACTGGCCAGGTAACCAGCTGTCTTATTTGGCAATGACATAGGTGGTCTCACACCGTAAGTGTAGACAAAGCCGGCATATGCACCCTGGAAAGAAAAGGCAGATTCTGTCATCTGCTATGCTTTCTGACGTTTATGTGGTTTTCATATGCGTTCCTAACATTTTATGTTGAACATAGTAAGTGAAGTGCACGTCACATTATTTATCTGCACCCCTCACTCACCACAATGCCATCGGTCATGAAGAGCACCATCCCACCGAGGATATGAATCATAAAGAAGGATACCGGCAGCCCGCGCAGGTTATCATTCTGACAGCAGCTAAAGATATTCCCATGACCTGTAACAGAGCGCGAGGGTCACACAGATTGTAGCACACAAAATGGCATTTATTGTGATTTTTATTTTTTCAGTCTAAGCCGACTGAAAATCTGCTGAAGAATGTATGACTCATCCTAAAATACGAGTCCTGTGTATAAAGCACTTCTTCCATGTCTTTACCTCCAGCTGCATGTTCCTTCTGCTCCACTTCTGAGCCCTCGGCCCCCTGCTGGTTCTCCATTGCTAGTTCATCTTTGTCCAGAAGACGAGGTGTGCCGGGGCAACATAGGATAAGTTGCTCCCAATACATCAGGAACAGGACTGCAAGGGGCACGGGCAGCTGAGGGTGCATAATGAATATTTTTTGCCATTAACTAACCATTAACTAAAAATATCAGATTAAGAAAAAAAGAGTATTTCTTCTCTTGCACATCTACTACTGTAAATCTGTCCAACATCTCACATTGATCAGCGCCATGATCCAGAAAGCATAGTGCACATTCGACTCCCCTCCCTCGTGGGGCAGGGAGCTCTCGTTTATGTTGTGCGCTGCAATCGGACTGTTTCTCAGCAGGTTCCTGTGATGAAGCACGATCTCAGTCTCATTCCCTGTGTGATTCCCACAGCCCGTCTCGGAGAGGAAAGGATCTGCAATCAGTGGGCTCACTAGGGCTCCGAACCCAATGAAGAAATGAAGAGCCTGTGAAAATGTAGAAGAGAAAAGCCAGAAATGTGACTTACTGTGTTTTTTATTATACAATTGGCTCATAAAAGTTCTATTAATTATTCACCAAATGCAAATGCTATCATGTCAGATTCCTACAGGTGAGGTACAGGTACTACTACTTATTCACCTGCAAGAAAACAGCCGAATCCCTCTGGTAGATGGTCACCAGTTGGATGTTAGCGATGGTGTCAATAATGCCCATCGCAAACCCAGACACGGCCATGGCGATGGCAAGCAGGAGAACATTATTGCACAGAGGGATGATGGCAAATATTACAGAGATGGTGAGAGTAGAGACAAATAAGGCAGCTAGAGCGCTGAACAACCTTTAAACAAGAGAAGAGACATCAAGGTTATAATGGCAGTGAATTGTTTCCAGATTATTCGTGCACACCGAACACCTGCAAAGCAGAGTCTGGGGGAGGGATACTCACGTCCTCTTGAAAATACCACCAATAGAGCTGCCAATCAACAAGCAGAACTGCTGGGCAAAGAATACCCAGGTAATCTGACTAAGTGTGGAGTTTGTTTGACATTGCAAGTCCAAAATTGTGGGTCCAAGGAAAGCAATGCAGAGTCCAAAGCTGAAGAAAACACTCCAATAGGTCAGTGTGTGATGGGCATTCCTTTTGAATAGAGTCACGATCCGCTCATCCACAAACATCTTGACCACAGCAAAGATAGATGTAGCTCAGTGAAACAGACTGACAGGGATTTTACTCACGACCAAGTATCACACTCTCAATATGTGAAGATGTGTGGATGGTTTTTTTGTCGGAAAATGAGTTTCTGGATCTCTTTTAAAGCTTTTAGCGCCCTCCTCTTTGGATTGCTTAACTGAAAAGGATGTCCTTTTTAGTTAATGGGTGAAGTGGAGATTCTTCCAACAATAATATGACTTATGAATTGTGTTAATGATTAGCAATGAATAAGAGTCTGTGTTGAAATGCTAGCAGAAAAATGTGCATTTAAATGTCAGGGCACTTCCAACCATATCACTGGAAAATGTATCATCAAGGAAGCAATGACACACAGGTTTTCTACCTTGACTATCTTGCGGTACTTATTGCTAAATATTACATAACGTGTTCATCTGTGACTGAGACATCATTTAATTATTTATTGTGATGAAACACACACCTCTTTCTTCTCAAGCAATCTTGTCTATGTTTAAATTATTTTCAAAGACCTTTGTTCAATATGCTGCTGAATATATCCAATATCCAGTCTATTACATGTATCCACAATGTTTCTAATTATTTATCCTCTCTTACATTACATTACATTACAGTCATTTTATCCAAAACGACTTACAATTCAGATTCTATCACATTTCTACACCGTGGGCACAGCTACGGGAGCAATTTTGAGGGTGCTGGGGATCGAACCACCGAAGGACGGCCCTGTTCTCCACTGAGCCACAGTCCCTACCCTAAAGTGGCTCTTTATAGCCACTGTGGCGATGTGGCTCTATGGATGCCGATGCCGACCTTGTCGGTCAATGCAATTCTTTGATCCAGACTGACTAACAACTATGGACTACCATGACATTTGGTACAGATATTCATGGTACCCAGATGATACTAAACTAAGGCTTTGAACTTGGTAAACAACATACATGCCAAAAATCAACGTGTTAGCATTGTCATAATGTTGGCACACTGTCTTTATATATGGCATTTGGTGATGTATTGTAGACTGAGGTCTGAACTGAACTGAATACTGGTTTGAGGTTTTAATAATAATTGTTATCAAATTTAATCGTGCATCTTCTTCTTGTTCTCATTTTTTTTTTCTTGCTGGCATGTGTGTGTGTGTGTGTGTCCGTCTAAAGTTCAGGAAGGCCACTCAGGATGGACAATATGTGCAACATGACACTACAATGTTTAGCTTGACCCCATTTGAGGACGGATGTCAACCTGCGAAGGAACTGGCAGATACTGTACATCTCAAGGCTATCGCATAATTTAGATATTTGGAATTCTTGCACTCAATTGTTCCGTGTTCAATTTTATATGTATTTTATATGCGTTGTATTACTTGGCCCTCAGTGGGATGAATAAAAGAAAGGGCTTAATACCTAATCCCTTTAATGATTGCATGGGAGACGCAAAGCTCTACCGGTGATGGCCAAACATGGGCTTCCGGCAAAGTTGAAACAAGGGAAACTGAAGAAATCACAATACAGTCTAATTATTAAAACTGCAAATGTAGGCATCTTTAAACATTGTGTGGAATACTCTGACACCATTAAAAGCTCCCTGAGTTATATGCAATATACATTTGCATGATGATGACACAAATCTTTATGTGTTTGATTTACTGGATCATTTTCTTTAAGCATGCAATTTTTTGCTCTCAGTAATCAATCATCTTTAATAAATGTTGCTTTCTTGGTACTTAATTTGCTACTTGCACAAGTATGATGCATATCCATATTCTCTAGTCTTATTTTAAGTTACTTGTGACACATTTTCCTGTGAGTGTATCTGTCTACACAATGGAGCATATGCCAGGATCCCACAGTCTACCAAACTCAGCTGTGTAACTGATTTGCCAACATGCCCTGCTCGGTGGAGATGCTGGTCGGGTACTAAAACCTGAGAAATATGTGTGTTTATACAAAAGGCATTCATTAACATCCGCTTCCTCTTCTGGAGATATAGCAACACAAGATGACTTCTCCAGGTAATTGTCAACTAACACAATCCTAGAGGCGTGCAAGGGGGGTGTTAAAAATCTACTGAAGTAGGACATCTGTTTTTGAATCAACATATCATTTACACAGGTTAAAAGGGGGCTCTCGTGTACAAGAAGTTAAGAAGAGGAACTGTATGTGTTTGCGAATTAAAGAACACAAAATTCTCGAAAATCAGTGTACTTGAGGAACTGAGTGGGTGAATAAGTATAAGATGCTCCACATTTTATAAAAGTAAATGTATCACTTGATTTATTTATTGTATTTTTGTTGAACACTTTTACACCCCCCTCCAGACAAACACTATGCTTGGAATGATAATTTGTGCTGCTCCTCAAAATAAATTCAGTAACATTGCCAGAAATTCTTCATGTCCAGTCCTTCACTCTCTTTGAAGAATATGCAAATATTGTTAATCTTGAAAGTTGAACTGCTGGACACAAGATAATAATAATAATAATAATAATAATAATACATTTTATTTATATAGCGCTTTTCAGAGTACTCAAAGACACTTTACATTAAAATCATTATATATAAAAGCAATACACTAAAAACATAAAATACACAATATCGGTCACACGTTAAAAGCAGTTTTGAACAGGTGGGTTTTGATGTTTCCCATTTCACTGAAACGTGTCTATGCACCAGAGGCTTCAGCTGTGCACATTGCACTTTTCATCACTAGTACTCAGAGACATGTTTCCCCTTCGGCAGATGAATGGTAAAACAGCCTTCTAGTGTCAAACTCTGCACATACATCAGCACGCACAGTGACGCTCAAACACCGAAGTGAAATAACAAAGTAACGCAACACATAGGAGAGCATTTTCTACACACAGTTTCAACACTAGATGGTGTAAAAGTATTGCATTCATCCACAATTTAAGGCAAAATAAATCCGGTTTGCCTCTGGAACGAGATTGTTGCTCTCTCTATCTCTTAAACACACCGAGCACAATACACAGGGCTTGCTGATGGCAGCCACATGAGGAGATAAGACATCACTGACGGGCTTTAAAGTGGACAAAAGCGACATTGCCTTGCACCTCTCTGTCTCATCTCTATAGGCTGACATTCAGCCAACTCTCGATGAGAGGCCTGAGACAGTTCCAGGACAATGTGAAAGGAATCATAATCTGATTTTTCTCTCTGCTCTTCCCCCAGCATATACTTCTTTTTTGTATCAAATCTGTATTTTACCAGGTAACTCTCATTTTGATGAGAAAATCTCTTTTCCAAGAGAGCCCTGGCCAAGACGGCAGCAAAGTGTTTCAAGCAAGATATACACAGACGTACTAGTTAATACACAGTCACATGCCCAGGAACACAGACAGGAGGAAACAGAAACAGCTATGGAAGCAATTACAAACTCTTATTGAATTAGCCTCCAAACCCTTCACAAAGTGTTTAAAAGTTCTAACTGGGATCAACTGCAGGTCTGTGTGCAATCGGTTCCAGGCTGCAGGGGCGGACAGCATGAAGGTCTATTTCAGTGCCAGCCTGACGGACAAACAGTAAGATGGTGCCATTTGATCACAAACAACAATAACTACTTTTAGGGGAGATATACCCAGAAAGATTGGAGGGGAGCAGACCAAGGATGGACTGAATATGTGCCAGTGAGTAAGTCTGTGCAAAGCCAATGAAAGCCACAACACTGTGTGAGCCTGCAGAGAAAAGCACATGCTGCCATATAATATAAAATAATAATAAATGCCATGGATTACATGCTAATACCTCCAAAGCCCACTATATTTCTTCATAAGCCTGTGGATGTGTATATTTAATAACACGTGAGAGAGCAAAATAAACATTTCAAGGTCTTTGAGAAGGAGGAAGTCACAGTTACTTGTCAAGTTAGACAGTGATTTAGTGAGTATATGCATTAACACAAGTGAGGGGATTAGCTATACTTGACATGATACAGGCTCCTCTTGGAGCAGTAAGACATGTACCTGTCACATATCTGTATTTCTCCAGTGAGTCCCCGGCAGCCCTGGATGGAAATGCCCTGCAGTGTACCCCCGACACATCTCCTCAGGCCCAAAATAGAGCCAAGGATATGTGGTATGCAAACAGACATGGCTGCGGGGCAAAACAGTTCTATTCTTCGAGGCTCTGGGCTGTCAAACTAGCTGCTAGGTGGTAGCAGTTAAAACATAAAGCACTTGTGAGGGTTGGTACATGAGCAGATAAAAAAAGTCATCAAATTATTCCGAGGACTTTAATAAGAGAGAGAGACAAAGAAAATGAAGTGTCACTTTCACGTGAAATCATTTCTATGAAACTGATAAGGGAGCATTCTCTGAAGGCTAACTCTTTGCTTTTTAAAAGTAGGAAGAAACCAATCCGAAGATGCTAAAACAGTGACGATGAAGGGATCTTATCTTTAATACAGACTAACTGCTTTACCACTGTTTTCTTAAGAATAATATATAATAAGGACAGCCCCACACCACGTCTGCTAATATTTATATTTCATTTGCCAGTTATGTTTTGATGAGAAACAATCACTGTTCTTCAACTGCTGGAATTGCTTTTTGTACGGCTTACAAGTCGCACGGATGTGGTCGAGGTGGGTACACTGAAGACCAGCGTTCGTACCATGAGGGTGGCATGTGATTCAGGTTTTATGGTTTTGTCTACATGTCAATAAAAAGTAGACTTGTCCTGTCAAGAGTGCGCTCAAGCCACTGTTGAATATTTAACCAAACCCATGATATGTACCTTTAAAGGATAGGTTCACTTTTATCAGTTTTTCTTGGTGTGATCATTCATCCTATTCACATTTTTTTAACGAAACGTGACTTTGAATGATAACCACCTAAACTCAGACTGCTGACGCATCACATTAGTTTCAGCTACACTTTGAAATGTATTTTTTTTTTGCACAGAACGAGGATTGGGCGTTTAGTCTCCCATCATTAACATTGAAAGCGCATTAGAAAGGGATCTTGTACGGGATGAATGATAACAGCAAGCAAAGCTTGTACCTGTGTTCGTACAGCTTGTTTCACGGCCCACTTGAAGAAATGTGAACCTATTCTTTAACCAAGTTCTGTGTGTGCCAACACATAAATCTAACAAATGTTAAATCATGTTTTAGTTGCTACATGCTGGTTTTGTCTTATAAGAGTGAATATAAGGAAAATTAACAAAATACACAAAGAACAGTTAGCAGATACCTTCAGTATCAACATTTTCACCAATTTTTCTAATTATGTTGATAGGAAAGGCATTATATTTTCTAACAAATCGTATTTGCCGTTGCACATTAGTACATAAACACGACGACAGGGTTGGACAGCAGCAGAAATGGGAGATCTTTTGATACAACTCCAGAGTTATTGTGCATCTTAAAAGAATACTGCTCTTGTACTCTGTGTGCACATTAGGTCTTTCTTTTAGAATGTCATTTGAGTTTTGTAGTGTATTGGACTGAGTGCAATAGCCTTATACTCCAACAGTGGCTTTAATATTATGTGAATAGTAGTAGAAGTTCAGTGGAGCGTTGATGCTTATCCAAAGGCTTCAATCAGGAATCCCCACCCAGAATTCCTAAAAGAGCGCCCAGCCGATCACATCTGGAGCCCTCCGAAAATAATGGCTTCTGTCAGCAAATCCCTACTCTATACTCTGTGTGAATGGAGCAGACTATTGATCACTGTTGTATTGGCTAATTATGCTTCAATGCTTAATGCTGCTGGTCTTATAGTGAATTGTTTATCAGAGGCCAATTACTTTTTCTGTTTCTGTATCTACACTTTCAGACTGCCTGACATCATCTTAAACCTCTACAAAAACAATAAATGATATAATATAATTCCACATTACATCGCTGCTAAAGGCTCAGCAGGTGCAAAGCTGACGTTAAATCCTCGGAGTGGGATTCAAGGGTGTAAGGTAAGCTCTGCTTTAGTTACAACACACCCTGGGATGCATCACTCATCAAGTGCCACTCAAGTCCAGCTCATTATCAATTAACTTGGAGAATATTTGGAAACAATGGTAAAGAAACTAAAGATATTTAGTTTAGAATATGAAGAAAACCGTTCAAATATCGTCTATCTTTGTAATTGTGTCTTTAAAAATGACTCAAATGATTAAGTGATTGTAGAAACTGTTGCAGATAAAAATGAATTCCGATCGACTCGTCGTGGTTCTCGTTCATAGTAAATAAACCGTCACTTTGTGAAAACACAACTGCAACCTCTTCAATGGTCCTATTCAGTTTCCAATCTACTTTCTCTCCTGATGTCATGCAGAAAAGAAAGGAAGAGTTGCATCCTCTGTGTTCGCAAATCATCGCAGATATTATTCATTTGTTGTTTGAAACCTTGAAATGGAGAAAGCTGTTTAGAACTGTAACAAACTCCGCTACAGAGTCTCCTGTACCCTAAAACATTAAATGATACAAACCAAGAAGAAAGGCTGCAGAATTATTGAAAGTCGAAAAGCTCATTTTTTTCCAATATATTGCTCATCTTCACAAGCCCGAACAGCAGCTCAAGGCCAACAACAGAGAGACAATCAAATGGGTATGATTTGATGGGGAGGTCGCCACTGCAGCAGAGTTTCTCCTCCCTTATGATTTAGCTATAATTCTCGGAATCATTGTAATCTATTGTGAACAGCTGACTAAACAGTAAAATCAGAAGTAGCCTAAAAAAGGATTAGTTTGAAGAACGTTTTTTCCTGAAATGGACGTGACAGAGTTCTAGAGAACAGACGGCTTAGCCAACACAGGAATATAAATCAACCACCGTGCCCATTTACATGGATGAAATGCTTTGTCAGTATATCAGCACAGATAATAACTTGAGCCGTGATAGAGTGTACGACCTCAGTGGATTTAATGAAAGGCAAGTGATGAATTCAAAACCCCACAGAGGGAAACAGATTTTCTGTATTGAGGGCTGAACTAGCTTTGTTGCCCTGAGGATCTTTCTGTCAGTGAACAACTCATGCATGCAGCTGTCTGGTAATATGTTTGTACACACACATCCGGACACAGAGAAACAAACAATGGTGATTTATTCTATTCTATCATGAGACGTCTCTTGCTTCTTCCCTTCGTCTCCTTCTCCCCTGCACCCTCTCTCCCCCCGACACAGTTGTAGAGAGCGGAGCAATGATGCGTGTCCGAGTGAAACCTGGTGAATAGTAATGAACCCAGCCTGTGTGTCTATTTGAGAGAGAGCAAGAAAAAAAGACAGAGAGAGGGTAAGGAAGGGTTTGCGGGGAGGGAGGAGGAGGAGGAAGAGGAGGGTAGACTGTGAGTGAAAACAGGGCTTCTCTTGCGCCACCGATGCAGCACAAGCAGCGGTGAGAAGCACAGTGGTGACTGACAAGAGATGCGGTCGCATTAATGCTTTACACCCTCTACACGATCGCCTTCGCTCTGTGTCACACATGCTCATCAGCCATTCTGGTCAGGACGGTGCGATTAACACGTCACTCGTTAAAAACCTTCAACAAACTGTAGCTTTTTTTCCGTTTATTGTGCTTCTCATTCGCCCTATCTAACCCCCCCCCCCTCCTTGCGTAGACAGGGTGAGGCGGGTGTATTAGTAGAGGAAATGGATTCGAGGGGGAGATAGCTGTGGTTGAATGTGACTCAGAGAGGGGCAACTGCACCTGCTGTCTTCATCCCAGATTCACCAGGCAAAATAGCATTCTGCCTCTACTAGTGGACTGTTGAAAAACCAGCCCAAACAAAGACTAAGAGACTGTAAAGACACCAGCATCTTTAGATCAGTGTTGACTTGAAGTCAACCCTCGTTTGGTAATCATTCTGGTCCTCTTGTTTTAAACCTCCCACCCAAACTGTCAATACTGTATGTGCAGGGTGACAAAAATAAACTTTGTGTCATCGTTGGGAGAAAACATGTGCATTAATCCAGATGAAAATGCAAAAAAATAAAAAAATGCAGCTTCTGTACACAACTGAGGGATAAGTGACCGGAATATTCAGCAACTGGCTGCAAAGATCAACTAGAGTGCCAGGACTGAAAGGAAAGGGAACAAACACAATAGGGAGCCCCCCTACCTCAGCCCCTCTTTTATCCTTTTCCATCCAGGACCCATGGGCACTCTGCCAACTTGGAATCTTAAGAACTCATTCAGCGAAAGCCAAAGAAAGGGACTTGTTTAAATCCAGGACTCATTCTCTCACAGTCTCTTGTTTTTCCTTACATTTCCCACGTGAAGAGGGATTTCTGGTTACTGTTTTCTCTGACATTGCATCTGAGGAGGGGGGGGGGGGGGGGGGGGGGGGGTTCAAGAATTGCCATTCATGCAACGTCTCGTCAGATTCGTGGTTTGAGAGTATTGTGAGCGAGTGATCTCCCTTCTGAGTCTCCTTTCCCCTCTCTCTCTCTCTCCCTCTCCCAGTTTTCGTTCTGCTTTTACTCCCCCTGTCTCCCCACTCTCGCTCCTGCTCACACAGTAACTCCTCCTCCCCCCACTACCCATTGTCTCACCATACAGTACTCGGCTGAGGGGATGCCATACTCGTTCCAGCGAGGGACGCAGGAGAGGGAGAAGGAGGTAAGAGTCGGATTTATAGCATATGAATACGAGCAGCACTAAATGAACGTCACCGTTACTCTCAGAAGTGTAAAGTGGCAAAAATGTATATTGTTTTCATCCAAGAATGACAGTGATACTCTGAGGCTTTCATGTGTTGTATGCCGTGTTTAAATGTGTGTTGGTTGTCTTGTCTGCCAGTGGAAGGTGTGTTTGTAATATATGAAAAGGGAGTACTGCATAGGATAAGAAATCAGGTTCCACCACTCTAACTTTCAAGATCAATGTCTAAATGTCAAATTGTGGAATATTAGTCACTTGCTGTATTGTTATAGCTTTGCATTTACAATTTCTTAGAGAAAATATCCACACTCCTCATACTCTTCTGTCAAAAAAAACCCAGAGGAATGTAACAAAATATATTATCTAAAGCCAATAAAAACATCTGGATACTGATTATTCCCTGAATTGGCTCCGAGCAGAGAGATGTACGATGTTTCGGGATAAAAGCTAATCCTCCCTGTGGCTGAGATTCACCTTCTTGTCTGGACAGAGTCAGACACAGGGGCTTTACTAATTTATGCTGAGGCATGCATGAGAACAGGCTCCCCTGGAGCTCAGTGGCAGTGGTCTTTTTCCAAAAACCTGGAAAAAGGCTAATCAAGTAAACACTTTCCCTCATAATGTTCTCTGTCAGAGGTTATGTGAATATCCAGCATATGTGAAGCCAATGAGATATCAATCTAAGTGTGTTAACCACTGGATGTTTGGTTAGGCTGACAAACTTTAAAAAAAAGTATGCTGAGCTTCATTGTGTTTCTCAATCTCTTTAGTAAAAAAGTTTGAGAGAAAGTTCGGACATCTTGCAACTACGGGATTTCATAAAAAAGCTAACTTAACTGCAGCAAAGCGATGAGAAAAGATGGGAAACTTTCTGACAAAGTGTTTTTCCAATCTTGCTGTGCAAAAGCAATTCGAAACAGGTGCATAAAAAGGCAACCAGAAGTGGTTCTCAGTACTGGACAGTTGCAGCCTAGTACAGGAAGCTTTGTGTGCTTGTTCAGAGAAAAAAAAGCGTCTGTCTCAATGGGGCTTTTGTTGTTTGAGTTGGAGACAGCAAAAGCACAAGAAACACTGACTGACAAATACCTGGCCCCTCTGTGCCTCAAATATCTCAGCAGTGCACTTGATACAATGTCAACAAATGCCTCCTCTGTCCTCTATAGTAGCCCGGTTCCTCTCTGTCCACAAGAGTTTTTCATGTTTTCATAAAGGCTACTGTTTTCTGAGCAGACATCTGTGTGTGCAGATTTGGCCTGCATTGCTCGAGTGCTGAGGTCTTTGCTCACAGACGGGTTGAAAATGGCCCAAAGCACTTCCAACAAGTTAATATAGTGGTAAACAGTCTGCTGTTTCAGTCCAACACAGAAAGATATGATTTCTGTTCAACTTCTTTCAGTTTAAAGAGTCGTGGGAATATGTATGAAATCAATTAAGTACGTTAGTTTTTCTGTGCATTAATTACGCTTGACTCTTTGATTAATTAAAGAGGCACAAGAGATTTACTGCATGGAAATGTTGAACATTATATCTGCTAAAACTGTGTCGGTCACCACATAACAAGACGATACAAACTGCTAGCCTTCCTGTGCCCAGTAGTTGAATCAAAATGTTGAAGTGATGATCTTCTTTGTGCTTGTGGAAGTCAGGCAGAGAGGATTGCTACAGAATACTTTACAAAAGCTGTTTTGAATTCAGAGACAGAATCCTTTTGATCACCATTGCACCTTTCCCCTGTAGACTCTGGTTTAAATGGCATTTTTAATCAAAGATTGTTCTGCAGAGCCCCCTGAGGAATTGAATAGCTTGCAGGGTATTGCTGTAACATTCACGCATCGGACAGGGGTCAATTTATTTGAGTCTGTGCTCTGAAAAATACAATTCCTTCCATCTGAAGACTAACAAGACAGTTTCATTTTACTCCCCCGGGCCTCAGATGAATACTTACAGTTTCTTTGGTTAATTATTCATGCGAATGTCAGTTTTAAATCCTGAATACTTTCTGCAGCTTGGCCATGTTTTTTTTCCTCTATTCACTTTCAAGTTTTCAGCTTTTCTCAAACTCCATCAGTCACTGATTTTGTGTTATTCTCTTCCAAATCAAACCACAACTGCGTCTTATGGCTTTCTATTCCTATGTGAGTTCCTTCTAACATTTCATGTAGGGTTTAAAGCCATTGGACACACAGTGGACAGTCACCTGAGGAAGTGGGTTTAAAGACTTTGTTGACAGCTATTTGTGGCATCTACAATATTTTGTAATGATATCAACAAAAACTGTAGTCAACAGCATCTATGTCACGCATCTCTCCTTACATCAAACGTTTGCAGTTGTGGTGCAAATACAGATATTGTGAGTTGGAGCTACATATTTCCCTGCAGTTCTTTCTGGACAGCTGCCTGGTTTTCATAAAAGTTGTGACTTAGCAGATGGTCAAGGAAATGAAAGCGTTTATTTCCTGCTGCTCTCAGCTGTTCTACAACTTCAATAAACAGCTTAGAGCTCTCATTACATACATCTGGAACGTTACTCTGGATGTCTCAACAGGATATTTTACACAACCTGTTATGTAAAAGTGAAAGTTCAGGATTGTTTAAGCCTATATCCTGCTGACGATTAACACGTTTTCAAACCTAAACTTGTATGACATCGCTACTGCCTCATAAAGCTTTACATAAACCTACCGATAAATGCATTCATCACATTTGCAAAGAATTAGACCTACATCATTGCTGCAGATTTTATTTTTATTTTTTTTACATAAAATGAAATGCTTTTATGTGTTCCTATTAATAAAATAATGGGGCAACATAATTCACTCCATTGTTTTTATCTGTAGGCCGAACACTTTAAGAAGTTATCACCCAAATCATGAACCAACTGCACCAGCCTGCTTTTCCGGTTTCCTATTCGATAAAATTATTATCTACAGCAATGACATCATTTCAGCATGTGAAGACTAGCATATTATGCCCCAGCTGTGATATATATGGAAAAAAAATATTCAGAGGTGAAAAAAGGCCTGACCTTTGGATTCAGGTTATAAACTGAAAAATAAGTAATCTTTTCATTCATCTTGTTTACTTTGTTCATTTGTCTGATTTCCATAAAGAACGACGTATTGGTCGTTCAGTATTCATCATGGTTCTGATTAACTGAATGCGAGTTGAAATTCAAGCAAATATTATTTGTGCAGTGGCAGTGCTAAACTGCATATCAGTCACAAACATTTGTTAAATAAATTACATTCAAATCACCGTTTAATAGTAATTTTGATTTTAATATTATTATTGCTCATTTTTGATAGAGGCTAGAAGAAGGCACCGTGCAACAAGACTATACACTTTGAACTGTACCCTCACAGGTACTTTGTGTGCATCGCAGCCAGCTGAGCCGTCACAGCTCTTTTATAAAACCCTTCAAATGTGGCCTCTCATGGTTCCTACCCCCTCCCTGTGGATCTTTCAAAAGGATTCCAGGAGCATTCAGGCTTCTGACTGCAATAACTCTGAATATCTCCTGACTTTGAACTTGGAAGTATCCATATCAGACTTTTGGAATCAAGTCTTAATTCTCGGTGCAAAGCAAATATGAGCAAGTCAGGACTCAAACCACTTTGATTTGAGACTTTTTGTATTAACCGTTAACAGTTTTGTATGCCTTTAAAACACAATCTATGACAATGTCTTGATGCTACAATCCTAACTTTCAATCTACTGTTAAATGTTGATATGTTCAATACTGTATCAGTAAAACATCCCTGTTAACATTCACTGTTACTCAGCAAAAGGCACAATGCAACAAAGGTAACTCGCTGCAGCATATCTTGGCTATTTGTACGACAATGGTGTACATCTCCAAAACTGTAGGGGCGCCAAATTGGGAGAATACCAGTTCTTGCATTATGTTGCCTGAAGTAGAAACATTTATCAAAAAACAGATTCAAATTCCAGGTGGGCCAGTTGTGTTTTTTTTATACCTAACAATAAAACAGTATACATGTTCAATACTGATGGATCCTAATCAGGCAAAGTCAATCCACTCATCCCTCTGGAGGCCCCCACTGAAAACCAATGTTGTTTTTCTCACGTCACACGGACTTGATCAATCTAAAAATGATACAGTTCAAATTCCCAACAGTAAACAGCACAGCATGCGATCTCGTCTGCTCAACTCAAACTCAAATATCACTGCAAAGCAATGTAAACACCTGCTGTATTGTCATTTCATGAGCACAAACATAGCAAAGTCATCTATTTAAATATCTCTTAGCTGTTTTGTACAATTTGCGCCAAAGACAAACAAATGAACCCATCTTTGGCTCATGAGATCCATTGTGCTTCATCTGTTAATGTTTCCACTGGCATTGAGTGGCATTTAAGGAATACAATCCAGTGGGAACATCTTATGCTGTTTCATTTTGTTTTATTTTTCTTGTGTTTTTGCGTCACCTTAAGCAAAACAGGAAGGAACCATTTGCTATAAAAGCTCCATGTCTACGATGTATTATAAACATAATTATAATGCATCATAATCTGTTCATGGCACAGTATAAGTATAGCTATAAGCACTCACAATTATCAATAGTGCTTTAAAAGAATAACCATAACACAGTATAAAGCATTTTATTATGACTTATAAGGTCAAGTGTTATGATACTTTACAATTGCTGGTAATATAATTTCCATAGTTGTAATACATTTTAATGTTTTCATAATGCATCACTGTTATTATGCATCATCATCTGACTATAAATTACTAAAAATAGTCATTGTTGTCATTATATAAAGTCAAATATGTTTATGTGTTGTTCTCGCATAAGTTTAATGACATTTTGTTTGCTTTACTTTAAACAAACAATAAGCACTGAGTATGAATATTTATGAGTGCTTGTGACTATAATCTAAAAGTGCTAGAGGCAGATTACAACACATTATAATTATGATTATAATAGGGCAGTTTTCGATCACAGAAATTCCCGTGTCGACTAACATTAATATGACATTACACTAACACTAACATTAATACGACTTTGTCCACTAATTGATTAGTTGATTTTGATCGACAGATCTGTCAAACTGAGTTTCTCCACAAAGAATCACAAAAAACACCACTTTCAATTTTGTGTTCACCAGATATGTGCTCATAAGTTTCTTGAAAATATGTAATTTGGCATAAAAAAAGCATTAAAAATTACTTATTGGCTAAAAATTCTGCTTCAGGATAATTGTTGAGAAATAATCACAGCAGTACCAGATGTTAGGGGGTAGGGGTTGTTTAGTTTTACTCTATAAAGTCGTCCACACATGTTCAATAATCATGTTTTTTGAGAAGGACATCTGTTGTCGGTAATCAGGACCCAGCTTTTCTGGGATCTCACTTATTTCGTATACTGATAAGATCTCTGAAAGCACCAGAGGCCTGTTCCAAGAAGCAGGTTTACTGAGTTCTATCTTGACCGCTGATGATTTGAAATGTTTTTTAGAACACATACCTGCTGTAGGTGTTTAGTTGGGGGGAAAAAGTCCTTAATAGAACAATTCAGCACCTCCTGCTTTACAGACAATCACCTCAACAAAGTGCTTTTTCTTGTCTTTTGTTTTTTAACAGATGTTAGGAAAGGAAACTACTCACCACTTCTACATGCACTAGGTGGATATCCATCGTTCCAGTAAAAATGCAGCCTCACCCACCAGAGAGACGACCACCACACCAACAGCAGCCAAAGCCTGGAGGTCAACGGTACACATTTCAATTGCTGTGGCTTGGCTGGAGGAATTTGCACTGACAACTCAAACTTTCATAATTAGGTAACCAATAGGCTTCTTTTTTTTTTCACTGAATACATTTTGACATGTTAGAGATAAAAGCCCAGGTGTAAATAATACAATGTATTTCAATGAATTAAATTGTCATGGCTTACTGGGACATAGAAATGACTCACAGAGTGTATTCACACGGACACAAATATCGTGTTTAAGATTGGGGTTTTTGAAGTTAACCGTTTTTGTGTTTAAGCATCATGTAAACAACTAATCCTTTATTTTGATCAAAACCGGTACAAACCTCATAACCGGGATACTCATGTCCATGTAAAAACACTGTTAATTAGTAACGCCTGTACTTTTCCGACTATGATATATCTAAATGTTAACTAAGCTTAAAACTAGTTTATCATCAGGTCATGAAAGGATTTCAATTTAATGTTTTCGCTGGCGGTGCTTTACTGAGTGCCGGAATTGTTAAATTGCTGTCAATCAAGTCGTCGGTTGCAGCTGTTCTTCTCAGTTCAGATCCTCAGACCACGAGCAAGAGGGATTCCTACGGCGTCAGCTCTGTCGGGTAGCATCTGCCTTCACACGTATGAAGAGCAGCCGCTGAAGTTGAACTACATTTAATTATTTTCCGCGTCGTACTCGTGACATGTCGCTGTTTTCGGAGGACCCGGCTCACCTCTCTAAAGCTAGACTGAAGTTGGATCTGGTTGCCCACAATGTCGCGCTGCCACCTGCCAAGAGCAAAAAGGAGATCTATGTGGAGTTGCACTTAAAACACATCAATCAGAAAAACTCAGCGGATTTTTCCAGCGACGAGGAGGATCAAGTACGATATGTGGCAGTGAGTTGATCACACTTTTGGTCTTTTTGTCACATAATATATATATATTATAATTTAAGTTACTTTTGCAATCGCAACTTTCTGTAACTTCGCATGAAGATGGTGCTTTCTACTTTGTGGTGGCGAACTTCTTATTTACATGTCTGAAGAAATGACGCTCCAAAATGTTTGCCATTATAAATATGTTGCCTGGTAAAAGACTTGTCAACGATGCTGCATTTAAGGGCTACATTTGTGTTTGATAAGCAGGACTCGTTGTGCATCGTAATAATTGGTATGAACTCATTTAAACCGATGCTGCGCATGCTCCGTAGCTGTGGAGGGGTTGTGGAGCTGGTGATCTGGGTCACGGCTACCAAACGGTCCTGTCCAGCTTGGTGTAGCATTCGAGGTCCTTGACCACTGAGCCACCAGCTGTACAGTAGGTATAGATTTACATCAGACGCTTCTGCAGTTGGCTTGTGCCATCGCAGTCCAGTGCATGTGCTTGCCACACCTGTCGCACTCATTCAAGTGTGCCAAGAAGAGCGCCAGCACTTAAAGTCTGGAGGTTGTTTCTGTGCTGTGTCACAGGGGAAGAAAGACAGTCCGTCCAGACTGTGTTTAGTCTGCTTTAGCCTATTTAATCAACAGTACTGTAAAGTTTCACATTTAGAATCTGCTGCAGGATTTGCACTCTAGACCCTGCTGATGTTCAGAGCTGAATTAATCTATTGGTCGAGCAAATACATTTTCAACTAGTTTGATGTTCATCTCAGCATTTAAATCATTTGCAGGTTGCAGCTTTTCAAATCTAATATATTGCAGCTTTTATTTTGTTTTTTATATATAAGTGGTACAGGCAAATTGAAGATCTCACCTTGTGCTCTGGGAAATATTGATTGGCACTTTTTTTCACTATTTCTCAGACATTTCATATAATTAATTTAAAATAATTACCAGATTAATTGAATGATTTTTTTTCAGAAGCAATCATTCACGTGTTATTAGGAGCTGTGACAAAGTGGAACAATAAACCATATCATAATTATCTGTTAGTTGATGTATGATATGCCAGTCTCAACTGATAACTTCTTCTTCTGTGGTTGTTTACAATAGTTTTACATTTAATAAGCAGAAGATTCACAAAGTGCAAAAATTAGATGAATATGAGCATTTTTGTTTATATGCTCTATATCCCACACCTGGAAACTGCTGGCATCCAAGCTGCAGTCTTTGTCGTGTCTCGAACAGCATTCGCATTAATTCAGAAACTTGTGTTTTGCCAGGATGAGGAGGAGGAGGAGGAGGAGGAGGAGGAGGCAGAGATGCCCGGCCCGAGTGGATTGACTGACGATGACCTCATGGCCGCGCTGCTCAAACACGGGGTTAAAGCTGGGCCCATAGTCGGTGAGGTTACACTTATCACTGTCTTGAAAATTGGTTTTCATTGTAGAAACTGAATTGTTGCTATCAACAATTCAGTTTTAATGGATGTGTTGAGACATAATGTTCAGCATCGCTCTATTTTTTTTTAGGTTAGTTTGCCCCCCTGTCTTAAAAGAACTAATCGCTACAGTATTGTTTTTTTGTTGTCTATGCTAGCCTCCACCAGAGCCGTGTATGAGAAGAAGCTCAGGAAACTGCTTCAGTCTGATAGACATGGCTGTCTGAACGGAGTAGAGCAAGGTGTATTGTACTCTGACAGTGAAGACGAGGATGAAAATGGGGAACAAGAGGACGAAGAGTCAGGTATGACCAGTCCGGATTTTTAGTTTTTGTGGTTGGTTTAAACTCTGAGGACACCTAATTTCAGAAAAAGAGGCTCAGAGTAATGTTACCGACATGTTACACAATTTATTATTCTCAGTGATGGTTTTTGAAGACAGTATATGGACTCAAGTTCTGTCTGATAGGTACTAGCCCAAGCTGTATTACAGTGATTAATATATGGATAAACCATCAGTTAACATAACATAAAGGCTACTTTAGTGTTGATGAAGAGATGGGTTTTGCACAGTATAACAATAGTCTTGGCCATTTTCGTGGTCATGGCCCATTTTTTGTTCTGCGTTTGTATTTCATTGTTTTCTGTGACTTGCACAGGTTCCGAAGGAGCAGAAGAAGAAACGCATGAACAGTCAGACCAGGCACAACAAGGGAGCAGCCAGGTGAGCAAATTGTAGGAAGTTCTTGATATCTTTGGATAACTGATTTAGACATCCTGTGTTAATGACTAGTACCACTTGACTGGGGAGCTCACACTATCTGTATGCTTTTGCTGTTCAATATATTTTCTTGCGTCACATCGCTGCAGTGCCACTTAGTGGTCACAGAGGGCAACTGTGAACTTGTGTTCTAACTGGAACTGTTCATTTTTTGAAGTAAGCACTTGCAGTTTTATGTGTTTTCAGAATGGTGTTTTTTTTTACCCGCAGTGCTTTTTACCCCCATCAAGGCTGGTAAATACTACATATCTTTTGTACAAAATTCTGACAAACTGAATTCTCAGGGGACACTGATATGTGTGTTTTTTCTCCCCGTGATGTTTGCTTGGGTTGGCCTTTCGTAGCATGCTCATTCTTCTAGAAACAGGGAACTGAGTCCCAAGTGGAATTCAGGGAATGCGATACAACCATTGGAGCGGAGTCGTCCTAGCTGCTCACAGATTCCCGTAGGAATTAGTAGAGCATCCTCTGTAGATCAACGCTCGGGATTAGGATCAGGGGTAGGCTGGTCTTATTTCACTTCTCTCACGGATTTTAAATTCTCTGCATTCCTCACTTACACTGCAAATTCATTGTGAGCCTGTCAAGCCACCGATGGGTTTTTGTTTTACAGTAATGGGTATTGGTATCTCACTGGTGTTAAGATTGTGTGATGAATGATGCATGTTTCTGTTAACATGATAATACTAATTCTTGCAGTTTCCATCTGGATCAGTTATGCCCAATGATGGCTCAATGATTTCCTCTCAGGCCTTCAGCATCACCCAGATGGTTGAGGAGGAAAGTTAATCTTACACAGTTTCTGAACTTTAAGAATTCTTCTTATTTTAAAGGTTGCGAGTTATCGCCGGTGGAGCGTTCACTCGGTCATTTACATTATCACTTCTAACAACAGATGGAGAGTTCGAGGTCACACTCCATGAGCATAGACACTGAGAGGGATTTGAATGGGTGCAATGTGCAGGAGCATTGTTCGCGCTCCAGCGGGGTCAGTAGTGCTCACATTATTCAGTTGCACTTTAGGCTCAAACTTTGGTGGGGGTCAAAATTGTTGGAAAGGTTCACTGGAGACTGGAGGAAACTCGTACTTTAGAAATCACGATGTGTTACGTCTTGTTTCCTTAGCTGGACATGCCCACTCCTAACAAGGACAACCTGAAGAACCAGTCCCTGTACTACACGCCCAAGGCATCCACTTATGATTGGGAAATCAAGGCATATACATTTTCTGTTTTTGATGGGGGCGTGTGCATTTCAAATGTCCGTGTTACTATGTGGAACTGAAACAACAAAAAAATACACACTTAAGAGTTGCTCTTTTTTTTAAATGTTAGTGTTTTTCAGATCTCTGGTGGTTACATCACAGTTCACCGGGTCTCTGTTGGACTGGGGCATATTTCTCTTTTTCACTGGTCCCCTTTGACCGTAGTTTCTGCTCTCTTTTCTAGCTTTCTCAGGAGCCCGTGAAATATACTTTCAGGGACCTGCTTCCAAACACTAATGCCACACCCACAGGGATCTAGTAAGTGCCACACCAACACTGACAGTGTGCCACCGTTTTTGAAGTTGTTGAATGACTTTAAGGTTTCACTCAAGTACAAGAAATATACAGGAATTTGAATTGGTGGTGGGTGACGCAGCACATACTGAAGGAGTATCGTGATTGGGTTATCAGCACATGTACTCTGTTCTATTTCAGTGCCACTCGTCGGAGAGCCATCAAGGGTGCAGCAGGGAGACCTGTCCAGTACACGTACCCAGACACTCCTGCCAGTCCCACGACGTTGGAGAGACGAGAGGTTGAACTACGCCTTGTGCCAGTCCAGATCCAGATTTTGGTCTTCCTCATTGTGGTGTGCCTCTTGTACCTCATTTATGTTTGTGTTCAGGACGACTCACTTAGTACATTTGTGGCCTTACTGGATGGTCTAAACCAGGGTACAGACAGCGAGGAGGGGCTTTCGCTTCAGGCTGAGACACGGGATGCACCAGCACTCTCTGGACTGGAGTAACTCTTTAATCCTCCACATTGATTTACAGCTGTGAAGGTTGCTTTTTTTTTTTTTTTTTTGGTGATGCAAGATGACCCTGTCCTGGGATATCTTCAGGGAGCACATACTGCTTTACCATTGACTGTTTGTCTTTAAGGGAGCAAACCTCAAAGTCTAGTTTTACAGTTTTATAACTTATGCTTATGAATGTGTTATCAATTGCTCTTGTCGGCATTGTGGAAACAATTTCTAAAACACAGAAATTAAGCTGAGACTTGATGTTCTCAAATGTATAAATGATAATGCTATATTTATTTTATATTTCCTAACCCAAATTGTGTAATGTTGCATTATGAATGAATTAGCGCCACTGTACTTATGTGATGTATGCATTTTTTTTAAAGTATATTTGAACCATATTTAAATAAAGAATGTGTTGCTTTATACTTTTGTTTGTGCAACTAATTGTCCTAACTAAACTGAAAAACAATACATGCAGATATACGAATCAGCAGGGATCTTTCGCATAGTATAATCCACTTCTGATAAATGTCGTGAGGAAGATTGCAAGTGCAATTAATATTGGCGCCAGCAGGTGGCTCTCATTCAACAAACCCAAACTCATTCACTCTGCACTCTGCACGCAGTCACAGTGAGCGAGTTCCGCTGTCACAACAACACAATGACAGACTCGGGGCCAAAGTTTAACATATTCAAGTTTTTAAAGATTATTATAAGTAGTTTCCTCATTGCAGTGTTGCTGCTGCTCACCATAGCGTCTATCAGGACGCTTTCGCTGGACGTAAATGTCGGACTTCAACTCGCACAATGGGAAAAGACGAATAACATCTCGCTCGTCATAGGCCACCGACAGCGAGAGGAGCTGCTCGCAAATTTTAAAGGTCATTTTTCGCTCGCTAGTGTAACGAATGAAGTGTAAATGCTTGTTGCACTGCGTGGACAGTAGCTGGAAACAAAGCCGCCAGTGACCGACACTAATGAGCGTTATCTCTTGTTTATTTGTGTGCAGAGGCAGTCCGGATCCCCACCGTGTCATTTTCACAGGAGAGCAACACCACCGCGCTGCTTGAATTTGACAGGTTCCTCCGCAAAGGTAACGTTTAATTAAAAACGCTGCGACTAACGTTGAAAGGTGTTACGTGTGTTACGTAAATACGGTAGATGTAGCGTAACAGTTGAGCTAGTTCCGTGCTTTTACCAGACTTCCTCTGTCAATGGCTTCACTTCCATGACAGGTCCTTTGTTTATATCACACAATAAAGCCCAATTCATGCCATTACATTCTTTAAGGAAGGTTTCCTGCCATTTAAAATCAAGTGTATCACTCTTTAGCCTTGCTGACAGTTAACAGATATTTAATACAGGTTTTTGTCATTACACTTGAATTGTTTCAATTTAGGCCAAATTATGTTGTCCAACCGGTGGTCCAGAACCCCAAATATATTCAGTTTAATTTTTCTTTAAAAATGACTCAGAAAATGAATCACTTATCAAAATACCTTCTATTTAGTTTTTAAATATTTTTTTTGTTCATTGACTAATTGATGAATTAACTGATTTCAGCTTTACTTTACTGTATAATAATACAGACTTGTAAATTTAAAGAAATGTATTTGTTCCTTAATTTTGTGGGCTCACAGCAGACAAATATAAAATGTGTATATATATATGTATATATATATATACATATATATATATGTATATATAAAATATTAAAGCTACAGAGGCTGCGTTATCATGACTTTTAGTCCCTTGTATGTGTTAAGCTCCAAAGACGCTTGATCCTACATTTGCCATAATGCAACGAAAAGCATCTTTTTTTTTTTTTTGTTAGACCCATGTTTCAGCCCTCATGCCACACAGGTTATCTTTGTAGACTCTCGCACTCCTGTCGAGTTACACATGAAGTTATACACCTTTTTTCAGTATTAAACTGACCTTAATTTGTAAATAGATGGTGTTCACCCTTTAAGCTTCTACTTGTCTTCCTGTGTCAGCCTTCCCGACAGTTTTCTCTTCAAGCTTGGTTCGTCATGAATTGGTGGCCAACTACAGCCACCTGTTTTGGGTGCAAGGATCACGGTCTGACCTGGTGCCATACCTGCTGCTGGCCCACATAGATGTAGTACCTGCCTCCGAATCGGATGGCTGGGAGGCCCCACCATTCTCTGCCAAGGAGATGGATGGCTTCATCTATGGTAGAGGGACCATGGATGACAAGGGCTCTTTAATGGTGCGACAACATGTAATATTTTGTATGAGATGAATTGGAATTATTCACTTTTCATGTGCCAACCAGACTAATCCAAACTTCTTTATTTCTTCCAGGGAATTCTTCAGGCACTGGAGTACTTACTGATGAAAGGCTATGCTCCATGCAGAGGATTTTACATCGGTCTAGGTCATGATGAAGAAGTACTTAAGATATTCTTCAAACTCTCACTCTTTGGAATTGTGAACTTAGATAATATTTAAACTATTATCGATGTCTGTGTCCTTATCTTCTTTCTTTCTTTAAAGGTCGGTGGTTACAAGGGGGCAATGAACATAGTGCGTGAGCTGAAGCTGCGTGGTGTGCAGCTGTCGTTTGTCCTGGACGAGGGCCTGGCTGTACTTGATGGAGTCATCAGTGGTCTTGAAGGACCTGCTGCACTGTGAGAACCCTTTTATTCTCTTGTGGAAACATGACATTTAGTTTGCAGACTTTACATGTTAAAAGCAAACAAGTGGACCGAGCCTGACGTCACAACAAACTCACAAGCGCAGCATAAAATTGCATGTCTCCATTACATTTTTTTTCGTTTTTTAACAGTAATTTCTGTGTGTTTTGTGTTGTACTTGTTTTGTAGAATTGGGATAAGTGAAAAGGGTTCGGCGACTGTAAAGCTTAGTGTGTTTATGGTCCCTGGTCACTCCTCAATGCCTCCCAGGGAGACCAGCATTGGGATCTTGGCTGCAGCAGTCAAAAGGTGAGAGGTTCATCCTCTTCAAATTGAGATTTTTTTAAAACTGTTTTCATTTCTATGAATTCTTGTTAGTCTTTGCGTTTCTGCAGAACAATATGTTTAACCACATTCTACATTTTTTAGTCCTCTTCAAACAAAGTCTAATATTGTAATTGTGTCGTGCTATTGCCTCTCAGACTAGAGGAGAACCCGATGCCAAGATTATTTGGTCATGGGCCTGAACATGGAACATTTGAGCATCTGGCGCACAAGGTAAGAGGAGGCAGCTACTTGATAATCGTTGTCATCACTTTTAATAGCATATTAGATCATTTCTGTTGTTACGCACTTACTCATTCTTTGTTTGCAGTTCGGACTCCCAATGAAGTTCATAATGACAAATCTGTGGCTGTTTGCCCCACTCCTAGGCAGGTGATTACATCCTAAAATTGATTTCTCACGTTTTCTTCCGATTGTGTGCATTGGACTAAACCATTTAGCATGTTTTACGTTACAGGGTACTTGAAAGAAAACCAGACACTAATGCTTTTGTAAGGACAACCACAGCAGTCACCATGTTTAATGCAGGAGTTAAGGTACAGTTATTCATTCTGAAATAAAGGATGATTCACAGGAATTGATTGTGAATTAGATTGCAAGCCTTTTTAGTTTTCCTTAATCAAACCTAAATTCTTTCCCACCATATAGGTGAATATCATCCCGTCCCTCGCTGAAGCTTATGTAAATCTACGAATCCACTCAGCACAGTCCCTACAAGAGGTAGTCAGAAGTTTGATTCTCCTTTTTGAGAATTCCTTATGTCTCTAAATGAATATTCTGAGTTGAGTTTTTGCTGTCACATCTAGGTCCTGGACCTAATCCAGTCCACAGTGGGGGACCAACGAGTGAAGATAGAGCTTGTTGATGGATTTGACCCCTTGCCTGTGAGCTCTATGGATGAGAAGTCCTTTGGCTACCAGATCATTAAGAAAACCGTGTTGGACATGTTTCCAACAGTTACAGTTGCTCCAGGTAGAATCCAGACGGACGTAATTGTATAAAAATGTGGTTGGTAAGGTCAAAATATGAAATGTTTTGATATCATGTTTGTATGTTCAGGTATCTGTATTGGAAACACAGATAGTCGACACTTTAAAGACCTGACGAATGATATCTATCGCTTCACCCCTGTCTGGTTTAAACCAGGTGACGCTCAAAGGTAAGGGTTTAGTTTGTCTAATACTGCATAAAAATAGTCTGAACAAAACCTGCTGCAGTAAGTATAATAAACTCCTTGACCAGAGTAATATCTGGCAAACTAGAAGGCAAAAATGCACAAAAGAGCTTTCTGCTGATGGTAACACTTTTATGTTACAAACTTGTGATGCAATGATGTGACCTACTTGTACTGTTCAGACTTAAAGTCCTGGTTGAACAACTATAATATTATTCAGTGTTTTACTGTATGTATGGAACCAACCTTAAGCCCAGTTTGCCGCTCAGTTTTGGGGATTAAAAAGCTATCATCCTGCAAGACCAGCACAAGGAAATTGTAAACATAAAACGTATTTTCTCCTCTTTAGATACCATAAGTTGTTTTTTTCTTTTTCTTAGATTCCATGGCATCAATGAACGGATTTCCAAAAAGAACTACGAGGAGCTTGTAGTATTTTACTTCAGTCTGATTCAAAACTGTGACATTCAGAAGCTCCCTGAGCCTCACAGCTCTATCCATGAACTCTAAGGAATAGACAGTTTGGGTAAAAGTGTAATCCAAAAGTCTTTGTTATTATTAATCTGATTAATTTCAACAGCACCCAACGGGACCTTGACTTAATGTATTGGTCACTACATTTAAAATAAAATGATGTCATTCTGCATTTTAGCGCGAGACGGTACACTTTTCCATAGCTTTACATTAAAAGACTCTTTAATCTTGTCTGATGACATACAGTATTGACCTTGTTCTGATACAAATGATCATGAAATCACGATGTAGAGCTCTTCTGCATTTGCGATAACGATTTTGCGATAGTGTTGTAATGATTTTTACAATTTTAAATCATGATGGTCTAATTTTATGAAATAACTGATACATTTTTTTGTTGGGCTGCTAATAATATTGATATACTTGAAATTATGACGCTACATATAACATGAATGAAATGACTGCATAAATACATTTTGGCTGCTAATAACAGAAAATATAAAAAGAAGCTTCTTTCTGTAGAAATGCTGAATGCTAATGTTTAGGGTTAGGGTTAAATTTAGGGCTAAATTTATTAACAATAATAACAACGATGAGAAAGTGCTCTTTTCTAATATTGATCGACTTATCAACAGTATTAACTAACATTTAGTAACATGCATTTGCATTTATCTACATGTCCACTATGTAAATATATGCAACATATGTGTCATTATGGAGGACAAATCTCCCAATAGCTAAATTAAACCAACAAGAACAAACCCATACAATAGTGTTAGATACACATACAATAAAATAGATATGCCACAACCACATACTTAAGTATTTGTAACAGCCATATAAATCAGTAATTAAGTAATTATGGCAGTGGAAAAACAAGAACATACACACCAGACTGATTTAAATACACCTTCAATTAAGAGATAACAATTGTAAATACACTATAAGGTGTATTGATACATTTTAAAGCATTTATTTTATTTATCTCAAAAGTAAATGTAACAGCTTTTGACAACCCCCCCCCCCCAGGGAGTTGTGGTCGTTGTAGGGGGAGTTGTAGTGGTCGGCATTGTTGTAGTTGTGGTAGAGGGAGTTGTGGTCGTTGTAGGCGGAGTTGTGGTGGTCGGCATTGTTGTAGTTGTGGTAGAGAACTTTTCTCTGTTTGGTTTTGCTGCTACCATTGTACTGAATCTGGTAAACATTTAAACCAAACAGTGCTCTCAAGAAAACACAACACATACTGCATTTAAATGTTCTGTTTTAATAACACGAAGAGCAACAAAAAGCACAAAGTAATATGTGGCAAGACAAATATACAGCCATAGGCACGAACTGGTCAACACGATTTTTCATTTATTAGGAAAAGTGATGAAAATAAACCACACTATGATCTACATACCTATAATGTGCAGTTACTAAACTCATTATTAGTGTAGTAAGTATTAATAAAAGAGTAGGGGTAAACTGCTTACAGCAGTAACTTACTTCTGTGTGTTGAAGGTCAAGCCTCCAACAGCCAGCAGGGTTTTGAGCTGTGGATTGCTGTGGGAGCATAAAGGTTTCGTAATGATTGTTTGACAAGACACAAAATCAACATCATTTCCACAAAGTGTATAGGCTAAAGCACTGACCTGGTTTTGAGTTTATTGAATGCCAGATAGTGTTGTAAGTCAGCTGCATTGCTGGGCACCAGCACTTTTTTGGTTTTTAATGTCAGAAAAGGCATATATCAGATGTGTACACTTGTACGGATCGATATCTGAAGTCGTGAACTTCCCATCACCCTCTCTATTTCCAGCCTCGCTGTTATAGTAACACACCAGCCTGGAGGAGGAGGCTGAGACATGGAAGAAAATAATGATGGTTTTAGTTAGTCATTATTTATCTACTAATAATGCATATTTCTGGTCTCTTTTGAAAGGTGAGAAAAAAGAAAACTTAAGAATTTGTGATTCCTTTGAGGGTAAACTTATTCCAGAGTAAATGGAGATGCAACAAAGGAAAAAAAATATATATATTATCCTTTCCTAGTATATCATCTTAATTTCAAAGGCAATATCACCATTATAACCAAGATCTATGAATATTGATGCAACTGAATGTCTTCTACTACGCTGCACTACAGCGTAGTAGAAGACGTTCTACTAGGAGGCCGCTTTGAGCAGAATTTCAGGCCGAGCCAATATGGTGGCCTGTCTGTCTCTCCAAGCGGATCACTGTGACTCTCTGGATGTTAATCATTGAAGTAACTAAATCTGCAAATTTTAGCTAAAGTAACAAAATGTGACTTAATGTAACTACAGGGGTGAACCCACTACCGGGTCCGTTGGGGAAAGGTCCATGTCAGAAAGACCCTTCTTTTTTTACAACACACATGCACCAAATAAAGGAAAAATACAAGTCTGCAAGCTAGAAGAGAAACATTCATTCCTTGGATATTATACAATTTACAAACATACAGGGAGGTCAACCGGGAGGTCAACGGTTCGATCCTCGACTGGTGTCACGTGTCGAAGTGTACCTGAGCAATACACTGAACCCCAGGCTCCCCGGGCGCCTGTCATTGGCAGCCCACTGCTCCCTATATACAGGGATGGCTCAAATGCAGAGACAAATTTCCCCCTTAAACGGATCAATATAGTATAATAAATTAAAAATTTAAAATTACACGCTAAACTAAATGCATGTTAGCATTGTCATTGGGAGAATGCATATGTGGCTCAATAATTCATGTGTAGTTCAGTAAGTACAATCATTTCTTGGGTGTAATGTAAGTTAAGAGAGTTTATTATATTTCCTATGTGTTTATGAGGAGGAAGTGTTCATTGTAGTTACAATTTAGGGTACAGCGTTATTTATCACCAGCTACATTTTTAGGCAGTAGATCCAGTGGATCGCCAGTAGGTGTCAGTATTGCGACATGAGCAGCGTCTGTGACCAGAGCAACAGGGAAGTCTCACGAGAGGATGAGAATCTCTATGTACAGGGCAGACGCAGAAAACGCTGTGGAGCGACTGTATACCTAAATGCATATTTTTGTATTTTGCAGAACATTTTCATTAAATGTGTAGCACCAGATTGAGCCTGTGTGACATCATTCTGTGCACCGCTACACATACTGATGCTAGCATTAAACCCAAAGTGCCGCTGGCTGTAGACTCTTATAAGGATATTTTCTTTAATTTGTGCTGAACTATCGAATAGCATTTTCCTTTTACCAAAGGATGGCATCTTAGGTCTCATGCAACTTGTCTTTTATGGCATTCCAGTGAAGACGCGCATAATAGGGGCAGAGGGAATGGAAAGGGATTCAAATAGCAACTGTTCCTGATTTATCTTTATCTTTAAAGATAACGATGGTGAAAGAAGCATTTACTCTCTACTATGACTGATGGATGACTGACAGATATCTGTCTGTGCTGTTTGGAATTGTGTTGACAGCTGTAAAATGTCATTGTCCGAGGGACAAAACGAGGTGCAATCATCTTTAAACTGACACAATACATTGTCATTATCAATGTTACACTCAATCCAAACTTGAAGTATACAATAACAGTACATAATACACTATTTTTACACCAGCCTATATATTGCACTGACTCAGGCCTGGGTACTGTGTACTTCTCTTCAGACCTGCTGGTTGTGTGTGGTTTATCTTGTGTAACAGAACTGTTGATAGATGGTCAGTATCTTCCTCTTGGTCCTGGGTTCCTCCTTGCTCAAATTTCAGCATTGACCATGTATTACAGCACAAAGATAACAAATTATGAATATAATACTATAAAAAATAAACAATGACCATACAAATCACACCACTAGGTAGTCGCCGTTTGTCCGAAAAAACAAACACAGATCAAAGGGACACTGATGCACCATGGGTTTGTGGTTTACGTAGGCAAAATAGTTCATTGTCTATACAGGATTCTGTGTTTCTCATGATTTATTTAACAAAACAAAACAAGCAGTCAAACAAAACAACAAAGAAAATACTGTCGCTGCCTCTCCTGCTCTAGTAAAAAAAGCATAGGGCTACCCCGGTGCATGCTGGTCCTGTACCTGCCTGCTCCTATATATAACCGCAGGTGCCCACATTGTTACCCAATTCATAAACAAATGAATAAACCAAAAAACTATACTAAAAGTATACTAAACAACAAATAATTAAACTAATTGAATGACCATCAAAAGAAAAATATATCTAAATATATAAAAAAAATCGAATCTAAATAAGCAAACATCTCGAATGATTAAAATAACTGAATACTAACATTGAATAAATAGCTCTAAAGCTCTAAAGTACCTTTTAAGAAAGTTATTTAAGTAAAGAGTTTATAATCTATTTCTTCATTTGAACCCAGATATACTAAAGCATCAAATTAAAAAATCCAATTGGTTTCCATCTGCAGCAGGTCTTTATCTGATTAACAGTTAAACTAATGTTATTGCTTCTGTTGAACAGAGACTATTTACAGTAGCGTTTTAGTAGAAGTTTTCTGTGTGCCAGTATTGTTTTAGTTTGTCGGTCGAGC
Source organism: Anarhichas minor (assembly GCF_050575085.1). NCBI lineage: Eukaryota > Metazoa > Chordata > Actinopteri > Perciformes > Anarhichadidae > Anarhichas > Anarhichas minor. Next base: position 14,141,241 of record NW_027466449.1, read on the forward strand.
AACCTGAGTGAGCAGAAAACATTTTAGAACAACATAGTGCTGTTGACTGGTCTAAGAATGGCAGCATTCATAGCTTTTTGATATACAAATTTGCACTTCATTGGACTTTCTCTCACATTCTTGTTAAACTCGCTCCTAATGTTTCCTGCCAATGTAAGTATGACAAATAGATGATGCATATAACCCCTCACTGATATAGTCCTAGGAGTCAACACGTGCAGATCTTTTCATATGTGATTTAAAACCTCAAAGGGGATTATTACATTGCAGTGTTGCTCAATGACTCTGATGTCAAGAAATGTTTGACAATCAAGTTTTGCTCATTTGACTTCTACTTCATGCCATCATTTGAATTGCTTTTTCATGAGTTCCAGGAAGGCAGCTTGTTTTCACTGTTTAGTGTGTCTATTATCTCATAAACAACCGAGAACAACTAAAGAACAAAACCATTATTTCAGACAAATCCAATCACGCAAGTTCAAGATCTTTATTTGTCCCTGAGGGGTAATTGGTTTTGCCGCAGTAGCAATAACAACAACAACACCATATAATAACATACACATTCATACATATACAACCAAAAGAACAGGCATGGTTGGAGATGTGCTGATACTACCTGTACTTTACAGAGTTGAGCAGTTAGATGGCAAAAGGTATGAAAGATAATTTATAACTGTAAGTTTTGATTAATGGTTGTCTGAGGCAAGAATCAGAGGTGGAACATTTTAAGTGCAAGGGTTTGGTATTGTCAGATATAATGAATTCTGTTTTCTTAGACAACTGTTTGTTGGACAGTTCAGATAGATACTTCTGCCGAGTGCCAATCATTTTGCTGCCGACTTTCGTCCCTCTTGAGTTTTTCTCTTTGAGGTTTAGCAAATCAAAGCAAATTGACTCAACCTGATGTCAACCTGGAACTTGGTTAGCTTCCCCAGACAAAAGAGATGCTGCTGGCTTTTCTGGGTCAACTTAGTGTCAATTATGATGAACAAAGTAGTCCGTTAAATATAGTGGTTGCAGGAGTTGGGTGGTGAAGTCTTAAATCAATGCGCATGTGCCTATTCAATCAGATAACAAACCCATACAATAGGGTTAGACACACCCATAATTACACAGATATGCAACAACCGTATAATTAAGGCATGTCAAATTGAAGGATGGCAGTGAAATAAACAAGAACATACACACCCAACTGTTATAGATACACCTACAATGAAAAGGTAGCAACAGGAACACAATTGTAAATACACAGTACAAAATATATCACTTAAGAGTAGATTAGTGAGGCCTGAATTTTTTTTTCTTCATATAATTACACGTTTTTACACGTTTTTCCCTGGAATATCTTACCGTCTGGGCACTTTTGCTTGATGGCTGCTGAACCAGTGCAGTTGGAAAAATAGTTCATTTGACCGTTGACGGGAAATAGCCCATTTCTATTTCCTTTACAATTATCTTCCACATTGTTAACTATGGTATTGGGTGTCAGAGTAGTTGTCGTTATGGTAGGGGGCATTGTTGTGGTAGGGGGAGTTGTGGTTGTTGTAGTTGTGGTAGGGGGAGTTGTGGTAGTTGGCATTGTTGTAGTTGCATTATATTGAACGTTTCTAAACACCTATTTATTATTTATTATAGATATTATTATTATATATATTAGAAACAAATCACAATATAATCCAAATCCAGTGCAATACCACCATAAACTCCAGCTCCAGTGATGTCCTCAGCAGTAGCAGTGCCACATAGTGTTTGATGTCAATTCAAACCAGATTGCCTTTTTAGTTTAGAGGGTATGATTTACATTTTTTTCATATTTATTATTATTATTATCTACCCAAGATCTTTCTCGTTGCCAGTGTTTTGTTACATTTTGTAAAAAGAAAAAAAAACAAGTTTAAGAAAAGTAAAGAGGTAAAAATGAAACACCAAAGTCTGGTTCACATTTTGTGCTACCTTGTCATTTGCAAGTGCCTGTAAAAATAAATCTCATTCTCCCTTTAATTGTGGGGAATCAAATTTCATCACACAAAGATTCTAAGAAATCTAAAGGACAAAACAATACATTTTATTTGAGAGTCAAAAACACCAGTTTCTCATAAGTATTATTATTATATCATTTAATCTGCTCTAGACTGACATTTATAATATTTGTTAACTTTTGGTATGTTGTTTTTTTTACATTTAGTTTTTTATCTCTCTGTGTTCGACCACTTCTTGAAATCCCTGTTCAAATTTCATTGATGTTCTTTTAAATGTTTTTGCATTTTTTGTTTTATGATTCGCTGTCTTTACACCTACATTGTTTGGTGTTTTATTTTGTGAAGCACCTTGCAACTCTGGTTTTGAAAGGTGGCATAAAAATAAAGTTCATCATTATATCATTTTGGCTGCTCAATGACGAAACAATAGGTATTGTTTGCAGGAATACTGAGATGTCAGGGCGGGAAGTGCAAAGGTGTAGTCTAATTAATGACATAGCATAGCCCCAACCACACAGCCAGCCTAGTTTCAGTGTTAATTTGTGAAAACTAGCTCGGTAGCATAGCTAACTTGGAAACTTTAATTGATTGAAGTCATGATCATCATCATAATCATCAACAATATTAGTTACACCTGTGACTAATAATGAAGACGATAATGACTTAATTACTTAGGACTTACTACCAAGTAAAACATCTGAGCAGAGTTAGTGTTGGTGTGACGTCACTACGCAAAATCACCCCATTGTGCATTGTTAAAACACAAGTCATAGTTACATGACAGCAAGCGGCAAAGAACGATTCAAGTTGACCAGTTGTTAGTGCCTATTCATGTGATTTCAGATAAAACAATGTGGAGTAATGCTGTTGAAAATGAAAAGTATTTTATAAAAGTATTTTGTTCACGATGGGGTCGCAGATAGTCAGTTTTTTTAATGCTATTCACCTTTAAACATGTCATCACATCATATCATCACATATCAACACAAATGTGTCTCTTCAAATTATTTCATATATACCATTCAAATAATTCTTTCCCTCAAAGTTAGTATTAACTTGTATATTAGTGTTACTAAACCACCATCTCAAATTAGTCAATTTAGGCTGGTCTGCTTAGTTAGAAAAAAACACCCAGACTGTTGGCGGCAGATTAGTTGTCTGGTCATAGAGAATCTAACTATGACGTGTGAATATGCCTGGGGCTTTTGCTGCTAAATATAACTGTGTGGTGGTCAATCAATAATTTATGTCATACCACAAACCTGTGCTTTAATTATCCATAAAGGTGCAAAGTCAGATATCCAGTGTTTCAAAATCATTAATTACCAACCGCAATAGAGACAGTGGTGTTGTTCTCACTGTGTGAGTCAGAGTGTGACTCATCATGAAAAAATGTGTTCCTGACACCTAACTTCCACAGAAGCAGTTTTGGGTACTTTCCACCTGTTCAATTATCTGTCTGTCTGCAAGGTGCAGTCACAAAACTTTACTGATGTGGAGTTCAGATCCAAATGAAGGCCACTTTAGTGATTCAGCATATTTTTAACAACTTAATTGGCTCCCAGTTGAAAAAAAACAAGTTGACACTTGTAATTGTTAGTAATGATAACCATTGTGTGTGTAATGCATTAAATAGGCTTTAATTGTTTTTTTGAAAAACAACTAATTCACAAGAAATTTTAAGATAATTAATTTATGGTCTCAGAGGTACTTTATTCCCATTGTTAAATTATCTTAACAAACTATTCATACATCATTTTTTGCTCACTATTGAACAGATAGAGCCTGTCAAATATTTAGGGCCAATTACAGCATTTGCAGCCATCGTCAAAGAGCAAATTAGCTGTGCAGTTAAGGATCCAGGTGATGCCATTGGCACAACTGTAAAAGGAACCCGGGGCTTCAGGTTTGGCATAAATCCCACCAGTCTTTGTAGCACAGAAATTGTCTGGGGTGTTGGATGAAGTAGTGATTGTTGGTCTGGGACGAGGTGTGGGGAGAGGTGGAAGTTTGTTTATAGACGGAGTCACTTGATCTGGGGTGGTTTCTTTTGTGGGAAGGGGAGGAAGATCTGTAGAAATAATAGTACATTTTCTGTAGTCTGTACAGTCAAGGTTTACAAGTGTCAAAAAAATAATTACTGGGTTAATACGGCAGTAAATATTGCTACTCACCCTGGGCTATAAGAGAGCGGAGGTAGCTGATGAGGGGGTAGTGTCCCTGTCCACAGAACTGTCCATTAAAGTCATCCAGATCCAGAGACCAGACAAAAGCTCCTCCAAATCTGTTGTCCTTTAGGTAACGGGCCTGGATGAATAGCGACACAAACACTTCAACAACAATGTACTCGCTTTGACTTTGTATTTAACTTTTGGTATGACAAAAGAAATCAGCAACGTTTTGTAGAAGCTCAACCTTAGTCTCAAAGCTGTCTTTGTTGTCGTAGCCAACCCACTCATTTAGTTTGACCGCATATGGAACTTTCTGATCCTCAATCAGCTGGACACTGGCCCCTTGAAGAAAAGTGCAAATCTGAAAAGGAATGGTAGAGGGTTGAATTTCAAATTTTTAACTAATATATGAAAATGTCTGTATTCAATATTCAGAGTACTAACATAGCAGCGAACAACTACTCGCTATGTAAAGATATAGTGGAGTAATGTCTACCTGAGCAGAGAATGAAGTCGCTCTCCTTGTCTGTGTGTGTTATAATTTGGGCTTCACTGTGCTTTGTTTACATAGCCGGGCCGGTGCACGTGACTTATAACATGTTCATGCATGTGCGCGTGCTCATCGCCGCCACACTGCACTGCTCTCATACAGCGTTTACAGCTGATAAAGCCGTCTCAACCAACAGCATGAATCAGGTAATGTAGCGCCCACCCCATAAACTGTAAGTGGACGTAGTCACCATGACGTCACCCATTGATTTGTGGACTGCTGTTATAAATCATTGATTTTGGCATTTTGGCCCTCTCACCATCTTCGTTTTTGTCCGCACCCATTTTAGTTTTTTGCAACCAGAAGTGACAAAAGAGGGTGGAGCTAAGTACAACGGAATGTTAAATAACACCTTTTTAGATTACCAAAAATGTTACAATTAACTTTACAAAAGTGAAAACACATTGTGAAAGGGTTAAAGTTCTATGACGGAAACGACTCCCAGACCAGACAACCTGTCAATCACAAGGTAGCCGCAACCGAAAGTATTTCTAAAATGTTACTTTAAATGGGACCATAATTTACTAAATGAACATCATGCTGTATTGAAGAAGACTTGATACTTTCGGTTGAGACCATAAATTAATGTTTCCAATATTTACTGAGATAAATCAAATAAGAAGTAAGGTCATTATCAAAGATACATTCAGACTTCTTTTTGCAACCAGAGGACTCACCCCCTTTAGAAAGAATACAGGTTTAAGGCATTGCCTTCACTTTTCATATGCGGAGGTTGACGCCTGGCACTATCCCCCCTCAGGTAAACACTGTTAGCTCTGTCAACACTGTTGATGTTTGTCAGTGCTGTTAGCAGTGTGAGCTGCGAGACGCATGCTCAGCCATTGCTGTGTTGAGAGCCGTGGTGAGGCAATAGATATGCTCTGAATTTTGCGTTTAGCATCTTTGAAATTCTGTGTGACAACTTCATAATAAAATAACATTATATGTATGTGTTATTATATATTATTAGTAAAATAGAGTTACAAATATAACATCGACAGAGTTAAAGTCAGTGAGTTGTTGCCAGTTTCACCTCATAATAGGACCAGAAGCCGGCTTCCCTTGTAAAAACACCAACAGCAGCAGGACCACTGGTTGGTGCTCCAACCTGACTGGATTGAGTAGACAGTCGAAATGCCCTCCCATATGTCGCAAAGCCCATATTTAGCTTTTCTACAGGTGTCCCCTTGTCCCGCCAATATCTCATGGCAAAGTCCTGAAATGTGAACACAAAGAGACAAACAAAATCCAAGTATACAATCAAATGTATTGAACATTTAAATAAATGTACAGAAATCTGCTAGAGAAAATGCAAATTGATGCATTTTCTATCTTCTACTTTTATACGAATGTTGAGTTTTCCGATATTTCAACTTTTTTGGAGGGTTTGGCATTTCCTATATATTTTTTTTAATTCGCAGATTTAGATAATGCAAAACAATTGATGGATGTTGACATTAGAGGAGTGTATAATAATCATAATAATGCAAAAAATGCAAAAAATGAATGCCGTACTCACAGTATTTAAGAAAACATGGTCCCCGGTGTCATGGGATCCGTTGTACAAAGGGCTGTGATGTCCTGTCACACTCTCCCAGGTGCCATGAAAGTCATAAGTCATCACATTAATAAAGTCCAGGTACCTGATGAAATGGATGTGAGATCAAGATCACCAAAAACACGATGACATCTAATAATGAGGATACTGTGGGGAGTAACATTTTGGTGTACTTTGCCATCTCTGCGATTTCATAACCAGCATCAATGGTTCCTTTCCCAGCCGCCACAGCAGCAGAGACCATCAATCTGGGCCGACCAGTTGCTGTTCCCTCAGCCTGATAGGCCTCTAGTAGTTCCTGTACACCATAGAAACATGGTAAAGTCAATTTGTGGTTCATGTTTAACATAATTTGAACACCAGAACGGTTATTTGTGATCTGACCTTGCATAACAACGTGAATCTCTGCTTGTCCTCCAGAGGACTTCCTCTTGCAGCGGGGTATTCCCAGTCCAAATCAAGTCCATCAAAACCATATTTTCTCAGTAGTTTGACAGAAGACTGGATAAATGTATTTCGATTGGCTTGTGTTGCCACCATTGTTGTGAATCTGTGTAGAATTTGGGGGGAAAGATTGCTTTCAAGAAGACATAATCACAAAACATTGATCTTAATTGATTGTTTTGTGCTAAATATCTTACTTTTGTGTTCCAAAGTTCCAGCCTCCGACTGCCAACAGTGTTTTAAGATTTGGATTCCTATGGGAATATATAAATTTAGTTGCCCCAATCACAACAATTTTAGTAAGATAATGCAAAAAAATGATTTTAGACTGACCTCTGTTTGAGTCCATTAAAGGAGTTATACAGTTCATCATCATTCCATTCTATGGTGACCAACTCATTTGCCTCATTAATACCAGAAAAGGCATAGATCAAGTGGGTACACAGGTTTGGATCAATGTTTAGAGGCATAAACTTCCCATTACCAGGTCGGTATTGGGACCAGTTAGTGAAATAACACACCAGTCTGGAGGACGACACTATTCAAGGAGTAGCAGAAATATTATTTATTAATCTTTGAGGATAAATGAATGACTTTGTTCAGTTCCTACTAAGGTTGTTCAATAATAATGATTGATTTAACTCGTAAACTCACCCAAACTGCCAAAGGAAAGACAAAGACCTTCAAAGTTACAGATGTAGTTCGTAAATATTAGGTAAAACAGGTTTTGTAAAAACAATAACATTTTCATTGTGCCTTACCTGCAATTAGAATTAACTTGCACATGTTGTTTGTGGCTGGCTGAGCTCTTGTCATGTCAAGAAAAGATCACTGAATAGTTTTTTGTTGATGAAAAATACACAAACTATGATAATGATTAACTCGGAACAAAATGACACACTATACATCCCGAAGTTTTGGACTTCAAGCTGTTGCGTTATCAGTTATTGCGTCATCCAAGAAAGCCAAATAACAGAAACTGGTCAAAGTCATTTCACACACAGATAAAATAAACAATTTGTGAGTAAATCATTGTAACTTAATTATTAACCCAAATTATTCTGTCGCAGATGATTTCTCAATGTTTGGACTCACATTTGTATTAATCTACAACTCACACTTTGTTTGGCATCAATTCACCCATTTCTTTAAAAGCTTTCAATGTGTAGTATTTCAGCATTTTTAAAAGCATGTTTCGCCTGCAGATGTTTTGTGGCTTTGATATCAGATGACTTCACAGCACTTGTTTAGACAGACCAGGAAAAGCTTCTCTGTGTGTTCAGGGTCAGTGTCCTGCTAGAAACTGAATCTTCTTTTTACAAACTGCAAGCCAGGCAGATGTATGAAGCCAGAAGTGTGTCTCAATGTATAGTACAGTAGAAAATAGACTAATATAGTAACACAATCTTGTCCATAAATAGTTTTCCATACGACTTGGAGATCATTCATTTCAAATGGAATCCCTAATGTGGAGTGCATAAGCAACAAGTTGATGTTGTTGTGTTCTGCAGCCTTTTTTGCGAAGTTTCATGTCAGAATCGTGTAATTCTGTTTTATTTATTTAAAAAGTCTATACAATTAAATCAAATGGAACATTTTTTAAATAAAAGACAAAAGAGATGAAAGAGTTTTGTTTCATGAAGGAAGACATTTATTTAAGCCCAGTCGCAGCAGTTGCATCTTTTACTGAAAACAAGATTAACTGGACATAGCTGGATGTAAGTGTGTCTTTGAACACACTGATAAAAGGAGTTGCGGTTCATCTCATTTACGTAGAGGCCGTCAGGCTTGTCAGTACAGAAACCACTTCCAGAGACACCTGTGGTTGTTGGTTCGGCAGTGGTAGTTGTTTTGTCAGTGGTAGTTGTTCGGGGAACGGTGGTTGTTGGAGCAGTAGTGGTTGGAGCAGAAGTGGTTGTTGGAGCAGTAGCGGTTGGAGCAGTAGTGGTTGTTGGAGCAGTAGCGGTTGGAGCAGAAGTGGTTGTTGGAGCAGTAGTGGTTGGAGCAGTAGTGGTTGGAGCAGTAGTGGTTGTGCTGTTGGCTGGGTGATTTGTAGTAATCTCTGGTACATGTGTGGTTACAGGCGGTGGAGGTGGAAAATCTAGTAAGACAAAAATGAATTTAAATTCAATAGATTGTGGAAGATTTTATTTGTTAAGTGAAGATGATGAAACATTTACGTTTTGTGCAGTGGTGTAGTCTGATTTACCTGAATCCAGAAGAGAGCGCAGATAACTAATGAGTGGATATTTTCCCTGGCCACAGAACTGTCCAGAAAAATCATCCAGATCTAGAGACCAGATGAAGGCTCCTCCAAATTTGTTATCCTTGAAATACTGTGCCTATGGAAGATACGTTAGAGAAAGTGCTTCAGTTGAAAATGCAAGTGTTGTTGTTTTAATAATAATCCAATGACATAACGGATCTAATACATGTATAATAAATCTTTTATTTCCCATAAAAGCTTGTTTTGTTGAGTATCTGATAGGGTTATCCAGCTCTGCTCTCAGTGGTTCAGTCTGACAGTAGATTGACTCTCTATCATGCAGATTGCACTCAGCCAACTGAGTGGTGAATGTGTTTGTGACTGCTGTTAAGTATATATTTGCTCATCTTTGTGTTGTGTACATGAAAAATTTTGACGAAGCAAAAATGCAAAAGAAAACAACTGTAATGACCCAGCGAAAATATTCCAGACAGGTTGTGTTTGCTAAAGCATAACGTTTCTGGTCAATCCAAGGTATTGAAAAGTGTTTGTTCTGTCTGTGCAGCTTCATAGTGATCAGCTGTACCTAGTGCACATACTCATTTAGAACGCAAAGATACCGATAGCTGGCAAGTAGTGATAGCGATATGCTACTTTTACTTTGTTCTTATTATCTCCATACACATAGATGTGGAGGACGCTATGTTACTAATTACCTTGATCTCATAGCTTTGCCTATTGTCAAAACCAACCCACTCATTTCCTTTTGTGGCATAGGGCACACTTTGTTCATCAATCCAGTGGAGACTGGCTCCTTGGAGGAAAGTGCAAATCTGTAAAAATGGAAGAAAATAATATTTAAACACCCTCAACATTTCTGATGACCTTGTATTAATTGAATTTGCGCTAAGTTCATATTAATTATGTATTAAATTGTGTTTTATTGTTGCTCTTGTGTTGAACCTTCACTGACCTCATAGTAGGACCAAAACCCAGCTTCACGGGTGTAGGGCCCAGCAGAGGCTGGTCCGCTGGTTGATGCTCCAACACCGTTAGCTGCTGATGATGTGCGGAATGTGCGTCCATACGTAGCAAATCCAATTATGAGCTTTTCAAGAGGAGCACCTTGGTCTCTCCAATATTTCATAGCAAAGTCCTTTGAAAAGAAAATGTAAAAAGAAAATCAAGCATTTGTTAAAGGAACAATTTGTAGGGTTTGTTAACACAACATTGAAAGTTGGCCCCTCCTCCCCGGCTCAACGTGGGTTAAGGAGAACGCCAACTACAGAATCACTCGTTTTGGAACGAGCATTGTCCGCTTGGCTTTTTACCATTTTCGACATTTTCATAGCTTACTTTTGAATGCATGCTTATAACCTGGCACCTGATCGCTATGATTTTATAGAGGTGGTGTCCAGAAAGAGCCCGAAACACAGCAAAATGAAAATAAAAGAGAAAATATAGGCAGAGGGCAGGGTCCCTACAGACCACTCCACACACTTCTAGTGGGTTATAAGGAATTAAAGGATTATTTATGCTATGCATTTCTTTTTAGGAAAGTCCTACTCATTGTGTCTTAAAAAACAATACCTGTTAGGTATTCAGGTTGTTGGGTACTGAGGATGATAACAGAATTTTGTTGAGAATTTCACTCACCACATTGTAGTAGATGTTGTCGCCTTGATCGTAAGAGCTGCGGTGCAGAGGGCTGTTGTGACCAGTGAACGGGTCCCATGCTCCGTGGAAGTCATAGGTCATGACATTTATAAAGTCTAGGAACCTGTTAGACAAGCATGATGTCACAAATTAGAGAGAAACTCATTTCTTTTAATCAACTTTGAAACTAAATGACTACGTCACAGGAACTCACTCGGAGACCTCGGCAATCTCATAACCATTGTCGATGTTTCCTTTCCCTGCAGCCACTGCAGCTGTAAGCAGCAATCGTGGTTTTCTGGTCTCAGCGGCTTCTTTTTTGAAGGCAGCGAGTATTTCCTAAATGCAAGAGGAAATAGTTGAGGCTAATCATGAGTACGGTGTGAGAATATTTATAATCACATTGCTGTATTATCTCAAACAAGGATGCTGTGTTGGTGCGGCATCCGGCGGGATTATGCCAATGGTGATCAGGACTAAGGGAGGTGTAGATTTTACAAACTGACCTGGCAGAGCACTGTGAATCTCTTCTTGTCTTCCAGTGGGCTTCCTCGTGCTCCAGGATACTCCCAGTCCAGGTCCAGCCCGTCAAAGCCATGCAGCCTCAAGAATCTGATTGAAGACTGGATGAATCTCTCGCGGTTGGCAGCCGATGTTACCATGATGGTAAATCTGTAATCATGTGAAAAAAGTTATAGCTACACTGTTGATGTTGTTCTCATTCTTATATGACATACTATAATTAACAGCCTCGGGATGCCTTGCTGTTAAAACCTTGTTGACTCACTGTGTTGTTCCAAAGTTCCACCCCCCAACAGCCAGCAGAGTCTTCAGCTGGGGGTTTCTGTGCAGGATAAACATGTAGATTAGCAATGAATTAGTGAAGGAAGAAGTTAGATCCTTTACTGCTACTGTAAAAGTAGCAGTCCCACAATGTAGGAATATTCCATTTCAAGTACAACTCACCTGTTCTTCAGGCCATTGAAGGATTTGTAGAGGACATCATCATTCCACTCATAGGGCGACAGCTCGTTAGCGTGGTTGATTATTGAAAAGGCGTAGATCAGGTGTGTGCAGAGGTTGGGATCTACATTGGCAGGCAGATATTTGCCAGCACCTGGTCTATACTGGGACCAGTTTGTGAAGTAGCACACCAGTTTGGTAGAAGACACTTTTGGAGAGGGTCAAAATGATTAGAGTTGAGTTTCTATTTCAGGTCATGGGGATTAAGAAGCAAAATGACAATGTAATATAAAGAAGTTAAATAATGAATGCATACCCATCTGGAGACACATCAAAACGGACAGACCTTAAAAACAACATTTAATTATAATTGTTTTAATTTGCACAATTTGCATTTGAAGGAATGAACTGAAATAATGTAACTTACCAGCCAAAATTGTTAGTCGAGCCATGTTGTTGTAGTCTTTACCTCAGAGCTGCAATTTAAAAATAAAAAATAAAGGATTATGAATCTTTATGAGATTGCAATATAGTTTTTGTAGACTGGAACCAGTTTACCATCTAGAGGTTGTACTATAGGTAATGCTGCACATAATAAAATATAGGCTACTAAAACCTGTGTGCTGAAGGCTTACCTGTTCCCAGTGATTGGCTGGATGTGCCAATGATCTACCTGGGAGTCCTTTTTATAGGTATGATCAGAAAGGGACAAAGGGCGGCATGACAGTGAGGTGCAATGGATCCTTCAGGAGAGGATACCTGTCGCTGTGAAATCGGTCACATTACACTACAGTGAGAGGCTGAAGATGACATGAATTGAAGATGGTATCTATTTTTATTGCCAGATAAAACTGGATCAGAGTGCATTCAATTATGTAAACTTGCCTCTGTAAAGTCGCTCAGATCAAGGGAGCTGGTCGATTCATGCAGATAAGATTACCTAAATAAACACATGGTGTGATGCATTGTATTTTATATGACATTAGGATTGAAATGGTTTCCATGGTAACAACAACTTTAGTAGCCTCTAGTTGTTACTGATCATGTTTACACCTTTCTCAACCCAACTTTTCATTTTCAGCACAACTATTGATATGCATCTAGGTTGATCCTTGAAAAAAACAATTCCAGAGCATGACATTTGCAAAGACACTGGTTTCTTGCATTTTTTCATCTTCGTATTGAACAGCTTGTATGCTTCCCCGCGAGGACAATTTTCCACTTGCAGATACTTGTGTGTTTTCTGTTTTGAGACTAATTTAACTTCATATTAAAATAACTGGAAGGCTTATGCATGGAACAATTATTTCACATGCTAAGAAACACCCATTCTATTAAAATCAGCATATTCTCCGTAAAGGTTCTCTTTTGTCCAGGTCACTGGATTTCTTGTAGTCCTTAATTTTGTCACACGTTCAAGAGACTTCATCAATTTGGAACAGATTGATGATATTGAACTGATTATTATTATTATTATTATTAATTTGAATCATTACATTGTGCTCAGTTATTACATCACGCACAGTTTATACATTATGAGTTGCTACTTTTGTTGTTGTTTGCCCTGGCCTTGTCATGACCCCCTTGATATTGCATTAACTAAGAACTCAACAAAGGAAAAGCCTTGTATATTAATCTATATACTTTATGATTTGGTTGTTCCCTCCTATAATCAGAGGGGTGCAATAATAAAATATCAGGGACCACAGTATCATATCAGAGGCCTGATAAATGTTGACCTCTTAGATAAGATATCTTTTTCCATTAAGATGTATGATCCTTTGATGATGTAACTATGGTTATCTTGAATGCCAACAAAATGGCCAGAGTTCAATAAGATAGGAATATCTTTTCAGGTTTTGCTTTAAGCTGTTTGAAAGACCAAGTGATGCCGACAGTTAAAGGAACACTTGGGGTGATACGCATATTCCCTTTCTTGCAAGAATAAGGTGTGAAGTCTGATTCCACTGTCATCTTTATGGTAAATATGAAGCTGCAACCAGCTAACATAGCTTAGCACAAAGACTGGAAAAGGGGGAGAACAGGACCAGCAACCCCCTGTAAAACAGTGAATTGTCATTATTGTACATGTGCTCTTAGGTAGTTTTTGTTAGCTTTGAACTGAGCTAAGATAGCTGTTTCCCTGTTTCTAGTCTTTATGCTAAACAAAGTTAGCCGGCTTCTGGTTGTAGCAAGAAGCGTTAAAGTTATCTTACACTCACAGGTATTCTGTGATTGAAACACATTGGATAAATTGTCCTGAGGATGTGAACACAGATACCTGAAAAAGGTTCAAAACTAATTATATTCAAAGACTAATAAATCACTCCTTTTAAAATTAGGAAACAAAGGAGCTGAATTCAACATTCATAGTCACAACAAACATGCTAGAAATAAATATTTCCACTTTATTTACATTAAGGACATAACTGTGGTAATACACAGATAATGTTAGGGGTCAAATAAACTAAAGCTGTTACATCAAGATTAATGATTTCTACCCATCTCCATCGTGAGGAAAATGGGGATACAGTTAAGTCAAGTTCATAGAGAAACATAAGCAACTTCTGATTTTACAGCTGGTTTATGGCGGCTTTATGATTCCCTAAAAGGTTTGACCTCTTGCCTCCCAGCAGAGAACAATTTGCAAACAGACTGTGCAAATGAATCATTAGTGCCTGGAGATATTTTATAATCCTCCAGCTATCACCAACAACACTTTTATGTTCTCACATTGCACCATAAACTCTAGCGTACAAAACAAAGAGCACGTGATCTAAGTTCAGGGAGTATATTCTGGCCTCCTTGATCGTAAACGTATGGTATGCCGCCCTTATTTTAAACAGCCAACACACTTAAAAAAAACACAAATCTGATTATTGAAATTAGCTGAAAGAAAAATATGTAAAAACAGTAGTAAAGTTGGTCCTTGTAACTGCTTTTATCAACATGATAAACTGATCCACTTCTGTCTCCTCTGATGTGCAGCGAGTGTCTCTCCATTGACAGGATAACTGAACATGTACTCATGCATAAGCACAAACACACAGCATTTTTATTTACAGGAAATGCAATACAAAACACAAAAGGTAAAGCTTGCTTTTCATCAGATGAACAAGCATCTCATCTCTAGTATTGTCCCAACTATTTTGCCATTTTCTTTAAATGCAGGAAAGTTGCTTAATCTGCATGGGCACAGGGGGTTACAGCACCTCAGACTCCGGCTGTTCCCTTCTGCAGACAAACCACAAGCACCACAAGTTCTTAATTCAAGGTGGAGGGTACAAGCACGGTAAAGTCACATGACAAACAGGGAGGCAGTTTGAATTTTGAGCTTTACGCCAGGGAGTAGATGGTTTTCATTGGAGAGTGGAGCTCCAGACTTGCACCAAAGTCCAACTCCCTGACGTCTCTCCTGGTTCCTGTGTACTGGCCGATGAACGAGCCGTCCTCGTTGAACGGCATCTCGCCTCCTTCACCATAGTCCACCAGACTGTCGTCACTGTCTGACCGCTTCATCATTGCCTCCCTGGACAGATGGCCTCTTTGAAGCCCCCTTTCCTCCTCTCTACAAAACAGTGCAAACAAATAAAATCTTGGTGCATTATGTCAGCACTAGAAGAAATAAATGATAAAGGGTTCAACTAAACCTGATGTATCAATACATTTAAGATGGTCAGGTACATACCGCCGGGGGTAAGGCAGAGTGGAGATACGTGCTATCCTAGAATATGAAGAGAGCTTGTATGAGATCATTTGTGTGACAGGATCGATGATTTTATCTCATTTCATTTATCATCCACTCATAAAATGCTTGTTACAGTTCCAATATTATGTTGTGAATATTTTATTTATAGCTCCAAACAAGTATCAATGTGTCAATATTTAGTCTTTTCATACCTTTCAAGAGACCTTGAGTGGTTCAGTGGGGAAAGAACAGGGTTGAGGTTTGGGGAGAATAAAGGTTTAGATAGAAAAGGTAGAGTAAATAGAAAAAAAACAGAAAATAATTCAAGTGTGATCAAAGAGTTATCATAAATAAGGTGATAAATAATGAGTATTATTACCACGCTATTATAAAATAATAGTACATGCTGTTGCACACCTTGGAAACAGGAAAGATTCGGTAGATAAGACCGATAACTTGACAATAAGAAGTGCTAAATTCAAAAATGAGTATCTTTTTCTGTCCACTGTAATGCTTACCTGTAGTCAAATGATCCCTCCTGATCTTTGTCATCCACTGGCTCCAATGAAATATCTTTTTTTTCCCGTACTGAAATTACAACAAGCTACACTGTAATAAGAGCTACAGTGTGGTGCTATTGGGCATGGCGTAGTAAGGGGAATCACCAATGTATACCTGGGTATTTCCCCCCTCGGCTCCTCTTGATGAAGCAGACTATGAGGAGGATGAGCACGATGAGAGCCACAGCACACATAATCCCGATGAACCAGCCCTGAGTGGTGATGTCCACCTGGTCCTGAGCGTACGCTGAGACACACACAAATATGTGCACACACATCAAAGTCAGCATCCACTCAGCACTGCAAAGTGTTTATTTGGTAGACCACCAAATGTGTTGCACGAAGCAGTAAAGTACTTTCAGTGGTGTAGTGGGGCGACTCCTCCGTATGCCATTCCCCTATCCCGATCCGAGTTCGTGCCGCCACAGAGAATCTGTAGCGAGTGTAGCGGTCGTATCGCCGGAGTGAGAAACTTGTTATATTTGGAGTGAACTCCTCAACTTGCAACTCCTCTCCCCTGGTGGCATTCACTGTGGAGAGAGTGGACATTCCAGTATGTTAGGAGCACCCTTGATGCCGGTAGAGTGCACACAACTGAGCTATTGAGTAGCTTACCTGCTCGGAGAGTGCCCACACAAGTGTTCATTACCCTCTCAAGAACATACTTCAGTGGTATTTAGTTTTTTATGTGCATATTTAAGTGTGCTATTATGTGCTACAGGGATGTGGACTTCAGTGCCATGTGGAAATCTTTGTTGCATTAGTAAAATGAGCGTTTTTCTTTTCCATCATTAAAGCCTTGCTGTTTCTCCCAGGCACAGTGCAGAAAACTAAATTGTGAGTTATTTGACAGTGTTTCAGATGTTGGGTTCGGGTACCTGTCTGGTACTTGAGGGAATATCCAGTAATGACACCGTTGGGTTCTGCTGGAAGGTCCCAGTCGACATAAATACTGTCTAGATGTCGCTGTTGGATCCTGAACGATCTGGGAGCAGATGGTACTACAGACAAAAAACACAGCAGGAGACGACGCACATAAGCTTTGTTCACTTGTTCCTTGGTTGTTGAATTTGTGGCTTTTTCTTACCTCCCTCAGGCGTTGAGAAGTGGATACTATTACTGGGCGGCCCTTCATATCGATTGTTTGCCACGACTATATACAACTTGTAGTTGCTATAGGGAATGAGCCCGGTGAGGACCCCAGAGGGTTCTGGATCATTGTCTAGAAACGCTTTAGACTTCATCCCTCTATTGACCCTCAGCCACCTCAGCTGGCTGGTGTCCCTCCAATAGTAGGCCTGAGAGATGAGAAGCAACAAACCCAGCATTTTGATGATGCTGAAAGCACTGTATTGCTGTTTTTGGTAGCAATTTTTCAAGACAAAATTCCAATAATTCATACTGTATGTATGCTTTGTTAAGTTCTGTTCATTTACATCAACATCTCTATGCTAAAGTCATGGGCTGTAACAACCACTGAAAACATGAGCCACATCTCAAACACCTGAGCTAATTATCACAAAAATGATTGGTGAAAAAAACCAAAACATTCTTAAAACAATATACTTTTTGTTAAAATCAGTTGAAACAAATCAAATCAACAAACAAATAAACATAGAAAAAAAGAAACAGAAAGGCATTTATAAAAGTGGACAGTGGACTCTCCCAAAACATACAGTGTGTTCTCAATTTCTATTGTTGTCTATCATCATAAATGCAAGCTTTATTCAAAGGCCATTATCCAGTAAAACATGTACTATAGACACACCTTGTATTCCTTCAGTTCGCCCATCATTGAGCCGCGTGTCACTGAATCCCAGTGCAAAGTCACCTGAGTGTTCTCGATGTCAGACACTCTCAGGTTCAGGGGTGCAGTTAAGGGACCTGAGGAAAACAGAGATGGCGTTGTCTTTGCTCATCAGTGAACACACAGAGAGGTGATGAGAAGGACTATTTGGCCCCATGATGTAAAAAAAATAATAAGAAAAAACTAAACTTAATTATAAACAATAAGAGGTGTGAGTGGTTTATTCGTCTGAAACCATTCATGATTCCCTGTGGATTAGGATTCAGAGAGGAGTAACTAAATGAAAAGAAAAACCTGAATAAATTAGTGGAGAAACATAACATCAGAGGCTTCCATAAAGGTCAGAACTGGTCATTGAATGGTTTAATGTGTATGAAAATGATGGGAATCATATCATCTTTCTGGATTCCGAGTAGTATTGACCAATTACATTCAAGCAGGCTTTGGTTGAATGCAGGTAAACAGTCGGTGTGGAGAGCAAAAGAGGCGGCTGAAATGCAATCTCAGAACCCACTGGCTATCATCTGACGATGATTTAGCTTTTAATCGGGTTAAAAATTGCTCGTTAACTGGCTACTTGCGAAACAATCTGGTCGTACACGTTGTCTCTCAACTCCCAACTCCAGTCCGGCATCTCAAGTTGCTAATCAGACTGTTAATAATGAGCAGCGCACGGAAAAAAAGGAAGTCTTGACCCGGATATCCGCTGTCTACGCCGGACTCTCCAAAAGACACATGAAGTTAGTTTTTCCTGTCTTTGGTCCTCATCTATATAATGCAGAGGATTTAGGCACTTACGGTCCTCCCCAGAGTAACCGATGACAACAGGAGACTCTGGACCCAACCCAAAGTCATTGACAGCCTGGACTTTGATGTCATACGGAGTGAAGGTATCTGCATCGTAGATGTAGTACTTCAGCCATTTAGTGGTTGCATTCTTCCACTCCTCTCGGGATTCTCTCCTTCTCCACCACACCAGATACTTCAGGTGGGGCCCGTTCCACTCTCTGTAGGTCAGAGGCTGAAAGCATGGTCAACAGGGACATAGTTCGATTTCATTGTTGTAGAAATTAAAATATTCAACAGTCAAGATACATATGAAAGTGTTTTTGTTTTGGTTCTTTACCTCCCAGCTGATCTCCATGTTATTCCTCCATGTACCCACACCCTTCACGTTCTTTGGGATGATATCTGGGGCTGTGCAGGAAAACCAATGCAGTGGTAAGGTGTTAGCTTTAAAGAAAGAGTCCAGCACTACAGGAAATACACTTATTACATTTCTTGCAAGTTAGATAAAAAGATTGATACCACTATGTATTGAAATAAATGTAAAGCTCTGGCCAGGAGATGTTAGCATACCATAGCATGAATGTCTGTGTACAGACATGAGAGTAGTATCGATCTTCTTATCTAACTCTTTGCAAGAAAACAAAGTATTTCCCAAAATGTCGAACTGTTTCTTGAAAATGTGCTACACAAGTGGCTGTTTGCTATCTTAAAATATGTGTCTGCAAACAAGTGTGTATTTAAGAAAAATCAAACCCACGAGCACCGCTGCTCTGGAAGCGCGAGGATGGACGACTGGGGCGACTCATTCCGATTTCATTGATGGCGATTACCCGAAACTCATAGTAGGTGAAAGGTGTAAGATGCAGAATGACAGAGTTGAGGTTCCCTGGGTATGTTGAGAGGTTTCTCCACTTACCAGGCAACCAGTCATCATCATCATACTGCACTAAGTAGTCTGTAACACAGCAATAAATGGAGAAATATAGCTGAAAATGTATGATAAATACAACAATAATTTCCTAAAAACAAGACTTATTTCTGTGAGTTTATTCAGTTGAATAGCTCTTACCTGTTATAGGGTTGTGGTTGCTGTATCCAGCTACCCAACTCAGTCTTACGCTGCGTTCATATGGATCGGACAACTCCAACTTAGTGGGAGGATCTGGACGGTCTACACACAAACATGCATAAACAATTAAAAAGCCAAACATGCCGTATGTTTGATGAAATGTCATTTATTTTAAAATGCCATACCCATCACCATTAGGCGTGCTGAGGCAGACTTCTGGTCCAGCTCACTCTTGATGACACAGGTATAATTACCCTCATCACCTCTGTTTGCATTACTGATGACCAGATTTGATTCATCCAGACTGATCCTGAGGATACAAAAGAGTACTAACTGGTGAGCTCAAGACGCTGATTGGTCCACACTAAAACAAAAATTTAAATAATAGAAATAAAGAATTCATAAAATGACATACCTCCAGCCAAGAGTGACATGCTTTTTGTCTTTCATCCAGTTGGTTGTGACGGGAGTAGTTGCATCTGCTTGTACACCGCACTCAAAGCGCACATCGCTTCCACGGATGACTTTCATGCTCTGTGGTCTTGTGACAATTAAAGTGGGCTCTGAGAAGAGTGGATGCAAAAACACATGATGGATCACACAATCAAAGAATTTAAAGTAAAATGTTTTTTGTATAAAACTGTGACCCTCACCTTTGACCTCTATTCGGACTTGACTCTCATCTCTTCCTGCGACGTTGCTGACTATGCACAGGTAAGTTCCCTGGTCCTCTATCCGTATTTGTTTGATCTCCAGAGTCCCGTTACTGTGGGTCTTAAAACGATTTCCTTCAAGAGTACCCTGTCCATATCTGGACCTGTTTGGGCAGAATCACGAACACACACACACACACACAAACTGTGAGCTAATGTCTGAACACTATTAAATTCTCTAACGGCGTCTTCTCACCATCGCAACTCGGGTACCGGAGAACCAAAGTAGCGGCAGTCTAGGAAGGAATGACTGCCCTCTATCACTTTGATGAGTTCATTCCTGGGCCCAGCAATACGCGGCGTTGCATCTAGAGAAACATTGATAATTCATAATAATTATTATTAATAATTATTCTTTATACAATTAACATTTGCACAATCATGGGTCAATATTTTACACATTCCTGCACAAAACTGTAGAGCTCTTCCACTTTAAAAACAGATGTATCTTTAACGTATTTCTTTTATCTTCTAATGTACATTTATCTTTTTATATTGTTTCTCTACTTTAATGTTACCTTTGCACTTTGTTCATTGTTATGTACCAAATCAACAAGACACCTAATATATTACAGTTCAAAAATAATTGTGTGGTAACTTACGTAGCACGTTGACAAAAGCGTTGGCCATCATGTACCCAAACTGATTGGAAACATTGCACTGATAGACTGCAGTGTTTGCAGCGGTCACACTCTGTAAAGTCAGCGTGTCTCCTGACACCTGTCTGTTAGGCTGAGGTGTAGCCGCTGGAAAAAACAAAACAGGCAAGAGTTATTTAGATTCACTTTGACAGCCAGTACCCATGAACTCCAAAATCGTACTTTCAATAGGTTCCCCGTTGATGAACCAGCTGACTGTGGGACGCGGAGCCCCATCACAACGACACAACAGGCGTCCATTTTCCTCGGGGGCCAAGACCAGATCAGTGGGTTTTTCCAGCCAGAAGGGAGCCGCTGTCAAATACAAGTCATTTAGTTGTTTCAACACTATTGTGAAGTAGATAACGACAAATCGTATCTGAAAGTGACCCTCACCTTTGACCCTGACGGTTATTGTGCGCTCAATGTATCCAATCTTATTCGTAGCAGCGCAAGTGTATTCACCCACATCATCAAAAGACGCCTTTGGGATTTGAATCATCTTGTTGAAGTTCTTTACTTTCGTGCGGGGCGATACCACCAGGTCATCACCATTCTTGGTCCATGTAATATGAGGAGTTGGCCTTGATGATGATAAACAAGGCTTTACACAGAACCACTTTCATGAAATCAAAGTAAAAATGATACCAAAGAGAGAATATAGACAAAGTGGCTTTTTTAAAAAACTGTAACATTGATATTCTATAAAAAAAAGACCTTCAGTTACAGAATATCTTGAGTTGACACTTACACTCCTGCAGCGATACACTCCAGGAGAAGTTCTTCCCCTTGCAGGACCAGTATGGAGCTGGACGAGCCTGTGGGAGACAGCCAGGAGGGGGCAGCCTCGGCTACTGTGCGAGCTGCAGAGGAGACAAACCAAAACAAACCAGAACACATCAGTCACACACCCTGTCTGACCATGAAACATACAACTCAGAAAATAAGAGAGGACAGCTGAAGCAGTGCACACACTCACCACAGTAGGTAAGTTTAGTTGGAGCAAACAAGGAGTCTTTTTAGGGTACAGTCTGACATAAAACAAAACGGTCCATTTTATAATAATCACAAAAAAATAATAATCACAAAAAAACACAAGGAGTTAAAGGGAAAAACATATATTGTTATGAGTGTATCAGTTTGGTTAGAAAAAGTCAAGGTATTATAGATGAACAGAACAATTTTGGTTTGTAAACCTTTAAATCATTTCCCAATTAATGTGTTTTTGGCAGAAAACAGAGATGCAGTATGAAGATGTAAACAGGAAAACTACACACGGAAGTAAATTTTTCATAAGAAAATAAGAAATACAACTAATTAAATATCTTCTAAAATGTTCTGCATGGAGTGCATGTTTTTTTTTTTTTTTTTTTCATTGGTCTATTGCAATTACCACAGGGTACGAATAGAAACCTGACCGACAACAGGCCAAAGAGCCCCGCCATGAATCAAGCCAAATCTCCTCCCACAGGTCTTTGTTTCATGTACATCCATTGCATTTAGTAATTTGCTGAGCTTTTAGGTTAGGCCCATATCTGAAGTGTACACATGCAGCTTGCAGGTTACCAGTAGTTGAAGTAAAAGTTATTTAAGTGAAGGTAGCAATACCGCAGTGTATAAATATAGTAAAAATCCTGCATCAAAATATTGTTAAAATATAAAAAAGTACTAATTATGCAGAATGACCCATTTTAGAACAATGTATATCATGATATTGAATTATAATGTTTTGATGCATTTATGTGTACTTTACTTTAATGTTGCAGCTGGTAAAGATGGGTCTTATTTTTATGTTAACTACTGCTGAGCAGCTTGGGAGTAAAATTATAAAATAAAGTACAAGTACCTCAAATTGTACTTCAGTACAGTACTTGATAAAATCTCCTTAGTTACTTTACACCACTGCACATTACAACTGTAAAGTAATATTTTGCGAACCAAAAAAAAAAATGGACACTGTGAACACACAATCATACTCACTTGTAAGCACTTTAACGACCACAGGCATCTTCTGCTGGATGACATTCCTGTAGGGGAAGCGGGCATTGCAGCAGTAATCGGCGGCAGAGTCGTTGAACAGGACGTTAGAGAAATACAGATCTCCGTTTACTCCCATAGATACCCTGCGGTCCGGCCGCACAGGCTGCATGGTGGGGAAAGCGGTCTGAACGGGCCAGTTGAAAGGTCTCGCATATGAGCCTGAGATGGTGTAAAAAATAAAGTCAGTTCACAGGAATTTCTAGAAGTCTTTAAAGCTTGTTTGATTGGCAGATCTTTAAAATGACTCCTTGTTGAACCGTATTGATTCAAACATTTAGAGACTCTTACAGCTGGACATCCAGTAGGTTTCAGGTTTCGGCGGGCCTACCGGTGGGTCACAGGACAGGACCAGAGGCAAGCCAGCGCTGACCACCACAGGCTCCAGAACCTCCCTTGGCCAAACAGGAGCTCCTTCACAAACACAGAGGTTTACATGTCTCCACTGAGCAGCAAGGTTGGGTTTTGTTATTTTCACAACAGTAGGCTACAGAACACATTACAAATCTGAACGGCAACATATTAATAACTGAGCTGATCAACTATCAGATATTATTATAGTATCTTGTAGGACTTGTCTGGTAATACTCAGAATCTCATGAAAAGTTAAAAACAGGCAGTGAATTCATCCTACCATCATGTATTGTTTCTGTAGCTTAAGCTCATCAGTAAGCCTCACCGTAATTTATTTTGAGTCAATCTCATCTAAACCGTCCTGCCGCCACTAGCATCAAATCTGAAGCTGAATATAGTCCCTATCAAATACACTGTATACTCTTGTTTGAGTAATATCTGCTAAAAAATAACTACACTACAGCTTTTTAAATAAAGAAAAAGTATATATTTGTGACTTTGTGTCTTTAAAGATGTATGTGCTACAAACAGGGTAGGGATGTTGTAAAGTACTGCAGGACAGACTAACACATTATTAGTTTTGGTCTTTTCATAGGGTTTACTACCAATGCCACAATACAGAATATAGCTTGACTCATCCTTTCATTTTCAAGGTATTTTTGTTGTTGATTTTTGGTATAATTCTTCTTGCACTTTAAGAAAATATCCACTCAACAGTAAAGAGTAATGCAGCTGAATTCTCAAAGAAAGTCAAATTAAAGTGTAGGCCAGAAGCAAAGTATCATCACAAATCAAATAAGTAGACATTCATGCTTTGCACGTCCACTACACAACATATTATATAGAAAATATGAAAAAATGCTGCTGCTTAGATCTTTCGTGTTTAATTGAAACAGTTTGCATTCATTCCAAAGTAATGTCCATATTGTGTCACTGCACACCATGAGGCCACTTTATATTTACAAATAAATAGTTTGATCTCTAACAGGCCCAATAATGATCTTACTGTATAGCCGTAGTCTGATCTTGTTGGAGTATGCGGATCCATACTCATTGGAGGCAATGCACTGATACTCTGCCTCATACTGTTCTGGATTGTTCCAGGCATAGATGTCCAGAGTCCCTGAACGCCTTCGCATCGAAGCTTGAGCGTCACGTGCCACGTTGAAATACTTCCCATTACGTCTCCATGAGAAACTTCATTATTGAGTAAAAAGTGTAAAAGAAGACAGTGAGGTGGTTTGCAGATGATTATACGAGTGTTAAACAAAACTCTTCAGAGGGCTACATCAGCTCTTACATGGGATGAGGGTTTCCTTTGGCTTCACACTCTATGACCATGGTGTCTTTGGGGTCAACAATATGCTCCTTCATCGACTGCTTTATGATGGTCGGGGGCTGTCTGACTGCAGGCAGAGAAATAAATCAGCTTAGTTTATTAGAGACGTATAGCTTAAGACAATACGTATCATAAATTACATGCACATTAAGTTACTGACTCACTTTCCAGAGGTATGTCCAAAGCCCAAACACTCTGCCATAAAAGAAGCAGCAGTGCTGGTTCGACCAGTGTCCCCATCTTTACAGTACATGGAACCAAGCAACGTATTCCTTCACCAGCTCTCCTGTTCTCAAATTGAGTTAAGAAAAATACAGGATATCTACAACACAGTCATGTCATGCAAATAAAATCCAGCACAAATTACTGTAAATGAAACTTCTTACAATGGATTGTATTAGTGGTTCACAAATCATCTGCACAGTAGTGGAATAGGTAATACCGCAATGTAAGAATGGTGGCATTAGTAAGTAAAAGTCCCTCAAAATCCTACTCAAGTAAAAGAACATAGTATAGTATCAGCAGAATGTACTTCCAGTATCAAAAGTAAAACTACATTCTGCACTCATTCTGCTGAAATGCAAAAAATGTCTCCTTCAAATGTTTTATTATACATCAATTACAATTAGATTATTATAACTCATGCACTAATGTTTAGGCAACTTTTTACTGCTGTAAATCGAGGTGGCTAGTTGTAGTTCAATCAAGGGGTTCTCAACCTAGGGGTCAGGCCGCCTCCAAAGAGTCACACAGTTAATCTGAGGGGTTCTGTTGTGATAAATGGGAGAGAAAAGAACAAAAAAAGTTCTGATACATAAATTGGTATTCATTTTGGGGATTAACCTTCAATGTTGTTGTTTTTTTGTAGAATATTGAATAATTCAATAACCCTTTGAATGTCAAACAAATGAAACCATTTAAAAGTTTAGAGGGGATAATCCCTCTACACAATGTATTGTAGCTTCAATGTTTTTATTAAAAATTCTTAATCTGGAAAGTAATAGCTGTCAGGTAAACACCGTGGAGTCAAAAGTAAAAAAAGGTCTCTCTGAAATGTAGTGGAGTAGAAGCATTAAGTGGCATCAAATGAAAATACTCGATACCTCAAAATTGTACTTGAGTACAATGCTTGAGTATAAATGTACTTAGTTATTCCCACCACTAACATCTCCACCACTTAGATCACACCACTCTATCACATTCTCCAAGAGAATAGTTTATCACACAAATATAAGAACAGGTGATTGAACTGTGTCTCAAGCTGTCATGATAATGAACTCCCTGAATGTCTGTGGAGTCAATATGTAGTTCTATTAGATGACTTTTCAAATCTTTGTTTACCACATTATTAATGTAAATATGCAATGAACCACAAGTCATGTTAGTATGACTAGAACAACAAGTTGTCAGTACCTACCGCTCTCAAATCAGGGCTCTGTCCTCCCCATCTCGTTGGCTTCCCCAACGCATCAATAATTCCAATGATTTTTCTCAACAAAATGATTCTTGTTCGTGCAGTATACCAATTAGAGCCTCTGTCCTTCAAATATCAGGTCAAGAACCCCTAGAAGAGTTGATACACTTCAGTAATAAAGTTTCTGTCTGTCACTGCCACTTACACTCTGCCCACCCATCTCATGAATAATGAATGAGCGCCATACACCACCCACTCCTCACCCACATCACTTCACTGTTCCGACAAGGCTCTCACGATTCTCAACAATCCTTCTCAATGAAACACAGTCTCAAAGTTTGTTCACACAATAAAAAAGCGGATATTCTCCAGAAATTAAATTAAGGTTTGGATTCATTACAGTTGGGGTATTTTTACATGATTTGGATTGAGAAAGGCAGGTCATATTTTTCTTGAGCCTGGCTTTTTTATTTCTCAAAGCAACAAGCTTTTGCATTCTTGTTGGTTTTGATGACATGAAAATGTGGGCTTTATTGTTGACTGGAGAGAATGAAAGCAATGTTTGTTTCTCTCATATGAATTTTGCATGTGACAAATCCCAAGTCACATGACTCCAGCATAATAGCTCTGACAAAGGATGGAAATAGGCATTTCAATGTTTTTCATTAACAATTTGGCTATTACTTTGTACTGTTGACCTTCTGCTATGAAATACTTTATGTTTAATAACTCCCTTCTCACACCACCTGTATTTTCAGATTTCCCAGATTTTCCATTATACCAATTAGAACTTATTCTCTGTTTTGTAAGACTTTTTTTTTTCTACACTCAGCTATTCACATGCATATCCCTAGAGGAGGAAAAGGTCATTACCATTCAGCTGAGAAAATCCTATTGGGGGAAGCAGCAGTTTTCTTTTCTCGAAAAAGTGCCAAAGTCGCAGGAGAAGCTGTATTTGTGTAAGACAAAAGACATCTCAAGGCTGTCGACAGAGTCCTGATCTGTGTAGGCTTCCAGGCATCCACACAGCGCTGCATATACAAACCAGCACTGACTGGGCCAAACAATAGCCTGGTGGTGAGGAAGGAGGGGGGATAAAATGAGGTGGCTCTACCTACAGATGAAATTAAACTTGGAATGAAGATTTGTATCTGGAAGTCTAATCATGAATCCAACTTAAAATTGAAAAGTTTGTATAAACATATTCCTCATCATAAAGGATTTGACATATTTTCATTCATATTTGGAAAGAGTATCAGACCACTTGTGACGTAGACACAACCTGACATCCCCCATACATTGGACTAAAGCAGGCTTGGCAGTGAGCAATGATCAGTGCCATGCACCAGATTGCACAGTGAAGAGGCAGAGGGACGGACAGAGCCAGCTCAGTGGCGACAAGAAGGTCTCTATGCTCGCGGGTCTCCTTTGGCACGTGTGCCCAGGGCTCGGGTAAAAGCAGATGGCATGTGGGAGGGAATGTTCGACCGCACAAGTTGCCTTTTCAGACTCGGAGCACCTTTCATTTGCACTTTGACGTCACTGCATCAGGGGGCTCACAAGAAAAGGCCAGAGAGAGACTCCGGGACACTGAGCTGCATTGAGTCATCACCACTGTGCTATCAAAACATTATTGTCTCACAAACTTCAAGTTCTCTGCGATTCTGACTTTATAGTGAGGTAACGGTAATCCACAGTAACAGAATATTTTCTCAAGAGCATCCTGTAACAAGAATAAGATTCAACAGCCATGCTAGCTGCTCTGTGAGACAGTATTTAGGTACAGAGGTACTTGAAGTTAAATGCTCATTTCAGCATGCTAACATGTTGTGTAATGTTAACTAATAGAGTTTTTGTATTTAGTTTTGGAAGTATTTGGTTATAAAACAAAGTATTGGACGATGTGATGGTGGCAACTGTTGAGGATCACCAAAGAAAAGGGAAAATGAATGTCTGAACCAAGTTCAATTCAGCCTAATTGTTTAAACATTTCACTCGGATTCATTGTCTGAGGACCATGAATGTCTGTAGAAATTATCATGGCAATCCATTAAATTGCTGTTATATAGATATATTACATTACCATTCACAGAATCCAAAAAAAATATAAAGACCAAGGGATATTTAGTGCTATGTGCAACATTTAAGGGAAACTTAAAGTTAATTTCCCGACATTATTCAGTAAGATACGTAGTTCATGAAGTGAAATGCACATCACACTTGTCACTGAAACATCGCCACATAAAAAGTGAATTCATGCCAGTCATCTGAAAGGCGTGAAAGCTGAACAATCTTGTGTTCATTGATACAAATCTGCTGATGCAGTTGTAGACCCGTCCCACTTCTCAACTCAGACTATGACATCATTAAAACCTTGACTTCCATTGAGAGCCGTCTTGACCAACAGCTGTAAGGACTAAAGCACTCCTTCACATGACGATACACTATATGCTACTCTAAAGTGTCTTAATGAGCTCCAATTCTTTGTAGTTAATATCCAAAAGATGATATTCAAAATGATCTAAACAAAGTAGAAAATGGTGATTGTTAGTGGTCCTACCTTCGAGTGTAGTTTAAGGTGTTTTCTCTGCTCCTTGGCCCCTTCTCCTTGGTGCAGTGAAAGCAGACCCCTCCTTTCTTCTTCCTGTCACAGTAGATTCACATCATCTTCTTCACAGTGAGCTTCACTTTTTCCAGCAGCATCTGATATTTGTGTTATTTATCACTCCATCAGCTCAACGCAGGATAACAGAGGCTCATGTGGCCCGTCAGGACGGCTGTCCCGAGTCTGGGTCACACGCCTGGCAAACGGGGCCTGAGAGCTTATAATAATAAATCCATTGTGAAATCCTCACATAAGTATACCGTCATCTCCACAGTGAATAAATAGTTAAATAAAGTAACATGTCGTACACTAGTTTGAGGTTTAGGCTTAGGTGCCATTCAGCTCTTATCTAGCAACAATCAGCTGCAGCTTGCTTAAGAGATCAAGTCTTGTTTTGTATTTTTTCATGTGTGCTGTTGGTTTGCAGTGCGTTAGATGCGTAGTGGGTTACTGACCTTGTATCTTCACTCTGGCTGGCACGAACGCGCACTCTCTCACACAAAGCGTTTCTGTTTGGAACAAAGTCAGTCTATTGTGGACAGGGAGGACACAGCTTCCACACACATGGGGGGGGGGGGGGGGGGGGGGATTTAACCCGTCACATTAAGATGATTGGATGACTTTTCCCTCATTGATAAAGTTTGACACAACTTGCCAAGAACAGGGTGATTTATTTACTGGGCTGGCAAAAAATGGTGTTGGTTTTATGTGTACAGAATAAAAAAAAACTCTCATGACAAGAACAAAAGTCTTCATAAATATGAATTTATTCAAAACATACAATGATACAATGCCCGATTGCACAATAATATACTACTTTATCTGTGATGTCACATGAAAGAATAATTTATATTTTATGTCACATTCAACAACACTGAGAAGTGCAACATTAACAGAAATAATTAGACAGGGCATTATGTCACATGCGCACATTACACATTTTTTTAATAAAGTGCATGAACGTGGTATACTGTAAGTGAGGCTTGTTGACAACATCATATTGATTTGGCTCAAAGTAGCCTGCATGTATAACAAGAAGTGGACCAAAGAGCAGAAACATATTATATAATAACCTTGATGAATTTCATGAAGCTTAGCAGCAACTATCTGGTTTCTTTGTTTCTCTTTAAGTTGTCTTCTACTGAACCCCCTCTGAAGGCTGATGCATTCTGCTGATCAGTAAGCTACATAACTTAATACAACTCACCTTGCTTTGTAATTGTGAATTCAGCTGCAAACTGTTATTTTGTCCGCTGGGTATCAGTGTGTACTCGGTATGCATTATTGTGTACACATGCCTCATACTGTACCTACTCACACCCATCTCTGCTTCATCTCCCAGGCCCTCTCACTCATCCAGTCCTTAGTCCTGCTTGCAGCTGAGCGCTCCGCCCCAAGCACCAAACAGAGCCTTGCCAGTTTGGGCCGGTTTCTCTCAAGGTAGATCTGGTTGTCTCTCTGCAGCTGGTCCAGGGCCTGTGGCCGGCTCTCATCCAGGGACACCAAAGCGCTCAACATGGGGTTGAAGCGGAAGTACACGTCTGGAGCCAGCAGTTCGTCCAAAAGTGTGTGGACCCCTTCGGTGTCAGTAGCACTGCTGATCAGGTTGCTGATTTTGGCCCTCAGGCTGGTGGAGGTGGTAGGTCCCCTCTTAGCATTGTCATAGCGGCCAGTGCCAAGGGACAGCACACACTGGAAGGGCTGGTTGGGCCACAGTAGACGGCTCTCATGGACGGCCAAGGCACAGGGATTGTTCAAGATGATTCCTCCATCCTACGAACACGTACAGAAATCCATCTAAAAATGTACAGGACCTTTCTAACATATACACCATATGTTAATAAACCATGTGTGTGAGCCAAAATGCAGAGCCCTTTTAACATCCTGATCGAAGCTGATTAAAGCTTGAAATAGATGATGGAACTCAACAGCTTTAGCAATAACTGCAATTTCATAGTACTATATGAAATTGATTAGTAGGCGGGGAGGGGGGCAGAAATATTTTTAATGCAGAGCAGGCAAAGGTCTTCAAACGTTTACTCATCCCAGATCTTTTTTCATCTAAGTTGCATTAAAAACATGGCTGTTGTGTGCACTACCAGTCATAAAGGTGTGTTTGCAGTGGACAACAATCTTGCAATAATTTTAGTAATTAGTGGCTAAGTTAAAATCATTATACCAATAAAACATAATTGGGTTACACCATCTAAAATCCTGTATGCACTTCAAGCTATTAATGGTGAACTACTTTTTCTCTCTTAGTCAAGAGGAAGGACTAAAAAAAAAAGGTGTTGATGCTAGGGAGGACCTTGTTTTGTTATGAAGGGACACAGAAGGTTCAGCCCCCCTCCCCATCTAAATTATTTTCACACACTCCCTTATCACTCATTTACCAAATGTCTTCTCTGTCTTTAGCAGCAAAATGTTGAGTCTGTCACTGAAAGCCTGAACTGAAAACTCACTGAAAATGCAGAATAGCAGTTTCCTACCTGGTGAATGTCGCTTTCTATGGGGAACTCCTGGAAGTATCCTGGGGCAGCTGATGATGCTCGCACTGCCTGCCACATCTGGCAAGCTGAGCCTCCTGCGTAGCGGCTGAGAGAGCCTGGTTTGTGGTTGTAGTTGCGGAAGACGAAGGCCTTTGGACTGGTGCCCCAGTTCACCACAGCGCTGACTGCTGAAACCTGAGCAGATGCCAACAATACCCTCTGTGAGATGTTTACAAAACCACGTGCAAACTGCAATTTTAATGCTGAAAATAAAAGAATGTGTGCAGATTATATTCTGTTTCACAATAGCGTGCTCTACTTAATAAGCTGTAACCTCATCAATCCAACATTATTTTATCAATGCTGTGAGCTTCGTGGTGATTTGACACAAAAATCGTGAAATCAACCACCACGGCAATAGTTGTATTCTTACCTTGGGACTCAACTCATCTCCGGCTGTTTTGATAAGTACTCTATTTCCCAGCTTTTCTCTAAACAGGATGAAAATAGAAAATTCCATCAGACCAGATTGTTGCTGTCTTATTAACATGTTGAGAATATACCACATACACTGGAGTACATAGTGTTAGAATCCATTCTGTGCATACCGTAGTATTTTCTCCCAGGTCTCAGTGTTATAGTAAGAGTGACTCCAGCCCATCTTCATAGTGCCGACCAGCGGGTTCTGCCGAAACACTTCAGAGCCAAAACGACGATACATGTCCGCACACTCCTCCAGAGAAAAATGGGTAAGACCCAGCATGAAGGCCAGAACGGCACCTTTAATAAACACATGCAGAGAAAGACAGATAGATTCAGACTCAGAAGCATCGAGAGGTTGTTAGGCATAAATTATATCGTTAATATTGGCTTAGTAACTCTCCGGTCTGTTGTTTGTCACCTGTGCTCACTCCACAGATGTAGTCAAACAACTGATGGATCTTCTTGCCTGTTTGAGCTTCCAGTAGCTGTAATACCTGCAAAGGCACCACACCTCTGGAAAAGACAGGGAGAAAATATTGAATATCATGAATATTAAGTGAAGAATAAACATATTAAGATGAGTTGATTAAGTCAAGTAGTTCTATACAAAGCACAGTACAGAGACCATCTTAAACAGGGTTCAGCTGAAACGATTAGTTGATAAATATATTATATATATATATATATATATAACAACTATTTTGATAATCGATTAATACTTGTCAAAAATTCACTCTTTGCTACTTTCCTTTGTCTTTTTATATTCTAGTAAGTTCTCTCTCTGTGTTTTGAACTGTTGGTTGGATGAAACACGCAATTTGAAGTCAGTTACCTTGTGCCACCACCGTCAATTGAGAGCACTCTTATCCCACAACCTTTGACTGGATCCACGTAGCCGATTAGAGCCAAGCTTTCTCTTAAGGCACTCTGCAGCACCTGGTTATCTCTGTAGGCCCGTCGCTTTCTCAACAATGTGACTGCAGTTCTCTCCTGGAAACAGAAACTTCTTTGAGAATTCACTGAGGTCCAATCAGTTTGTCAAACGTTTGTTGTTTGTCAAAAATGTTGTTTCACTTCCAACAAACCTGCCACATTATTGCTTTGCATGATGGGTAACGGATGAGATGTTCATTGAGTGCCTCCACGCAGAGAGCCAGAGCTTCTGGAGGCGAAACCTGTGACAGAGTGCCAATCAACCCCCGTGTCATTTCCTCTGCCTGCCTCCGACTCAATACCAGCTGAGAACACACAACCAAAGATTACTAATAAACATTTGGATACAACTTTGCATGCATGTGGCTTAGCTTTTGTAACGATACCACCAATGTTTTTGCAAACTGTAGGGGACTTGAGCACAAGTTAAAATTGAAATCGTATTACATTTTAATTAGCAATGCTGTACAAACGAGAATGAGATTCGGCATAATAGGACGTGTCAGCTCATGTTATAAGGGACACACTGTGTCGCTTTCAAGACTAACAATCCTTTTCTTTTTATACTCTCAGTTTCTCATGTTCTTGATCACTGAACAATGAAGCCTCAACTCACCTTTTTATTCAGCATTGTCTCTGGTGAAGTCATAGCAGGCTTACGAGTCTGATTCGAGGGGCCCAGTTTCAGATAAGCACCCAGCAAGTCAGGGATGGCGCTTGTGGGGTTGTAAAGGCAGTCCATAAAGGACACAGACTTTAGTCTCTCAGAGGTAGCAGATCCAGGATCCATCTCTGTAAAGAGATTTCCATCAGTGTCCTCATCCAATCCACTTTGACCCTTGAAATACTTATTGATGTGGCCGGCCGTTTGCAAATAGTTATCTCCGAAGTTAGTGGTATTACTGCTGTGGAAAAGGCCTCCTGTTTCATGGACGATAGGTTCGTCCTGCTTCAGGTGTGGCATGGCACCTTGGGTTTGTGAGGTAGATTGTGCTGAAAAGTGTTTCTTGTAAGTGCTATTCTTTTCTCCAGGAAGTTCTTCTCTCCTATTTTGATCTTGATCAACTTCTTTGGTAACTTTGGCACCAAAGTATTTATTGATGTGTCTTGCAAAATGGAGGTAGCCCTCCTCCCAGCTGCTGGAGATATTGTTAGTTTCCACTGTTGGCTGATGGGCACCTGATTTGACTTCAGACATTTCAACTTCTTTAGAATTCATGATGTAAGTGTTTTGCATTTGTCTCTTCTTCAGCCTTCTGTTTTTCCCTCTTGAGGAAGACATGGTCTCCAAATTTTCCTGCATTTGAACTTTCTTAAAACTGCGAGAGAAGACTGAGTTAACGTGACCAGCAACGTAACTGTAGCTCTCTCCAAATCTTGTCGCCAAAGAACTGATGTGAAATAGTTGCAGTCCAAAGTTGTCTTGTTTTGAAGGACTTATTCCCGAGCTATTCTGTGTTTCTTTGCTTTTCAAGGTCTGTGTTGTGTCTTTGCCTGATTTATTTTGCTCTTTGACTGCAGTTTGACTCTGACTACGCCTCTGTGACCTTCCAAGCCATTCTGGAGTTGTGACAACAAGGCCGGCATTTACAGCTAGAGAAACATCCTTTCTCTGGAAATAAATATTAATGTGTCTGGACAATTTTTTAAATGATTCACCAAGACGTCCTCCCAGTGAACTCGAAAGGAAACCATTCTGAGCCTCCTCGTAAATCCCAATTGGAGCGTCAGGTTTGAATGTATTCCTATTGGAGGATGAGTAAAAATGCACCACCTGGAGATGATTCAGTTCTTTGGTATAATCTCTGAGGAAGTGGTTAGAAGCAGAGCCTGCAGCACTGTGGTTTAAATTGTTAAATATACCTTTTCTTGTAAATCTGGACAGATGAGGAGGTGATAGCAGGTAATATCTGTGGAGGTCCAGGCCGAGTGTTGCTTTAGCCAGACAAGGGTACTTTCTAAGAAGGCTCATTAGGTACCTAACTTTGCAGTATGATCTCAATGTCTTGTTCACCGAACTTGAACACAAGTTGGTGCTGAGGTAGCGACCCATGTTTGACCCGGATTGGTGAGCAGCAATCAAAGTCCAAAGGTCACGCTTGAGCTTGCATCGATTTTGGTCGGAGCAGCATTTTCAACAGGAATCTAGAGAAATAGAAGCAGCTCTGTGAGACTGTGTTAGCACAGTGATGCTAAATGCTAATATTAGCATGCTAACAAGGTCAGAAGGACAGTGTAGTTTGTTGATGTTTAGCAGTATAATATTTACCATGTTCAGAATCTTAGTTCCGTATGTAAGCATGTCAGCATGTGCTAACTACATAAAACAAAGTACAGTTGAGGCTGATGGTAATGGAATTTTTGGAGGTGTTTGGTCAAAAAAGTATTGGACGATTTGAAATGTTGACCTGGCGCCAGATGAAAAATCAGGGTATCAAAATGATTACAATTCATACTCAGGGAACATGAGAGCCTGTACCACATTTAATGGCAATCCATCCAGTAGTTGTAGAGACATTACAATAACAACAAAGAATGACATCCCACTGGTGGCGTAAAGTCAAGGGATCACCACAGTCATTAGCATTCATCCTCTACAGAAAACTGGATTCAAATTATACTAACGTCGATCTTCAATTTATCCAAAACAAAAATAGATCTGCTATTTCTGCAATGTTAGATAGAAATTTGAGAACCCAGAGATCTCTACAAGCATTCGAGCATTTTTCTACTATTCTATTATGTTAAATAAAATGCATTCATGAACACTTTCTGTGGTGCCTTCACAAAGAGAAAGGCAAACAGCTTGACTTTACAATAACCACAGATCTACAAAGGTTGTTTCCCTCTTGAGTGAGGGAAGGTCATGAACCAAAGTAGCTTAAAGCTACTCCAACCTTGACAGGAAATGCCAGATAATAACATACACTAAGGATTTACCTCAAACACAACACCTAGTTCTTCTGTCTTCACAATTCTCCAGTATCCAGTACACCACTTTTAACAAACTGTCAGAGGTACTATTTCTTCAGTGTTTTGATACTTAATTCAACCTTTCTCTCATGCAGTACTTAACTCTTATTGGTTGAGCTGGGCTGAGGGGCGGACAAGCATAAACCAATGCTTTGTGAGCCCACACAGGCTTAAAGACATGTGTTGTCACTGCTGACTGCCAGACAGGAAGCTAAAATTGGAGAGGGGGAGACTATTCAAGGGTCTCAGTGAGCTGAAGTTAGCTGCTGCTTACGTCACAGTACAACACAAACACACCTTCCTCGAAAACAAAAAGGCTTCTTAGAAACTGAGCACAACATGTGATGAAAAACGATTACGTCTTATAAAGTCTGTCGTGCTTAATGAATACAATTAAATGCAGTAATGCTTAAGATTCCAGCCTACAAGTTATGTTGCTGAAGGGTATTTTTATTTACTAGTATATACTGAGTAATTACAAGGTACAAATTGGTCCTTTTACAACAGCAATGTCATTAAAAAAAAATTTGATAACAGATAAATGAACAGCCCAATCATGATCTGGCAAATAATCATGACTTCCATACAGCACAGTTCATGAGGAACAATTTCACTCAAGTGTGATTATTTTAAACTTACAAGGACATCTAGTGGCAGCTTCCTGACAGTTTGGTTCTCTATCTGCTTTTGAGTGAACTTAAATCTGCGATGCTGTGCAACACGATATTTGACTTTTTTTTGCATTTTGCTGACTCCATTTATGCAACAGGATATGTGACAGTATTGTATACAGTACATCATTACTCTCTCTGTTTTGCAGCAGAGCTTTTTCTCTGCACTATCATGTTATGTCAATATTTAACTCAATATCCAAATTTTCTGTTGTCTGCTTATTTGTCTACTACCAATGTTCATGTTAGAAGAAACATGTCAGACTGACTTACACAGAGTTCTAGATGATGAGAATAATAATTTGAATTATTGATCACAAAACGGAGAAAATTGTGTTGATGTGCTGATTTTAAGATGTTTTTTGAAATAGCATAATGCTTTTTAGTCATATTTCTTTGGATGCTAATATTGTAACGGACTGAGTGACGTGTAATGTTAACCTGTTATGTTATAAGTGTTATTGTGTTTACAGGAAGAAGTTGTTCCAGAGTAATGGTTATTGCATTTACTGAGTTCAGGAGGTCAGCCAGGGTCTCATGACCTGTGAAATTGTTAACCCTGTCAATCATTCTAGCGACCTATGGGGGTGGGTGGCTCAAGGGAGCGTACCTGGGATTGGCAGAGCGAGTGAGGTGGGATGTTGTTGTTGTCCTGCTAGCCTGTTGAGAGTTACTCTATGCCCGGGTGAGGATTGTCAAACCTGTTAAGAGAACATTTAGCAGTGTTGACTGTTGTTTTGGTGTAGGCTACGGCCCGCAGTAGCTTGTGTACTGTCCACTAATAAATCAAAACAAGCAAGTTAACACAACATTATACATACATTTGTGATATTCTGGCCATTTCCAGTTGACTGGACAACATTGTCTTTGCTTGTATCTTGCAATATCACGATCTCTACTATTCGCACAAAAAAATGTTTTTTTGGGTGGGTGGGATGGGGGGGTGGGGGGTATTTCTAAGAAAGGAATATTCTAATACGAGCCAAAGTGGTCAATTATTGCCTTGACTTCAAAGATTCTTATATAGAATAATATAATACACAGTGAGTATTTCATAGTGGCCAGCAGAAGGCAGTGTGGCGCTTTGCTTCTCCCATGGACTCTCTTTGTGGACGGACTCTCGTCGTTTATTCATTTTGCAGAGCGAAGCTGCACCGAGCAGGAGGACCTGTCACCCGTCTCATTATTTCTCGCCTGTTTACAGGTTTGTGAAGTTTTAAAACTTTAAGAATTCTGAACACGTGTTTGATTCAAGTTTAACTTGAACGTCTGATTGGTTTAAGAGGAACATCAATATGGTTTTGTGAAAGGTTTACTTTCACAAAACCTTACTTAATTAAAACTTTCTCTCATGCAGTACTTAACTGTTATTGGTTGAGCTGGGCTGAGGGGTGGACAAGCATAAACCAATGCTTTGTGAGCCCACACAGGCTTAAAGTCATGTGTTGTCACTGCTGACTGCCAGACTGGAAGCTAATATTAGAGAGGGGGGTGACAATTCAAGGGTCTCAGTGAGCTGAAAATAGCTGCTGCTTACATCACAGTACAACACAAACATACCTTCCTCGAAAACAAAAAGGCTTCTTAGAAACCGTGCACAACATGTGATACAAAACAATTACGTCGAATTAAGTTTGTGGTGCTTAATAGATATAATGAATGCAGTCATGCTTAAGATTAGAGCCTACAAGTTACAGTGTAACTATGTATAGTGTAGGGTATTTTTATTTAGAAGTATAGACTGAGTAATTACAAACGGGTCCTTTCACAGCAGCTACGTCATGAAATAAGCATCTAATTTAAACTGTAACTAACAATGTACAGTTAAAAGGGTGTGAACAATGTCACAGTGGAACATTGTTTTACAGTCAAGCATTTATTCATAATCTAAAAAAATGTAACATATGAAACTATTTAGTATATCGTTGTCATTTTTTGAAAATATATCATAATTTTAAAACAATATACACTTTAATTTAATTTCGATTGCTCCTGCGTCATTACTCAGTAAAACCATAACTACCCTGCAATTATCAAAAACGTTCTCAGAATTAAATAAAACAACAACACTTGTTATTTATTTCTGCATCAGTCTTAAACACAAAGTGCACAAACCGTCCCTTACTCGCTCACCTTTTGTCGTAGCCAATTAATGATTATTAAGTAATTTGCAAGCTGTAATTTAAAGAAAAGAAAACCAAACTACGAGAAGTGTGTAAATCAAAAATGTGTTTGCCTTGTATCACAGAGTATGTTCTGTCAACATTGCTGTCCTACAGTCACAACTGACATAACCTTTGACAAGCACACGCTGTTCTGCATTGCAATCGTTACGAGAGGCTCTGTCCACCAGCACACACACATCACTAACAAGGAGTGGATTGAATTACAAATAGCATGCCAATTCACTCAGTTGTTTCCTTGTATGTCAGAAACGCTAGATAATGATTTCACCCATTTTGTTCTGCTGATATCTGTTAAAAGGCACCTTCAAATGAACTGGTCAATCATTATCTGGCAAATAATCAAGACTGCCATACAGCACAGTTCATGAGGAACACTTTCACTCAAAGGTGATTATTTTAGACTTACACTGACATCTAGTGGCAGCTTCCTGACAGTTTAGTTCTCTATCTGGTTTTGAATGTTGTGCAACATTTCTGCCACGGTTTTCTCTATTCTGTATATGTGTCATAGTACGACAGTGTTGTACATTGTACACCATAACCCTCAGTCGTTTGCAGTAAAGCTTTTTCTCTGCATCGTCATGTTTGTCCAGAACTCAAGAGACTCCAGAAGATGGTGATGTTAATAATTATATGTTTTTTTCTATAATACATCCATTTTTGATAACCTTCCCATTTCCAGTAGATTGGAAAACCTCAACATCTCCATGACTCTCTATTACTGTCACTTTAATTTTTGGATAAATTTGTAGTTACTGTTTTCTTTACTTTGACTTAAGCATGTTTAATCAAACTCACAGTCTTACAAGTAAAGACATGTTGCATCAAATGATGGCCTCGAAATATGCATTGTTAAAGAAGCCCAGTCGTGTGGCTGTAAGCTCCTGAGGTGCTCCTCCCTCGGAGTAGCCTGGTTGACGCGCTTGCGGTAGGCTATGCTAAACTATCTGTGAGGTGTGGTGCTTTTGACACATCACAGAGACCTTTGTTTGCTGATCGATAGCACATTTATTTTCGTCGTGGAACAATGTACAGAAAGCCACTCTTTCTCACGATGCAGTAAAATGTGTATAGTATCGCGGTCAAAACCTTTTGCCCTTCCGGGGTCAAACACCTGACAAACACAGTGATTTCAGGACCTATATACCCGAGCCCCGGACAGGAATACAGCGCCACCCAATGTACACACAAAGAAGTACAGTTGTATTTATAATACCATTTTTGGCTCTAACATGCATATTTAATAAGGCTGCCAATATTTCCCTTCAGCTAAGAACAACCTTTAAACCTTTGCAGACAGGCTCATAATATATTGAGGGTTAACCGGACAGACCACGTGGTATTTATCCAGTTCTTCTTAACGTTCCATTAACTTAAAACATATTACAACTCTGAACAGAATGAGTGGGTTAAAGATAATGACTGAATGGATATTACACAATTAAACATAGTTAATTTTTTCTGTGGTCTCGAATCAATGTGTTTTCTTTTCACAGTGTCCTTTGGTGCACTCTTCCCCACGCCCCGTCCACTTTAAGCGATTCCTGGCAAAGATGGCATAGGACTTGTCCATGAATGGTCTCACAGGTGACCACATCATGAGGCTTCCCAACCAGCCAAGGCCAACTGCACTGTACATGACTGCAAAAGCTGGTATCCCACGATGAACCTGCATATAAACCTGACGTTAGACAACTGGCATAATACTATATATTTAAAAATACATGTAGGCTAATCAAAACAAAAATCTTCCAAAATGTAAACCTGACACGCAGAATATTACAGTCCCAGTAAAGCCGGCGAAATGTAAGTTTACCTCGTCTTTCTCATCAATCACATGCATTTCCTCCATGGCCATCTCGTAGCTGACATCCTTGTATTTCTCTCCATCGTAGCCTGGCAGGGCAATGTCAACAAACTCTACCTTCCCACGCCAGCTCCTCTGCAGGAACTGGAGGAACTGGATCTCTGTCACACATATAAGACAACGCCCATCATACAGCACCTGAAACAGAGCAGGATATGGACTTTGGTAACTTGCATATTCATGAATGTGGGATACTAAGTGTTTGAAGCAGGTTCGTTTTAGAGGGGGTCTCATTACTATTTTTCTAGATAACCGATGCTCTAACGGGGGACAGTAAAAAATACTGTGTAAACTGTAGAGCTCAACAAAAATATTACAATTTATATACTTATATTAGATATTAAACATAATGTATTTGGTTTTGTATTACACTAATCAAATTCATTTTTTTATGAATTAAAAAAAATCAAGAAAGATGTAAGCCTAAAATAAATTGTATTTCATAAGGGTTTACCTGCAACAGTATAATTGATTCACCAGTAACGTTATTAGAAAGACAACTGCAAATAATCTTAACCATATCCACCAGGAAAACATATGAAAACATAGATGAAAACTAAGGTTAACCATAATAACTAATAACGCAGTCAGTGAAAAAGTATGACCTGAAAACGAAAGTTAAGTCAAAATTAAATAAAATGGTCATTTAATGCATACTTTGAGTTGGACGTCAACTAAATGCATACTTTGCATTTAGTATATTAAGTTGCATATCTCAAGCTGCATTATTTTGCATTATTGAATACTGTAATCTTTTTTTCCGAATAACGTCACCTGACATTTAGAGCCAGGTTCAGGATATCTGACGACCCCTAACGTAGCTCACAAGATATTTTCAGTCTCCACTCTTGCAGCTGAGCTGTAGTTACCATTATAGCATCACGGGACAGGACACGAGGCTGCTCGGTCCCACTCACTCCGGGGGTCAGGATTCAGAGACGTCAAGGTGACAAGCTTCAGATACTGACGTGATGTTTGTTTAAAAGTTATGTTAAATGGGAAAAAAAAAAAACTTGTTGTTTATCCTCTGGCCTCCACTGTTGGTCGGGACTCGACTGCAATCCAGCTACGAGTTAGCTGCTAACTTTCTGAAAATTGTTACACATAGAACTTTGAGGAAATATCGCTTTCGAAATGAACGTGCTTTTCACGCGGTGTGTTTAGAGTGTTTACTCGGAGACAGACGTACCACTCCGTTTTCCTTTTGCTGTATCAAAAAAGAAAAGAAAATGCCAATGCACTCACTTTTTATTTTATCTTTCTTATATTCTGCTATCAAGGCGGCAGAGTGGTGGACTTTCTTTAAGCAAGCATCTTTGACCGAAAGTGGCGCACGTCTAAGGTACAAACACTTGGCAGGGAAAGTCTTTGTCTGTCAAAGTACTTTGTAATCTCTGTTTTTAAAGGTGCTATATAAATAAAGTTATTATTATTATTATTATTATAAAGTTCACCATTCAACTGTCGCATCAGTTTTGTCCAATTTACGTTAATTGGCTCCGTCCCAGCGCTGATTGAAAAACTGAACATTATGCATAAAAGCAAACATTGTGTTGCAATTATTCTGCAGCTTACAGAG
This sequence comes from Anarhichas minor, assembly GCF_050575085.1. Taxonomy (NCBI): domain Eukaryota; kingdom Metazoa; phylum Chordata; class Actinopteri; order Perciformes; family Anarhichadidae; genus Anarhichas; species Anarhichas minor. The sequence continues at coordinate 14,182,962 of NW_027466449.1, forward strand.
GAAAATATCATAAAAATGACTATGAAGAAGCTTAGATAAGATAAGCTAATCATTTTATTATTTATTACAGCAGCATAGTGGATAGTGCAAACAAGAGACATCATAAAACAAGATCAAAACAAGTATTATAAATAAGTAATAAACAGTAAGAAATATTAACTAAGGAAAAAAGTCAAAATCCACAATAACTAAAATTTGTTGTTTGTTTTATTGGGCTCCTTCACCAGCATATGCACCTATATGTACAGTATTATATTACCACACAGAGAGGTTTACCTTGACACCCACAGACTCCGAGCTGAAGGTCCGATGCTGGTGATGTCTGCAGAGGGCAGGAGCCACTCTAATAGCCGCCTTTGAGTTGGACGTCAACGTTACACAACCGGGCAATCTGGTCAAACCCGAGACTAAACATACTCTCATTTGGGACAACATCTCCAAAAATATACACTGGACCAACCACAGCGGCAAAGTTACTGATTAAACAGGCAGATAACTGGCTACACAGATGGTTACTGCACTTACTATTCCACTGACGTTAGCAGCCAACAATGCATGCGTTGCACAAGCGGTTGAGTAACACAAACAGAGGTCACTGGTGTTCAACGCAAACGCTCGACAGAAAACATCTAAAACTGTCTCGCGTCCTCGCGTTCGCTTATTTAGTAAAATAAAGTAAAATTCATTCAAACTGTATCAATGAATTAGTCGCTGCAGCTGACCGGGAGAGCGTGACGGAGGGAGGCGTGGTGACTGTGTCGCTCCAGAGTAGTGATATTCTTGCGAGAGGTCCCACTCTGTTTTTTTGTCAGCGGAATTAAGGGGAACACTAGTTTTTAAAGATAACCCATTTCTCATAGGGGATATCTTTTATTGGTCTTTTGGAGATAGATACATTGTTTGTAAGTTTAATGGTTTAGTGTTATTTGAGAATGTATTAATTTACTAAAGATTTCTCAGTGCTCTTCATAATTATTTCTGAATAGCTGAAACAAATTACTGGGGTATTCTGGTTATATTCTAAGCTAATATCGCCTCGTCATTTTAGTTAAGATAAAAGACAGCTTATTTTGTTGGTATTCAACAGCCACAAGCCCCGCAAGGCTTCGACGGAACATCTGTGGCTGAGACCCAAGCGACTCATGTTCTTGTTGAATGCAAACAAAATAAATGTTGTCTCCAGGAGGGCTGTTGCTCTATATGGTCACTTGTGTTTGGCATGCAAGCACACGTGATGAGATCAAAGGCCTTAATTAAAGCAGGGTCCTCCTGTTGTGAGGCAGCCACAGCCTCTTACAACAAGGTTCATAGCGTGACCATTACGGTTTCAGGGATCGTGCAGAGGTGAGCTCTTGTGATTAAGGTCTGCAGCATGTAAGAATTACCACAGCTTTGAAAATGTGCACTTTTTTTGTTTTTTTTAACTCTGCTTACTTCTTTTAACTGTTCTTACTTTCAGCCGGTGGATCGAACATGCCCCCTGCAACAGCAACCAAAGTAGGCCACACACCACCAGATGGAGGCTGGGGCTGGGCTGTTGTCTTTGGCTCTTTCATCTCCATAGGATTCTCCTATGCCTTTCCCAAGTCCCTCACCATCTACTTTAAGGAGATTCAGGAATATTTTTCCGTCTCCTACAGCGAGATTGCCTGGCTGTCCTCCGTCATGCTCGCTTCTATGTATGCTGGAGGTCAGTGGCAATCATACCTTTTCATGTTTCCCCATCTACATTCTGGATGAGCAAAGTTATTCTATCATACATTTGTTGTCCTTTTTATTTAACCAAAAACAGCTGTAAACCTTCAGTGAAAGAAGGTACCAAGAAAATGAGATATGTCTCTTCTCTGTGCAGGACCTGTGAGCAGCGTACTGGTCAACCGATTTGGCAGCAGACCTGTGGTCATGGTCGGTGGGCTCATGGTCAGCGCTGGCATGGTGCTTGCTTCTTTTGGCCAGACTATCATGCATCTGTATTTGTGCGTTGGAGTTATTGGTGGTAAATAATATTTAAGTTTTTTTAATAATAATCACAATAGATGAGCAAGTGTTTGCTAGTAGTTTGCTTAAGCTTATGTTTAAGTTTGCTGCTGTTCTTTGTAACGTTTGCTTTATGTTGCCTGGTTGTGACCAGCTGACAAAGGGAGGATGAAGGGAGTTTTTTGATCATCAGTCAGTCCACTAGTGACGTTTGTGCCTCTGTGTGGGGGGTTAACTTCCACCTTCTGTGCAATGTGTAAATATTTTTCTAAAAAATCCCCACATGCTTGCATGTACGCCAGAACACACGATCATACTAATACCACCAAGTAAACAAAGACTTTAAACTTAAATCTCGTCTAGACGCTCCACCTACTGTGAGCAGCGTACTGGTCAACCGCTTTGGCAGCAGACCTGTGGTCATGGTCGGTGGGCTCGTGGTCAGCGCTGATGCATGGTGCTTGCTTCTTTTGGCCGGACTATCATGCATCTGTATCTTTGTGTTGGGGTTATTGGTGGTAAATTACAATTTTAGTTTTTTCAGTAGAAATCATGTTAGATGAGCAGGAGTTCATTTAGATTTTGAGGAATTTTACTACAAAGTTTGCTGCTGTTCTTTGTAATGTTTGCTTTTTTTGGCCTGGTTGTGACCAGCTGACAAAGGGAGGATGCAGGAGTTTTTTGATCATCAAAGTCAGTCCACTAGTGATGTTTTCTGCCACTGTGGGGGGTTAACTTCCACCTTCTGTACAATGTGTAAATATTTTGCCATTAGAACAATACGAGGACTTGTGTTAAGTGACCTTATTCTTTTTGAGAATGTCTTACTAAATCCGATGATTTAGAAAATCCCCACATGCTTGCATGTACGCCAGAACACACGGTCATAGTAATACCACCAAGTAAACAAAGACTTAAAACTTAAATCTCGTGCAAGCGCTTCACCTACTGTGGCACAGAAAATAACTCTACAGACGTGAAGTGGCCGATTTTCTCTTGGAATTAGAAAGTATTCGACCCCTATGGCCATAAAATGAAACGTGTCAAAAATAGTAATTAGGGCTGAAACAAGCAATTATTTTCATTACCGATTCATCTGCAGATAATTCTTTTGATTTGTCGATTCATCAATTTATTGTTGTACAATTATAGTATAATTTTTATGGTGTAGTTTTATAAATTTGTATTGTGTGACACTGAATATTAACATTTGAATAAGTTATTATTTGGTAAATGGTAAATCAATGAACCATTCTTTCAACAGGTTTTGGACTCGCCCTCAACCTACAGCCGGCCCTGACGATCATAGGGACCTACTTTAAGGTCAAAAGGCCGATGGCGAACGGGCTCGCCATGGCAGGAAGTCCAGTTATTCTATTCACTCTGGCTCCTCTCAATCAGTTTCTGTTTGATTCTTTTGGCTGGAGAGGCAGCTTCCTCATCCTGGGATCCATCGTTTTGAACTGCTGTGTAGCTGGCGCTTTGATGAGACCAGTCAATAAAAATACCCAACCAAAGACTGAACCACCAGAGCGTAACAAGGCATCTGCTGTGGAAACTGCTGCTTCAGACACCAGTGAGCAGTCTGCTGACCTCCTGACTGGAGAAAACCAAGATGAGAGCAAGAGGCAGGGCTGTTTGCACACGTTCATAGATCTCTCACTTTTCAAACACCGGGGCTTCCTCATTTATCTCATCGGTAATGTGGTCATGTTTTTTGGGTTTTTCGCGCCTGTGGTTTTTATGGCTCCGTATGCAAAACATCAAGGGATTGATGAATATTCAGCAGCTTTCTTGCTCTCTATTTTTGCTCTGGTGGACATGTTTGTGAGACCATTAACTGGCTTCATTGGCAACAGCAAGTGGATTCGGCCACGGATCCAATACTTTTTCAGTTTTGCAGTTTCATTCAATGGTGTGTGCCACCTTTTATGCCCACTGTTACCTGGATATGCGGGTCTGGTTGTGTATGCGGTCATCTTTGGTTTGGCATTTGGGATGGTTTGTGCACTGCTTTTTGAAGTTCTGATGGACCTTGTTGGAGCTCATCGCTTCTCCAGTGCAGTTGGACTTGTCACCATTATTGAGTGTGGACCGGTGCTTCTTGGACCTCCACTTTCAGGTTTGTGTACTTATGAGACATTATTATTTTTTTTTTTTTATTTCAGATTATAAGTCCATAAACAAAATGTGGGAATTGATATGGTGACCAATGAAGTGTGCATCTTCTCTTTCAGGAGCTCTGGTTGATATTTATGGGGAGTATAAATCCATGTACTATGCGTGCGGAGTGTTTATGCTGGTGCCTGGCATATATTTCTTCATCATGCATTACTTCAACTACAAGAAACTGGACGAGGAGCAGAGGCAGAGTGTGGCTGTGGGGTTGAGGACTTGTGAAGAGGCAGTAAAACTTAAAACGGGCCAGGATGGTAATACAGCACATGAAACAGATGGATGAACATGCTGAGTATGATTTTATTTTTATGGATAGACAGACGACACTGCACAGGCTTTAATTCAATTCAATTCAATTCATTTGTAGAGCCCAAAATCACAAATTTGCCTCGGAGGGCTTTACAACATCCTCTGTCCCAGGACCCTCGCATCCGAACAGGAACCCCCCCCCAACCAAAAATAAAATTACACGGGGGGAAAAAAGGAAGAAACTTTAGGGAGAGCAACAGAGAAGTGATCCCTCTGAGAGGACGACCAGAAGTGCAGTAGATGTCATGTGTACAGATTGAACAACATAGTAGAACTACAACACCGTCAATGCATATGACATAAATGATTTATATGAGTAGTAAGCAGAATAATGATAATTACTACTAATAATAACAGCAGCAGTAATAGAACCAAAATAACGATAGTCATAATAAAAGCATTAATGGGAGCAGTAACAATAGAAATGTGACTAATAATAATAATATTAGTAGCAGTAGGTGTCAGGCAGGGCCAAGACAGGAGGCACGGCCTCGGTCCATGTGTAACAACAATCCATGGAAACCTGCGAGGCGAGAAAGCACAAAGACTGTATTTTAAAAATAATAAAATATTATTACATCATGTGTCAACTGTTACTCTACTCTTCTTTCATACATCATCCAGAAATGCTGCAGTTCCTTGCAGTTTCCAATGCATTTATCATAATGACTATCATTTAATATGGGTCCTCTTTGTTTCTCTAGTGGCTGAATTAATAAATAATTTTCCTGAGGGACTGATAAAATAAAATGAATGAAATCCCAGCAACACAGTCATTCTACTCCTGTTTACTGCCATCTTCTTACCACTAGATGGCACTGGATTCTACCATGTGATACCTCAAGGTGCAACACATCTCCCCTATTAAACTGCAATTAATCTAAAGGCATCTTCATTTGGTGGTTTGGTTCTTTACAGCACTGCTTTCCAAAGTCTGGGTTGTGACCCACCTATGGCCTGGCAGATATTAGGAATGTGTTACCAAGGGCGAAGCAATTAGAATATGAGAGAATTAAATGTCTGTCTCCACACCACATCTTAAAATACCTTTCCTGAAATCCCCTCCTGCTGTCTTTAAGTTTAACTCCAACTCTTCCCGAAAAAAAAATCTTTATTCACTCTTCAAGTTTTAGTCTACAGTAAAATACATTTTCAATGCCATGGGGATCTGTACTGCGGCTTCACTTTAGTACAGTCGTAAAAATTCAGTATGAGGTTATGGAAATGTTTCAGCATCAAACCTTTAAATAAGTCTTTGGAAACCTATGTGCATTTAATAAAACGCCTGCATTTGCATGTGTAGGTGAAGAAGTGAAATGTTTTACTTAACCTCTGTGACATTAAAAGTATTGTGCAATACCCGCACATTTATCATACTGTAGCTACAGGCCAGGCCTTGAAATATACTGTTTTCAGTTGTTTCTCAGCTGATACACATTTATCTTATATGTTGTGAAGAACCTAACGATACATGATCAAGGATTCTCCCTTATCCAACAACCGCACAGGGAAAGTATCTGATAGACAGAATTTGCATCCTTTGCCGGCTCCCATCAACACATTACAGGTCCGGCTTTATATTCTGACATACTGCTTTAGCCTATTCATGCCACACCTTGAGCACCTGCAGTACAAAGATACACAGTGGAACCATTGAGGGAAAACACGATGCCATTATTAGAGATGTATGCTTAAATGATCCATCGTCATCACGTCCCTGCAAGATGCATATTGATTTCCTTTTTCAGATGGATGAAAATTGCTTAAGTAAGGGAATCAATACATTTATTTATAACCTAAGTTAACATTATCTGAAAATCAGATAAACAGTGTGAGTCCATGTCTAATGTGGGTATAGTCTTCTCTTTGGATGCTGATTTCATTTCAATAAAATAAGTGGTGTTAAACACAAAAAGCTTAAGTTTTGCCACAAAAGTATATTTAGTTGTGCTCTATTACAAGTAATAGTTCTGCAATCAAAATGTTACTCCAGTAAAAGTACATACGTATAATCAGTAGTCATTGCAATCAAACAATATTTTAGTTTAGTGAAGCATGATAACATTATTTAAATCTGTCTTTTAAACAAATATAGGTACAAACGTAGTTATGCAGATGTGACACATTTTTCATCGATTCCAATATTGGAAAAAAATGACGAGTGGACACAAAGTGAGATCTCCAATTAGTGGCAGTTCCCATAAACTCTGTATCATCTCTTTGCTGAAGAGCTTGAGCATAATCACTGTGATAAACTGTGACTGATGTCAGTAAATCTGACTTTAATTGGGACCAAGACGATTAAATCCAGGCAGCGCTGCATCCAATCCCTGTGATGACTGCTACCATGCTGAGACGTAATGTTTTAATTAACCATGCTGCTGGTTCGAGCAGTTGATCGCAAAGTTCTGTTTTAACCACACAGTTGGGATATCTGTAAAGAGGGGAGTGATACTGTCATTTTAATCCAGCATGTTTGTTAATAATCTCTGCTAATCTTCTTTACCCACAGCAGCAGCACTAATCTGTCTTCACAATGTTTGCACTCGGAGGGAAGGCAACGTCATGAAAACACCAGAGACTTAAGAGTCTATTCATCAGTCCTGTGGACGGAGCTATTAATGACACATCGCTGGTCTAAAATAAACATGGATAGCCAGGGCAGCTAACATGGATACACATGTTGACAGAGGAGCGATTACCATGTCAGTCTATCCAAGGAGCTCTCAAGGACTCAATCACACCTTCCGGAGACTAGAGACACCATGTTTTGCAGTGTGCCTTAACTGACTGTCGGCCCTGATGAAGCACAAGATTTACTGAGATCATTTGGTGAAAACGAGGCACAGAGAACCCTACTCTCAAAATCAATCCTCTTTGCAAACAGCTACCGTAACAATGATCGTGGTCGCCTTGATATTTATGTGGCGTAAAATCGTCCGTATTTATCAGATATTTTTGAAAAATAGATGTTCTCTTGTACATGCGGTCAACATCTGAATGTGTAGAGGGAACAAACAGAGGAAGTCTAGATTTTGTTTCAGAGCCTGAATCAGATGAGAGATTTCTGTTCTACAAAACACCCAGATAGCTGATTATACTTGTTAATGTTCACCTTGAAAGAACAATTGTAAACTGAGGCTTTGTTCTACAGTGGTGGTTACTACCTATGTAAATATATTAAAGTAACTGTTCAGTTTTTGAGGTACAGAATCTAATTTGCTGCTAATTTATACTTCTACTCCATTCCATTTCAAAGGAAATGCACTTTTTACTTTATTTATCGAGCAGCTGTATAAGCTTATGAAATCCATTATTAAAGACTAAAGAGCAAATCGAGAAATTATAGAAGCTGAAAGTTTTGATTATTGATTAATTATTAGATCAATCAACTTATTGGTTCCGCCCAGAATTAAATTACCCACGATTATATTTATTATTATAGTATACTTAGCTCCACCTCAACCATCGGTAATATTACAATGATGCTTAACATGTTAATGGTTCTATAATAATAATCAATGATATAATAATATAACATTCTAAAGTGGCCGTGTCTGCATTATATATATATATATTGACTAAAGTTGAATATCATTTTAATGAGTATGTTTTCTTTAATATATAAATACATGAAAATAATAATAATTGTGTTTTTATTAAATTTGAATGAGCCATTCTTAAAAGGATTTAGGGGGATTTATTGGCATAAGGGAGAAGTTTCCAGAAGTCGGTTCAACAGTGAGTGACCTAATTTCACTTGATACATTTTTATTCTAAAATATGGATTATAGCTTTAAGTAAAGGATCTGAACACCTCTAACACCACTGGTGTATTGTACTGAGAATCAATATGAAGTTTAAAACATGCCAAAACCATAATGGAAATGTGAATCTCAATAATCTTTGGATAAATAGCATTTTTGAATGTTGATGTCTTTACCAGACCAAGACGGTTTGATATTACAGACAAACTGTGCTGCTGCTGGACATTAGGAATCCTCGTGGAATACAAATTGGACAAAACAGGCCCTTATGAAGACGGACATTTTTTGAACTCAAACAAAAGAGGAACTTAAAACCCTAAACTACTCAATCATGACTAATGCTTGTAAAAGAAATTGAGTCGCAAAGCAAAAGGACTTAATGAGATTATGTTACCCATAATTAACAATCTGTGGAACACATTTCCCAAAACCGAGAACACTACGGCTCCTTTGTCCCTCGTTGAGCCTATGAATGTGTGAATTATCATCCGAACACACATTTACCCCACTTTTCAGAGTTGACAATGCAGAACCCCTGACCAATATCCTTAATCTGCCACTCAAAATACATTTAGCCTTTGTGAGAACAAATGTGCGCCGCGGAAACACTGGTTGTGGAGACTCTCTGCTGCTTATTAGAACCATTCTTCCTCTTTATCTGGTGAACACAGACAACCCACAAAAGCTTGCATGGCTGGGGACGGTGGTGCTGTTTGCATGCATATTACAGGGAAGAATATGAGGATTGTCCTGTGTATTATAATCTATCCTTTGAATACCACACTGAATTGCATTGCTACATGCTACACAATTTTCATTGAAGAGCTAAAGGACTGGATGACATAAACTATCCGCAGGCACTTCACTATTTACACATTGTGCACACACGCAGTCTCTAATGCAATCTGTGGCATGTGGATGATAAAAAGTAAGTGGCTTGTGTTTTCAGTCTATCAGGGCAGCACACTTGAGTGACCAATTCGACCTGAGATAACATTGTAAGATTTCATTTAATTCCTCAGGCTTGATTTGGAAAACAGTATTGAATCTAAGATTGTTCCCAATCCCCACATGCTGACGCCTGAGATAGGCATTCAGCGTCATGTCCTCGGGGATCGACACCCGGGCCTCGGCTGAGACTGAGAGCATGACAGAGAGACTGGGCACAGAAAAGAGAGAGGAGCAGAAATAATTATAACAGCAACTGAGGCGTATCGGCTTGTCCTTGCCTCGGAATGAAAAGCAGGATGAAACATGATGGCGCAAATCAACCGCAAGCCTTTATGCAGTACCTGATTCACTGATAACATCTGCGTAATTACACATCAGGAACCTTGTAATACTGAGATTCTGTTACCGAATTGTGTCATCTGCACATTTCTTTTCCAGGACCTGGAATAATTAAACGTGTTATTACTCTGAAACCAAATTGCTGATGAGCAAAGAGCAGTGATGACAGTAGCTCTCCCTGGGAATGAGGGGTGCATTAATGAATAGCTTATTTTGATACCCAGAGTGCAGACATTTTAGTGTCGCTTGTCTGAGCTGAAAAGGGTTTCAACATGCTGGCCTTTGTGACTGCGAATGAGTGCTACAGTAGCTGAAGTGAATCAATGTCATCAGGGGTTCTTTGTGTTTCAAGGACAGTCTCTCCTGAGTCTGAGGCTGACATGACGAGGTTGTTGACAGTCACAGCTGCCTCGCTAAACCCCCCAAAGGTGTGTGATTAAATTCCCATTCTTTTCCTAAAGAGTAGTGAAGCCATTTAGAAACCTATAAACCATATGGACAAGCCAATAAAGAGTCTTCAAAGCAGAGCCTATATAGGTTCTCTCAGAAGGAAATGACAATAGAAACTGGATGCATTTGTGTGCAGCACATGTTATAGACGAACATACGTTTTCTTTTTCTGATATCATGTGGTTGAGCAACATGTGGTTTTTAAAATGAGTTGTCAATAGCTGCACAGGTGGGGAAAAAAGTAATTTAAAACCTCATTTTCCTCTTTGTAGGTTTTAAAAGTATTCTTTAGTCATTTTGAAAAACAGTTTCAAGGACTAGTGAAACTAAACTACTAAAATGAAACTACTCTTACAGGATGAAGCTGTTGATATCGCTAACAGGCCCAATGGAAAGATTTAAGCACCAAGTCTTCCTGTCCTTCACCCAGTAAATAATGTAAAGTTTGATATAATAGTTTCTGTTAACAAGGCAGACTACATGCTAGGTGAAGGGCAATGTTTACAAAAAATACATTATAACCTGAATTCTTCCAACAGAAACTCATGTCAGTCATACATGACTGACATCATGGAAAAAATCAAACCATGCTAAATCTGCTGTGGGGAATTTCCAACCTCTCTTTGTCAGTCATAGTTTCTTAAGACAGTTTGATTGAACTTCATATAGCAAGACCTATTACACATACAGTAGCTCTGCATCTGCGTCAGTGTGATGAGATATTATACATTAAACACAGTAAAACATTAGCTGGTTTAGTTTTGCAAACTGATAAACATTAATGTAGTTTTTTTTTTTGCAAACATTTGACTGTTTAATTTGTTTTTTAAAATAATACATATAATAAAATGCAGTCCTCATGGCTGCCATTCAGTTGTTATGGTATCTGAGGTCTATTGGACCCTTTAACTGACAACATAATGTCAAAATATCCCAGTTTGCGTGGATGCATCTAAGGCTTAAGCATTACTGAATGTTTTCTTGATACTGGATCTTCTCTACCAGGAACTGCATTCAGTGGCAGCTCAAATGCAGCAGTTTGGGTTTCTAAACCTCTCGGTTAACAGTAATGATTAGAGATCATTGCTGCTTTAGTCGCTGCTTTTGGTTCATTTAATAACCTATACGTATATTTTCCACATAATTTCAACAGTTGTATTGTTTGTTTTTCTTACCTTCAAATGTGTCCAATCATTCCTGTTCCTGCCAGGCAACCCAAATCAATGATCAACCTTTTAGTCAAGTATTTGTTGTTCTGCGTGTATAGGCTCCATTGAAGCCTAAGGTAAGAATTTGAATACATATCCTTTATTTCTCTCATGTGGAAAATTACACCTCAAATAATTATTTGACATGATTTTCAGAGATTTCAGCAAGCAGTTGCAGCAATATCTATCTTTTTAATGGAGAAGAGTTAACAGCTAATGCAACAGAATGACAAACCCCATAACTCACAAACTGACTCCTGTGCAGCCAATCAGCTTTAATGTATTGTAATGTATTCATAAGGTCGCTCAGTGGTGATGGATCGGCTGAGCTTCGGAAAGTGGGAAGCTAATAAACAAATTTGTAAAGTCTTTATCCTCCTTTACTGTTGCAGCTCCAGATGCACAGCAACATAAACAGTTTCAAATATGTCAATCAAACATAATTTTACTATTAAATCAAGAAAAAAAAGCAAATCAAATATGGTGTGTATGATATGTAAGAATGATTCGTACAGCACGCTGTGGCAACGAAAAAAAAGCATAAAACATAAATTAAAAACAAGTTCAATGGGATCTATTTTGCAGTTGAATTAAACTGCTTATATAAAACAACCAAATAAGCAAAATATACACAAAAGACCGAAATTAACCTCATCATTGCAGAGTGAAGTGCATGATTGCAAGCATTATACAATACCATGTTTCCAAAAGCAGCTCTTTCAGCTGTCTAAATAGGATGATTGCTGCTGGTCTGAAGGGTCCTTCAGTGAGAGGAGCTTTGTAGGGAAGAGAAAGAGAGAAAGAGGTAGCACATGTGGGAGGTGCCAAATAAAACAGCACTGATTAACTTGTTTAGTACTGTGCAATGATTTTGATGTACGAGTGTGTGTGTGGTTGCACTTGTTGTAGCCTGAACAAACCGCTACATTTTCTGTGCGTCCACATGTCTAAAGATTGCAGATTTACTGGCGGTTTTGATGAAGGGAAATGAAAGATGTCTGAGCCCAGGTGCTCTTTGTTTTTTGCCTTCTCTTTGAACAGCATTCATGGCCAGGTGAAGGACAGAGTCAAAGGAGGGCATCCTTTGTGCAAGATGCCGATCCTTATTATCTTTTAACAGCGTGATGATCTAATTATCTCCCCATGTAACTGCTGAGTATAAAGCTAATAGCAACCATTTATCAGGACACATTAATTGAAGCAGACATTCACGATTAATCAGTTATTCTGGCTACTGTCATGCGACACATTACTTTTGCACAGCCCGGTTAATGCACACGGAACCACATCGTAGTCAGTGGTAATCAAATATAAATAAATATATTTCTGTTTGTATAATTCAAAGGAGTGCTGTAATAACTATAACTTTTTTCAGTTTTTTTTAGACGAGTTCATCTGCATTATGCAAACGAGAGACCACTCAGGTCCTTTGTGTCTGATCCAGAGCTTCTTGTTGTGGATTAGCATGCTCATTACGGCCCACGTCTATTCTGTTTTAGGCCATCATCTGTGCCTCGTCAACCTTCATCTGAACCCAAGCGTCAAAACCATGTAAACTGGCTCATGACACTGACTTTAATTTGATTATCCAATCATTATCATTTATATAATTTTTTGCACATGACAATTCTGCAAGGGAATTGTTATTTAAAGTATGTGTGTGTTAAATCTGTCCTCTGAAGTTTCCAGTGTTGAATGCAAAAAATATATAAATTTGTATTATAAAACAAGAGTTGATATTTTCTTTAAATGTGCAAGATCCGAGATTGGGATCATTTTCATTGCCTCTCAACATGGTGACGGTAAGACAGCAGCTCACAGCTAATGCTGCTAAAAACGCAAAAATTGCAATCTATGACAAAAGTGCTGACAGAGCTAACAATGTTTAACTTAGGGGGACCGGAGGGTGGGTGCCAGGATTCGCCAGACAGCGCTTTCGGTTGGGGCGTCGTTATCAGCTCTATCAGCCATATGAGAGCAGGGAAAGCAGCCGCCGTGAGCTAACGAGTGGGGCGCGCTCACATGTGCTCACATGCACTAAAAGCACGCACAGCCGGCCCGGCTATGTCAACAAAGCAAGGCGAAGGTCTGATAACAACAACAACACACACACGTAGATATTACTCTTTATCTTTACATAGCAAATAGTAGTTTGCTGCTATATTAATGTTCACAATGTTCAAATGCAGCTCCTTTAAGAGGGGTCAGCGTTGCTGGTACCATGCTTGGTATCGTCATAACTTCTGTTTAACAGGTGAAAGTCCTCATAAAAAAAGTGGTGTAAAATACAGTAGAGGGAACAAAAGAGAGACTCACTCTATAGATCTACAGTATACTGTATATGTTGTTTTCTGCTGTTGAGTTATGGCAATAGCACACAATAGATGATAGGACCATAGACTTATCAATAATGCATAAGATAGTAAGAGAAATGACAGGCACTCTGCTGGTAGGCTCTCTCCAGAAGCAAGCCATAAATTTGCAGGGCAATAACAATGACTCTTCTCAGGGAAATAAAGGCCACCCTCTGCTCCCCATAGTCATAAACCTGACTCACTCTTCCATTGGTTGGAAGAAAAATGCTTCCTCTCCCACCACACAGGAGTCATACACAGTAGGTACTTCAACCAGCCAACTTTATATGCAATCATCTCTCTTTACAGAGGAAAGAATACAATTTCAGGTTTTATATTAGCTATTTTCCTATTATGCCTGTGAAGGTGGAGGGAACTAGTGAGCACAGTAATGGTGAAATGAAGTTGAACACCACGTGAAAATATTCAAAACAGACTTCCAGTAATTCTTTCACTTCGACCATCGTCTAATCGTGTTGTGCAGTCTGCTTCTTGCTTTGTGGTGGATCTTTCTGCATGTTTTTTAGATGCCTTCTTTTTTCTTCCTGTGCAAGAAAGCTTTGATTTCTCTCCACATTTACATGAAGTCAGGATGTTTCTCTCACTTTTAGCCAAGTCATATTCTAGAAATATCCTTAGTTTTTTGTCGAGGGTGAGAAGATCGATACCACTCTCATATATTATGTCGGTTAAATATAAAGCAAGAGCCAGGGGACACTTAGCTTAGCGAAGCATAAATACTAGAAGTATTTCCAGTCTTTGTGCTAAGCTAAGCCAAACAGCTACAGACCATATCTTCATACTTACAGTCCAGATACAAGAAGGGTATCAATTATCTCTACTAACTGTTGGTAAGAAAGCAAATAAGCAAAATGTCAAACTGTAAATCAGGAAATTGGTCCCTTTTACAAAAACATTAAAACGGGCACTAGCTTCTTTAACTGCACAAGGCCAGCTTCCCCTCTTCCTACCCCCTATTTCGGCCCCCTTGCTTGGACCACACCCATCTTCACACTCTGCATTCGTTTTGATCTTAACTAAAGAGCTGTACATTTTCGTGACTGCATCTTGCACGGTTGTGACACTATTGCAAAGATAAAATCTGTTCACCGACGGAAATATAAGCACCTGGGGAAGTAAAACTGCTGGTATTCCTGCTACAGTGCGTGTCTGCTGGACCACAGTTTGTCATGAGGACTCACACACAGAATAACAAGGTGTAAACAATATCAGCCACACGCTGTTACGCGGCTGGTAAATATTGCTTTTATAAAGAACAGTATTCGATTTTTTTTACCATCCTTATAAAAAAAATATAGAGTGAAGCACACAACGTACTGTTAATGTTAAGGCTTGATTCTTTGGTTATTTGTGTTTTTTCCATTGTCAAAGTGACATTTCATTGTATTAATGAAATGGAAGTACTGACTGCTCCTCCTGAAGAACACAAATATACGACGCTAATGACGCTAATACTGCAGAAAAATACAAAAACTTTGCTCTCGGTGGTATTTACAGTTTTGACCAACCAAGTCCACAAGTCAAAACACAGCGTAAATAAATGAATTTCTATCAAATTCAATTAAAAAATACATTTAAATTCAAGGTTGACTTTAAATACAGGCTGCTCTTTGACTTTACTTGTCTTCACAGTCATAACACACAGTTCGTCCTTCTCATCTGTAGCAGAGTTGCCTAATACCATCTATCAATTGTTGACCACCCAACCATCAGATAAGAGAAATAACATTATCACTTATAGAAAAGCTGACCTCTGCCAGTGAGGTTTCTCCAGCTGTTCAAGTCATATTCAGCCAGCAGTGGCCCAGAACAAATACTCTTCTGGGATGGAGAGCGTCGGGGTGGGTGTCCACAGTCAACCCAAGTGAGCCGCCTTTAGAGTGCAAACAGCAGGTTTCAAACCATTTGGGCTTCATTTATTGTGCTGAGTGCTTTCCATAAAAGGTTGCATGAGACACTCTGACCTTGTCAGGTTAGACTGAGATTTCTGCTGAATCCCTTCAAGTCTGCAGAGGAGACCGGCAGAGATTTGACATGTCTCTCACTGGTTTCATCCTGAATTATGGCTCTGTATTACACCCATTTTCTGACTAGTTTTTGGTATTTGGCAGTAGCAGCAAAAGAAAAGAGGATGTATTTATACAATCAGGCATCAACTATAGCATAAAAATACAACCCCTTTGCATGAATGATCTGGTGTGTGCATTCCTGACGTACAACATACGGCTGTTACAGGAACATGAGCAAATTATTATGTCCATGCCATTCAGGTGCTAATGTAAACATCCGGAGGGCAAACGTGGTTTCATCTCAGGCGATGAATAAAGGCCTCAGAGGAAGACTGGCAAATTCAATTACATGAACAACCACAATTCCGGGGTTGTCATGTGATGAGATGGAGCCAACAGGACTTCAATGTGCCATGTCAACCATATGAGAGGAGGACACTAAAGGCAATGACGATGATTGATTGTATGACTTTCAGGAGAAAAAATGTCAAAGATATAATCTCCCTGTTTAACTGTTTGTATCCGATGTATCCGATCTCTATTATTAACACAACCCCAGGCCGGGCACTTAACCCAGATAACCGCTGACGGCCGATGACTTTTTAAAAGGCAGGAATAAAAGCCACCTATTGTATCAGTGTTTTTTCGTCACCTATATATGCCGGAGAGACAGCAGGTTTTACAGTAGAACATCTCAGGAGGCACAGAGGCGGTTACTGGAATGGAACGGTGAAGCCCAGAGCCAGAAGGCAACAGCATCTGCTGTCTCTGGAGACTGTCATCAGCAGTTTGAGCTAAAAGAATGGCTACTTATGTTGAAATGCTCTATTTTTGTCTTCCCGACACTGCAATACTGTACCCCTCTTTGTTAATTTGAAATGTTCATAATGTGCACGCAATGACATTTGGCGTAATGGTAAGATCAAATAGTGTAGCTTTCAGTAAATGTCAATCGGACCCAGGAAATAATGAAGAGAAGGTTCATTTCCAGTTTTAAATTATATGCTTTGAAAATAAAACAGAACCAGGCATGCATTACGTCGGCAAACCTTTTACCTGAGTTTTCTCATGTCACACCTCAGGTGTGGAAACGTTTGTGTCTGGGAAATTAATGACTTGTTTGGCCTGAGAGAAATATGCATCACTCTTATCCACGACAAAGATATAATGGAAAAGATTAATATCCTTAAAAGAATCTATTAAATGTTAAGATCAACTGATGTAAAAGGTGAGACACTCAATTTCCATTAAAACATGAGGGCTTCAGTGAATTGAAAAAAAAAAAAAAATCTCGCTCAAGACTTCAGTTATTCTAATAACAGTTTGGGCTGATTCTACCCGCTAAGACATTAATACTCGACTGAATAAGATTCAAAGGCCAGATTCTCACACTGCCTTCTCAAGATAATCTTATTTCTTACTTGGCTGAACTTGTGAGTTGGCTCATGCAGATAAAGTAGACACCAACTGTTTCCCATTGACCTTTCCAGAGAGGAGCAGCGAATGCTTCAGAAAACAAAAACACTCAATGAAAATGCAAATGAGAGGGGTCCCTCACTTTTTCACTGTAGGTAATTTTCTGGCAGTGATTTATTGATCTCACAGAGAAGATATTTGAATTGTTAAACCAACAGCAAGATAACATTATCTTATTTTGTTGAATGTTTTCACACCACTTGTCACAGCAATGCAATCAAACAGCCTGTGTGATTGCAAATGTGAGGATTTGTGTGAAATTACTGCAGGAATGCCTGTAGTAAGATATGACTTTTATCGACAAGAACTCCCCCCTCCTCCTTTCTTGTTCAGAATGCATTGCGTGGTGATGCATGACATGATCTACAGTGTGTTATATATGCCTAATTGCAATTGGCCTCCTGGGAAAGGAGTTATTGTTATCAACATTAATTTCATCTTAAAATGTCACATGTTTTTTGGGGCGGCAAAACCTTTAGTGATTCCTGTTGTGACTAGAGTAGGCACTGCTGAGGGGGAAGCGAAATAGAAAACTGCTACATAGTTCTTCCCGAGACATCTCCTGCTCTCCCACCCTGAGCAAAACACAACGATTTATTGACATTTTTACTCTGCTTAGCCACCCTCGGCATAAAGTAGCAACCAACACCTTATCTTGTGGGCATGCCATTTGGAAAGGAAATTTGACATGGAATCAGACAGGCGTTAAGAGTAAACCCATATTGCTGCCATTATTTGTAAAATACATGACTTTATGTTGTCTTTCTGCAGATGTAAGAAGAAGCACGATGTCCCTGAGAATCTCATCACTGTAGGTATGTAACATTCAGGCCAGAAGCCCGTGGGAGCTTATGGGCCTGTCCATGCTTCGTGGCCATATCTGTGCCGACCGCTTTAGATTTAGGAGACAACTCTTGTGAACATTCTTACAAAGATTGTCTCTTTTTTTCAGTTACTTTTCAGAGAGCAGCCGTCAGAACCTTTCAGGGAGGAGTCCATTGAATCAGCAGTGCGTGAACCTTCTTCAGACAGAAACTGGTGGTTTGCGGGTCGGGAAAAAGTCTGTTTGATTTGTTTGTTGCACTGCAAGAATGATAGATAAAGACTCCTTTTTTTTCCAGAATTGGAATAATTTCAGTATAAAGTTTGCATTTTGTGTTTTAGAATTTAAAGTAAACAGGAAAGCATAATGCAGTTCAACACACTTCAACGGCAGAGTCAGATTTGTAAAGTTTACTTGTATTTCTCCTGTAAGAGTACTGAGTGTAAAACATTTATCTTTATAGAAATAATTTAGCTTCAACAAACAAGCTGAAGGATCGAGAGGTATTTGTGAAGCCAAAGTCTCATATTCCATATTCCTCTGTGTCACATTGTTGTCTAAAATACATAAATGAGCTACAGCTTTGCACTGACTGCATTCTTCAATATGTGCGCTGCTGCCTGTAAAAGCCAGAAATGTACTTACTTAGGTAGCTCACCACCAGTGGGCCGTGTAGGTACTGCAAAATGGTTCGATTAAATAACAAATGTAATCATTTTGTAATGTTATTCATATATCTAAATGTGCTTCAGAGTTCACATAAATAAAAAAACGCATCATTTTATGGGATGCAGAAATGTTTGAAAACCCGATAAAAGTATTTGAAGATATAATGCATGACCAGTTACGTTGAATATCATCACGCCAATCGAGACACAACCAAGTACAGAAAAACGTGTTTTGCTACTGTTAGCTAGCTAACGCTCCCTCGGATACAGTGACACAAAATGGATCGCTTTTAAAATCAAAACGTGATGGGGGAGACAACCCTGCACATGTAAAAGCTGCAAAAGGTGTGGTGAAGAAATTTGACCCTGGATTTATAATGGCAGGCAGTAATGCTGAGCCGACAGCACAGTGTTTTAAACGTCGTGAATTCCTGTCAAATGAGACGTTAAAACCATCGAAGCTCCACAAGCTCCTAAAGAACAGGGACAGTCTTCAGGCACAACAGAAAGTCATCACAACATTAACAACTCAGTCAAGAGTCAATTTGAAAGCTAGCTATATGGTCGGTGCTCGTGCAGCTAGCAAGAAACAGAAACCCAGTGTATTTTTTCTCATTTTCTGGGGGTTTCGGCTCTACTGTTTTCAACATGGCGGCTGGGTCATAAACTTTCTCATTTTAAAGCTAAACATTACACTGAAATATGTTTCAGAAAACATTTGAGGCAAGAAATAGGCAATGCAGAATCTTGATTCATGTTTGATTAGCGCTGCCTAGTCCGACAGTTTGATCGGCGTTTGTAAGCCATTGACAGCTGTGTTAGAGACTCCTTGGCTCCGATTGGTTGTTGTTCTTCGGGTACGATGGAATCTAGAAACTTTTCTAGACGCTTCTAAGGATTTTCCGCCATAGCCTTTGCTGTACTCTTAGCTGCTGCTCCGTCGCTATGGTCTCTCCCATATGGCCAACCAGAGGGGGGAGCCACTCCAGCTTTAACGGCTCCGTTACCTCCGATGTGCGCCAACAATTCTTTATATTTCTGAACAAACTCCCTGAGAAACAGATGGCTTGAATGAAATGCAGTCCTGTGTCAAAGCACAGTGTCAACATGGGAAAATCTCTATGAACAATTAATGACCGCCCTATCTTCAGAAACCATTGTTCTGCACAGAACAACTCAGCAATTTATGCTATTTGGCTTCCTCCTATATGTCCCAAATCCCCTATGCACAAAGTAGATTCTGCCAAAACCTCAGACATTAATGCAGCATTGTAGTGTGCCTACATCTCAAGCAGTTTCTTGCTGTTCCTCTCATTTCTTCTTCACTCCTTCCTGAACTGGGAATGCACCCTGTCTTCCTGAGCAAGCATCAAAATAAAATGTGATGTCTTTATGCCATCGAGATGGCAGTTTGAGCTGCAGGCCTTGGGCATGTTCTGCATGCCAGCGATAAAAAAAATCCAGACACAATACAAAAGTAGAGCTCACCATGTCGTGAAGGTGGCGAGGAATGGGGAGGATCGAGTTGTTTCCCACACATACAGATCGCAGCTGATTTACTCCAAGGAACAGCGCTCACTCCCCTTCTTTGTTACAACACCATTACATCTCCATCATAAGAACCCCCCCCCCCACTGTAGGTGAAGATTACCTTCGGCTGGATGGACATTATTATTTCTTTTCACAATCCGCTTCCAACTTCCTCTTCTGCTCAGCTTGCTAAAACATGTTCTTTCCTAATCTCCATTTTTGCACCTTCCTCTAACAACACAAAGGTAAGCTAGGGACCGAGGGTTTCCTTCTTTCCCTCCTCAAGCACTTGCATCTGCTAATATAACACCCTGACTCTCTCGTTAAGTTTCTTGGAATAACTTTTACTCACTTAAAATTTTGAATTATGTTCTTAGTTCTCTTTATGTGGGGCAGAGTAAATAACTTACAACAACAAAAAGGAAAAGAAAAAAGGGAAATGTTCCCTCGGGAGCAAAATAAATCCATTCTAAATGTGTAAATAATCGTTAATCATGTGGTCACAGTGACGTGAGTGGTGCCAGTTTCCCTGATTTGCATTTGTCAGAAGCATATGATCAGGTGGAGTCCCACCATGCCATCTAATCCAGAGGCAGTCTGGCTTTAAGACATGTGATACAGTCTTTACACACAGCGAGGCTGTACGGGAACATTTGTTTCTTAGTGCTCGCTGAGGGGGGGGGGGGGGGACTCGCAGAGAGAGTCGCTGCTCAGAGGCTGCCTCTCACTGGAAGGATGCAGACGGTGAATGGAGAGATTCCACTACAGTTAATTAAGGAGCACTCGGCACGTGCCTGTAAATGCGAAGGGGCAAATGAATTCAGTGTCAGTGGGAGCAGCTCCTCAAGGGGATGCAGTGATATTTCAAAGGTGGAATTGAAAGAGCTGTAAATCTATTTCCTGACTCCGGCTTGACGGTCATTTCTGAATCACTGGACTGTTGCTATCAAAGTCTGGAGCAGAGAGGCAGAGTCACTGGAGTTCCCTCCTCGAGCTAAATTCAGAGTTATTGGATGGGATCAACATGAGCAGTATTATGGATGGATTTGTGTCATTCTGTTGAGATATTTATATACTCTTTGTTGGGTTGCTCAGGTAAGATTTCTTTCTTTCTACTCCGGCCAAAAATAATAAAGCATGCCATTGTCAAGAGATTTAGCTTTTTTGCAGAAAACTGGCAAATCATACATTTACCTTGAAAATCAGTTTGTATTTTAATGCAAAATGAGAAATATTCACACATAATTATATTACATGGCACATTGTTGAGATAGACAGAAAGCTATTTTTCTGGTATTTTATTCCAAGATATGATTTAATTTTGATTATGCAGAGAATTGCAATCTCCTTTTAAGATGTTTATTCAGCAATTTTGCAATTGTCTGCACTCTGTCATTGTTACTTTAGATGATTAAAGCACAGTGAAAATGTGAAAGGGCTGAAAAGTATTCTGCACTCGTGAGTAGAGTCTGGAGAATGCACTTATTTTATGAATAGTATAATGGATGCAATACATAATTTTGATCAAAGTTTGTATGCACTTAAAACAAGTCATTATCATGCTGAACTCATATCCTGAAGAATTAAATACAAAAAATATCAAAAGGCTATAATAAGAATTAGTACATTTAAAAAGATGGTTACTAATATAATGCTTGTTGGCCATTTGTTGCTGTAAATATAAAACTGCTGAAACATTTTTGTATTTTCACCTTCATAGATTTCCTTCACAGCCACCCATCTCCTATGACCAGGAGCATATACCTCGCTGTTGTTCTACTTCCTTTCCCTTTTTTAATTTAACAGCCTGGTGAAACATTACAAGGCTTTTGATTCCTATTACTGCTGTGTCACTGTCACATTATTCTGACAGATACAGAAATGCCTTGGTAGCCAGCTGCTTGCAAAATCTTATCTTTCTTTAAGTTTGATTTAGGTGTTGAGGCAGGAGCACAGCTCAGGAGTTGAAGGGAGTCAGCCTGTCAGGGGAAATCTGTGCTGCATGGGAAAAACTCCCCAGGGATTACTCCACATTTGCAGCATTGTGGCTCAGGGACAAGACAGGGCAAACTAGGAAGACGAAACAGTGAAGAAGTCATACTTATATAATCATGCTAATGATGAATTCCAATGACTAAAAGACTGAGGAGCGTTAAGGCCAATTATAGACCAGAGTGCTTGTACAAATATTATATTTTGTGTACAAGTGTGTGTGTGTGTGTGTGTGTGTGTGTGTGTGTGTGTGCTTGTTGGGGGGGGGGGTTAAGGTCATAGGTTGAGAACATGATGTATTTTGCTTTGACCCCACCTCTGCCGGTCCTCAGCAGATGTGTCCTGTCATGTCCTGGCTGCTCTGTCTGTGCCTCTGGGTCAGTGTGACTGCCATTCAGCTGGGTCAGGCCACTTTCTACGACACCATCCAGCAGCATCATGGGACGAGGCCTGGACGAACCACCATCCACATGATCGGTGAGTCCTTTCTCTCCTGCTGTGGGTTCTACGGATCTCTTAACAGCATCAAAACGAGAAGCAAATGTTTTCTTTAAATGCCACCGGCCCTCGTTATGTTATTGTTGCATCCCGGGTGCGGTTGCTCCGAGATAATAACAACACTTGATCTTGTTGTGGGTTTATATTTCCATCTTGACTTTATTACACTCATTGATATATTATCGGGTAAACTTGGACTAACAACCACTTATTCAGCGAGCACATTTTACAGGGGCTATTTTTTCATTAAGATGTGGTCTTGATAGCATGAGAATTTCTGTACTAAAGATCACAAAGACAGACAAAGAATGCCTTTGCGCTTTCCTTCTTGAGCTATTACAGTTGATATTCATGCTACACTGCTCCTTCTCAATTTGATCTGTGCGATTGTGGTCCCTGTGAAATTGCACTGAATAGAATATCACCAAATCATTGCGGTCGAACTTTTGTTTTCATCAGGCGGATGCGTGCCGTGGTTATGGTAAATAATTATGATCTCAGGATTCAACAGAGGAGAGGAAGCCGAACGCTGTCAGAACTTCAAAGGGAGAAGTGGCTGCTTGAGCGTGCTGGTCCTTGGTGTCTGTTATTTCCATGTGCCGGTGCACCTCAAGCATATCAGCAAGGGGTCTTTTCAATACTCTCAATATTGTGAGTCAGAAGACTTTCTGTTCCAACACCTACATTTCATTACTCACGTATGCACATAAAAAAATTAAGAAGAAAAACTACACTCGCAAATATCTTCTAAAAAGTGGTCTCATGTCAACAAAAGGGAAATGGAATTAACATTTAAAATGTGCATTCAGGTACATCTTCGGAGAAAACAAGATCAAAGCGAAGAATTTGAATCCTTCAGGACCCTCTGCCACTAAAAGTGTAAATGCGCTGTCATTCCATTTAGCATAGTGTGGCTAGTCCTCACTCCTGGATAAATGAGATGCCAGTTTTATGAGAGGAAGATGGGAAGCCTGTCTGGATTGATTCTGACACTGGGACATTTGTTCTGTGCTGTGTGCCGTGTGCCTGTTGGATTGGTGGGAGGATTGGGGTTGACGGGTCATGAATTGGTGGCAAGAAGGCCATTGGTTGCAGACCATTGAGCCAATCATTAAAGGCAGCGAAATGCCACAAGTTCACAGAGACTGGTATTACCAGCGGAAATCGAGATTACAGAGGCCAGAGGGATCAGTTTTGTCCTTGCCAATAGAAATTTAGATCTATTGGAGGATGTTGTTTCGAAAACTAAGTCAATCACGCGTAGCTATATTTTGGAAACAGCCAAAGTGTGACCTGATGTTCAGACCCTGTCAACATACACAAACTCTACACATTTTTAGCTGTAAATAAAAACACCTGAAGTGTGAAAAGGCATTCGAGAAAGTAAGATTACAGATTTATGAGCGGCATCCAAATGCTCAATCCAAAGGTGTTCTCAGTGATAATTACTTTTGACAGCATATAAGCAACTGTTCCACTCGTGCACTAAGATATTGACAGCCTTATTGCAAAGAATATGTGTCCAGAAATCCATTAGCTGGATGACCCTTGAGTGGGTGCTTGTGTGTGCTCAGTGATTCGGACAAGGCAGCCGGTTTCCCAGGTCTACTTACAGATTGCTGCCTGCCATTCTCTTAGATATGCTTACGGCTGTTCTCTGCCTTCCTGGTAGAGACAGTGTTGCTTTCTGCGCGGTATGATTCATGAGGTGCTGTATTTATTTGGTGCAAAGAGCGTGAACTGTGCACAAAAGAGAAAATATTGTGTTTGTTGTGCGTCTGTAAAGTGCCGGGCGGAGATGTTTCTTTAGGGGTCATGCATTTCTCAACCCCTGGACATGTCCAGAGGAAACCACAGAAGAAGAATTCTCCTTATATAAATCATTGACTTGCTAAACAGAAAAATAAAGTCCCACTTGCATCGATTTTGAAACTTAATCCAGCATGAAAATATGCTTTGCAGGTGTGACAAATCACACTGTCAGGAGTAACATCTCAGCTCTTGTATGATATTTGGTAAAGACTGAAATGTATACTGGCTGCAGAGAGAACAAAGGTGCATTGAATGTGTGGAGCAGCAGTCTATTTCCCACAAGAAATCCTGCCATTGGTGATGCAGTGCATCATGTACAGGTGATAACAGAGACAAAAAGTATAGCGGCTGCCAGCGGTGGCCTTGCTCTGCTCCTTGCTTACTCCCACCAACAGTCGGCTTTGTGGGGTCAACCTGTTCATAAATGGAAGGTCATCTATTCTCAACACTGTGCGGATAATCTCTCGCTCGGTGGTTGCTGTAAAATGTGTAGCTGCGAGTGAACAAGCATAACGAGATAAGCTATTCAGAGCAGCAGAACCAGGGATAAAAGCAGAAGTAACTCACTTGTAAGTATCCACAGTATCTTATAATTTATTCAGCCTTAAGTCATAAATACTTTACTCTGTGTGATATCCGTTTCACTGTCTTCCTCTCGCATCACACTACTATGATAGTCCTCTATAGCCGCTGAGTTACCCTCCCTCCTCAGTCCCGTCAGTCCCTCTTAAAGATTTACCTTTTCAACACAGATGTAATTTCAATGTTTTCAACAGTTTTCTTCAAGAACATGGAGTATTTCTTTCCAGAGTGAAAATACCATTTAAATCCCTCAAGTCTCCCCTTCAGGAGCTTTAATGAGGAGTAGAGGATCAGGGCTTTTTTTCCCTCCAATGCACTCAAACAAAAGAAACCACTCGCTGGTGAAGCTCACAATGAAACAAACATGAAAAATGGATTTTCGGGCTGTCACAAACAAAGGTTGTGTCCTCTGTGCACGGTTTTAGACACTGACGATATAATAGCCTTATATAATGCATCCTGGAGGCACATTATTTTGACATACATCTTCCTCCACCCCTCCCGTAGACCTCCTCTCAACCATGCTCTCACTAGTGTCATTGCTGCTCCACTGCAGTGCCAATGGGAAGTGGCGTGCAGCCTCAGCCGGAGGCCTCTCCACATCTGGAGCTCTGCAAACCCACTTTGTCCTGATGTTGTTACACATGCAACTGAGACGCCGAAGGACCCCTGACCACTCTGTAAAACACGAGAAACTTCCTCTATAGCCTTCAAAGTGGATTTCATTTGCTTTATTGGATCTGTAGTAAGGAGAGGCAAGGCTGGTATATTTTACCAGAAATAAACTATTCATGTCATTTCCTCGGTTAGCCCTAAAAGAAAAATACATATTTAAGTACATTAATCTAAGGACAATCAGTGGCCTAATTATTACTGTATGCTCACAGCTACAAATCGGTTTTACATATTTCAGTATTTCTCATTTATTTCCTCTTTCAGACTATGAATTATTCATAAGAGAGAGCTCCTCTAAGCTTGTGGATATTTGTTTAAACAGCATGTTTAATTGAGGTCTTTCAGCCAATTCTGTGCAGGGGCTATGGTTTGTGGTCACAACGCTTATATGCAAAATTAATTCATCTGGCCCACAGCTTAATTAATTAGCCAGCTTTTTCTCTTAAGACTACACCAGCTGACTACAGCAGCTGTTTCTTCTCTCGAATCCCTAAGCATTAATAAGAGGGGTGTTAACTGCAGGCAAAGTCCACAGCTCGATACAGTGTCGGGGTGGGGGGACTACAGAGAGAGCAGGCCCTCTAACAATGTATTGAGTGAAGAACGGGCTCCGGCAAGTGATTCTGATTGCCATCCTGGAAATATACCTCTGTTCAAAGAAGTAGTCCAATTTAAGTACTGTAGAAAGGTGTACTCTCTAGAGTACAGATCTTCTCCAGGTGCGTCTTCAACGATCACTGCTGTATGGTGTGATTGAATGAATACAACCCACTATTTCCACCCCGATGGGTCTCTAGGCACAGAGTGTAGCGGCTGGGGGTTGGCGATGCACTCAGCTGTGTTATCACTAGCGGCCCCTACCGGCCGGGGGGCTGTTAAGAGTGTGAGTGAGGATGCCAGCAGGCAGTCAACGGCAGTATAAAACAGGCAATAAAAGGTGTTTTGAGAAAGTGTGGGTCACTGCAACCAAGAGAGGCACATGGCTGAGACATTATGTGTTTGGGTAGTCTGTCCATCCGGTCAATTCTTGTGAATGCAATATGTCTGGAACGCACTGGAGGGAATTTCTTCAGATTTGGCACAAACGTCCTGCTGGACTCGGGGTTGAACCTAATTATTACAATTTCACACACATGTCTTATAGGATAAAAGGATTATAAGTGATGGTATTTTGGACAGACATGGATGTAAAGTGTAACTTGACAGGTTGGCGGAGGCATAAAACCGCAAGGCAGTAATTCCAGTTTTAGTAAATAAGACAATAGAGACAACAAAATGAATTCCTATTCCACATTAACTATAAAATTAAAATAAACTGTTAAAAACTAGAATGAAACAATAGTTTCCTTTTTTGATATTTTGTCAAATGTAGATATGTAATGATTGCTGGGTAATATGTATATCTCTATTGTCCAATGTCAAGTCTCCTTTGGGCTAGATTATTTGTCAAAAGATACGATGGTGTGTGAGTGGTTGTGTGTGTGGGGGTTATTCAAAATAATAATAATAAGTAACTAGCATGCACTAGGGCCAATCATAATGATGATTGGGGCCCATCTACCTTACGCTACTGTATAAGATAATATATATTAGAAGAAGAAGAAGAATCTAAAGCAATGCTAGCAGCTCTGTGAGACTGCACTTTCTGTATGCACAGCTGTGCTTTGAGCTAAATGCTAACATCAGCAACATGTTCACCATCTTTGTTGCCAATTAGCACTAAACACAAATTTGAGCTGAGGCGGTCATTAGCACATTCCATCCATTAGCTATACCCGCTTATCCTTAAGGGCAAAATATTTTGGCAATCCATTCAATGGTCGTTGAGATATTTCAGTCCAGATCAAAGTGGTAGAATGACAAACAGACATTGCCATCCATAAAGCCTCGCTACGACATAGAAACAAGGCTTTACAACAACTTCAACATTCTGACACAAGAGAATTGTTAGAAACAAATAGTTTGAAAAACAGCAGGGACTTAATGGCTTAATTGAATCCATTAGAAAGTATAGGCTTTAACACCATTGACCTCAGGTCTCTAAAGAGACCCGTTTCAGGGTTAGAAAATATCAACATTGAACAGCAGTACAGGAGCTGGGCTATAGTCAACCACTGTTCCAATTTTTTATTCTGGAACTCAGACTTTTAAGTCCTGTAATTTGTAGGATGTAAGCTGTGAGTAGGGGGTATTATACTAAAAAGATTATTTGAATCAGGATAGAGTGAACTGGAATAAACCAAATGTCCTGTTCCAAACAGATAATGGGGAATATACTGTTCCAACTGAAATTATGGGGTACATTTATGTCACAGCACTGCCACCATGAATGCCTCTGGCCAAAAAAAGAAAAGTCATCAGTGCATATAAAGGAGTTTGCTTTTTAATAACTGCAGACCACATTTTGCCTCAGAACGGCATTATTAGTTGATCTTTTGTAAACCACTTTGCTCCGTTGGGTAGAAGAAGCATAACATGCTCTTGGGACCATTAGCAAGATTTTAAGACCCCTGTTTTGTTTAGTAGTTGGCAGCAGTTTTCTAAATATGTTATTGTGACAGCCGACATAGCTGAAGGATACTTGACTCCGAAACCCTGAGTCCTGATAAAAGCGTTCAGCTTGCTTTAATCCAGAAATAGTCCAAAACAAAGCTCAGCTATTACAGACACTATTGTGTAACCAAATAAGTGTTTTTGCCCGTATTAGACCATTTTCTGGAAACTGATTGTGCCTGCAGAACATTTAGAACTTTACAAATAAATAAATCAGTGGCTTCTAAACAGAGTTTATATCTTACATTAATCTTTCATATTGATAAATGTGTAATGATGGTGTTAGGTGTAATTGGTTTTAAACTGCCACTACTGTGAATAGTGTCTCTGCATTAGAACAGGGTTGTAGAAACTTTTGAAAAGGGATAGAGTTTTAAAGAAGGGGTACATTATATATTCATTGTAATTAATTAAAATGTAAACATTGTGGGAAATAATATTGATAAATAGCTGCTATTTTTAAGTCCAAATAGCTCACAGCCATAGACAGGTAATGAAACAATGGGCCCTTTGCTTCACTTTGGGGTGTTTGTACTTTTCTTTTTTGTCGTTTCACATCTCTTGGAGTCTGTTTTCCTTCTCTTTGTGGCTTCACAGATGTAGAAAAGGACCAGACCTGACTGTCTTTGCATTGAGTTTGAGTGACTTTCCAATGGGAAATGTTACAGTCCCTTCATACAGAGGTTCTGGTCCAGGGACTCAGAGCCCGTTCCCGTTAGGCCCGTTCAGTAATACATGCATGATACTTTGCTTATGCTCGTGCATTACACCCTGACCTTAATACTCAATGCGTCCTCCGTTGCAGTATTCTCTTAACAACTGGGAGGTGTGCAAAACACATCTCCTGTGCAGAAGCAAAATGTCATCGAGTGTTAATGAAGGAACGTCTTTTCATTAAACAATGACAGGAAAGTGAACACCACAAATCTGAAGCACTTTATCGCACCGTACCGGGACTCTTGTCAAATTTCAATCTTGGGTTAAGCCTATTTGAAGTCACACCCTTAAAGCCACTAAGTTACAGGGTAACAGACTATTGTACACGCTGTGCCCGGCACAATGATAGCACTTCAAATTTCTCCTGATTAATAACACACACAAAAAAATCAATCCAAGCTCTTTTATCTTTTGTTCCCATGCCAGAGAATCAAAACAAGCCCTCACAATGGAAAGAATCCCATCATCACCACACTTCACAGTAATTGCTGAAGTCAGTGGTTGCACAAGCCTGTGTGGGTTCATGTGTGAGCACTGCTCCTCTTTAATTCAACATTTTTTCCCATGAAACAAAATCTACTGCTAAACTAATGATAGCTTTGTGTCCCCACTGTTTGTAAATATTATATCAGGGAGCTCAGACCTTCTTGTCTTATGTGTACTGAGGATTGTTCCTGCCAAGGTAAAACGCTACTCTGCTGCCTATTTTCCTGTAAACCCACATTAAATGGAGAGTAGTAACGCGTTTGTCACAGGGCGTTTTTGTCCCTTTTTTTCCCTTTGTGGATGATTTTCAAGGTGTGGCAGTCGTCAGGCTCTCCCTGCTCTTTAGAACATGAAAAGGGTTTTTGTCACTTCACTGTTGGCCGTTCGTGGTGAGATTTAGATGATTTGGCGACACACTTGTGAGACGCCTCGTTTATTACAAAGTAGTTACAATTGGGTCTGTAAATTTCGAGCAATTGCATGTGACTAATATCCTACCATCCCAAATGGGCTCAGTGTGAAGAAAACATACTTCTATTAATTCACCCTCTGTATTTGGTGGTGAAAAGGGGACCTTATATCCTAATTTTTTTCTTTTTTCTTATTGAAAGAATTACTTCTTGCTGATTAGGAAAAATGCTTGAGAGATCATTTCATTGCCTTTGTGATTCCACAAGCCTATTTTAAATGCTTGGCAGGAATATGAAATTCATTATCAGTACTTAGACCTCATTAAACTGAAAAGAGGCATCTCAACTTACTAATTGGTTCCAAGGGGGAGGATAGTGTGAGAAATAAGCAAAGTAATTAATATTGGCTTTATCAGGCTCTATTGCAGATTTTAGGTTTTTTTTTCTGCTCTAATATCTCCACAGTGTGTCATAAGTCATCTGGCATATTTACACTAAATATCCAATTACCTTTCCTGGAGAGACTGGAATGTGCATGTGTGAAAGTTGGGGACAAAAGTGGGGAATATATTTTGTCCAATATGAACAACACAATGGCAGGATAGACTGAAACGTTTCATGTCCTGCCTCTGTAGATGAAATTACAATATAAAAGCAGGTAAATGTCGTACTTTTTTAAAAGGAACATATTATGATCTGATTCTGTGTCTTGTAATCTAGCTAAATGTAAATTAAAACGTGTTCTATAGGTGCTGAAAATATTACACCGTACAGCAACACATGTTCTATACCTCCCTTAACTGCAGTAAGATGTGATCAAAATGTTGATCATGTGACACAGCCGGCTCCGTTGCATCAGACCGAATAAGTAGAACCCTCTCCGCCAATTTCTCCCTTTATCAGCTCGCAGGTGTTGCATAATCGTCACAGCCGACCTTTCAGAATACATCATACAGCACGAAAGGTCATTTAGCTGTGTAGTATGCATTAATACACGGTTTACATGTTGCAAGCACATTGGTACGCTGCGTAAATTGTCTGTCCGGCAGTGAGAAGGCCAGCAGTCACATCAGAGACTAGCAGCTGTTCTCTAAAGGTTCTCTGACTCGACTCTCTCTCTTTTTCCTTTTCTTCCTTCTGAATGTAACTCTTTCATCAGCACAGGCGATCTAAAAATATGAAATACCAGTTCTGGACATTTGCCAGTTGGGGGAAAAGGGCTAGAACGAAGGACAGGAACAGCTTGACATTTAAAAATGAGTGACATCTCACTGACAGAAGACGTGTTTTTACATTATTATTTTTCCATTTCAAAAAGCTCAGATGTGAATGTGAGTTAGAGGAGGATAGCTTCGATAGAGTGCCTTTGTTTATGTGTTTAATGGACGTGAAAGCTGCTGTGCGATTGTTGTTGTACAGTGAATTTCTGGCATGCTCAACAAGCCACACATCACCATAAAAGCCAAATAACCACATGGCATTTTTTTTGTGCAAATTAAAATAGCATTTAATGCCCTTGATCAGGACCAGACTTGCAGTGTCCTGGGCCTGTGTTGAGTGTGACAACAGAGAGGACAGACTTTAAAGCTCATATGCAAATGCAAAATCCATTCCCTACCACTCACTGCTTCCTCTGTTCCATGCAGTTTTCATGCATCTTGAAACAACAGCAGCTCTTCTCTGTGTGTAGTCATTTTGCATTTCAGTAGTATCACCCATCTTTGGCCCACTGCACAGGACCAATCTTACGGCCTCCTTGTGTGACACGCTGTCAAAACCGCCCAGCCATATTTCAAGACTTTCTATGCTTTCATTGTCATGGACAGTGATTTTTTTTGTTATGGTAGCAAATAGTAGTTTTGTATGCTTTGTAAATTGTTCTGATTCTCTCCAGCAAACGCATGCAATCTCTCCCATAAACAAACATGCGCACACACACACACACACACACACACACACACTCACGTGTAAACAAAAACAAACAAACGTGCATTAAAAAAAGAAATCCAGCTTGTTAAGAAAAAAATATCAAGTGTTGACACCTTTGCTATCTGAAGCTTTTTCCCCAAACGCTGTTAATTCTCAAAACATTTTGAATTCTCAAGTTTGCTCAAGCGTTTGGTTTACACCAACACACAACTCCTCTGCATTTTCTTCAACCTCAAAACAAATTTGCCTCGCAGTTTATCAAGTAATATGTCACTCACTTTCACCCCAGCGTTTGTCTAGAATAACAACAGTAGCTTCAGATGTATTCACAGAAGGAAGGGTAAAAATAGTCACTCAATTTGACACCATGCAGTCATATGTTTTGTACCTCTCACTGTCTTCCATCTGCATTAATTTGACATTCTCTAATCTGGCGCTCCCTTTTCCTGTCAGCGACAGAACTGCTGTAGCCTGTTGGCTTGGATGTCTGCAGAGAGCATGCACAGAGAAAGTGGAGACTATTATGGGTCACCTTGGATGCATTTCCCATTAAAAGGTGACAGGCATGCTGGTCTAAAACACGGACTGCCGTGGTTTGGAAATCCGGACCTGCTGTCATTTGTAAATTACATTTAAGCTATTAAAAATAAATTACCGCAGGTCGCACAGACCAGGAGTTTGCATGGACTTACATGTGCCATGGACTCTGAGCTTGGAGGGAGCTACCGGTATTCAGATGCCACACAGTTATCAGTTATATCGTCATGTGGCACTAAGAAGTGTGAGCCGAGTGTGCATATTCAGTACAGGGTGTACAAATGGTGCCATTGGCTGCCAATCACCGAAATCCAAAGCCCTAGAGAGACAATAAATTAAATTGAATTGAGTCCCTTCGGCTATCTATTTGGCTTGTATATGGAGTGCAACAGTGACTGCTCTCACAGCTATCCTTTCAGTCATACACTAAATCCATATTTCACTTGGATTATTAGGTTTTACTTCAATGATTAATGTTCAGAATCCCTCTATAAATTGCACATATACTACATTTTCATGTACACACAGTGTCGGACGCCTGGAACAGATGGCAGAGAGTGTTGCCATTCAGACGATATACTTGCTATCAGGATCTCCAGAGACAAACCACACAGTCTGGGCTCATTACAGTAGACAGCGAGTCATTGCATACTTATTGCATACTGACGTTTCTATTGAGATAGACTGACCATTTTCCTCTGTGCAATGGCTGTTACATCACATTTGAAGAACCATTTACTGGTCCCACAAGAACTCTGCTCACATTCATTAGGCAGGCAGAACCGCAGATCTACAGAAATTCAGAATCGGCCCTACGCGTTCATGTCATGCATGATTTGACAGCATTTGCCTTCGTCAAGGCTTTGCTGTCCATAACTCATCCGATTTTGATGCGGCGTTGTTGGCTTCCAGCGTGACTCATTGTGCCAGAGACCGTCGGCTCGATGGCACTCGGCATCTGAGACACTGCTGCTGCCAGGTGTTGTTATTTGTGTAGATAATAGCATTAAAGTTAAATGCTCTGACAAATTTCCACGTGGTAGACTTGAACAAAGCAGATCCCGCTGTGAGAAGTTGTGTAGCATGTCAGAGGGTTTGTTATGTTTCGCAAGTCCTTTTACTTTCACTATTCAATTTATTTACTGTCAACACACTGGTACATCTTGATTTGCAGACATGAAAGGAGCCATACTGTGATCGGCAAAGAATAGAAAATAATTGAATACATTTGAATTGAAGACCCAGAAATACTGAAAAATGGGGTCAAGATGTGTCCAGAATATATTTTAAACTAGCTTTTCTTTCTTTTGGTGTCATATTTGTATGGTGTATGTGACAAAATATTTTTGGATTTCTTTCATTTTTGGAATACACAAGCAGACATTCAACCCATGTTCCTTTACAACAAGGCAATCAATCGTTTGACGTGAAACTCGATTATGTTTTTCGAATACTGAAAAAGCTCCAGAGTTGCTACAGTTGGACTGGAGAGTCTGACAGCCTGCTATAGAGTCGGATGATAGAAAATCATTAGACAGGCCTGCTATTGAGGCAAGTTATTTATTCTTGACCTTGGAAACGGCAGTTAACAAAAGAATCTCATCTCACCACCAGGTTTATTTGCGATGTTTCTTCTTTAACGTGAGGCTGAGTTCTTCTTCTTGCATTTACAATTCAAATGATTCTCTATAAGTTAAAGTAAGATTTTCATTTAAATAAATGTCTGTCAAGTCACTATCTGTCACCGAAAGAAGTAACACAATGGTGACTGAGCCTGTGGCTCACTGATGAAAGCCCTTGCAATTGTACTGTGTCTGAACGAGTGTCTGTGGTGACTGGTGTTCAATCGCCCCAAGTTCTCCCACACAACTTCCCTTCTCCGTTCTCTACACTGGCTCCCTGTAAGAGCTCGCATCCAGTTTAAGACTCTGGTGCTAGCCTGCAGTGAAAGGAACAGCTCCTTCCTATCTCCAGGCCATGGTCAAGCCCTACACCCCCGCCAGACCACGTCGCTCTGCTGCCTCGGGGCGATTGGTCGCCCCGTCGCTCAGAGGTCCCTGCGGCCGATCGACCCGGTCACGGCTGTTTTCTGTCCTGGCCCCACAGTGGTGGAATGAACTCCCCACTGACGTCAGGACAGCAGAGTCGCTGCCCATCTTTCGGGGCAGGCTGAAAACTCACCTCTTCAAGAAGCACTACCCTGAGCCTTCCACTTAGCACTTAATGTATTCATACTAGTTTGTTGCACTTATTGTATTCGTATTAGTTTGTTTCTGCACTGCTGCTCTGGTTTATGCTCTTCGTTTAAAAAAAAAGGAGATGCACTTCTGACTTCTGGTGACTAGTAGTTCTCTTGAATACCTATGTTGAATACACTTATTGTAAGTCTGTTAAAACCAGTGAGAAGCCTTGCTGCTGCGTTCTGAACTACATTCCACCACTGTGAACACAACCAAGCAGACTCCATCTGCTGATGAGGATGGACCAAGTGGTGAGACGGTTTTTATTACTACATCAGAATGCATCTTACTTATAATAATGAATAATCATTTGAATGGTAAATGCAGACTAGGAAGAAGCACTCAGCCTTAAGTAAAAGTAGAAACATCACAAATAAATCAATGGTGTTTTTTTTTTACATTTTATCTGCTGTTTCCAAGGTCAAGAATTAATAACTTACCTCAATAAAAGATCTGCCAAATGTTCTCATCATCTGACTCAATAACTAGCTGTCAACTCTAGTAGTCAAACAAGTTAGACAAACATAATCATAGAGTTTCACATCAAGCGATTGATTGTGAGCACTTGAGAGCCATAGTGCCGACCAGAAGTAACAACAGTGTCCCCATTGTGTACTCCTTTCCACCACTATGTAAATATAAGCATTTCATAAAACAAATTAACATGCAATTAAGGCAAAGTGTTTTCGAATTCAATTAGATTTGGCTAAATATTAAGATGGCACTGATGTACAATGCATGAAGAAGGCCGTGGTCAGCTTGGTCAGCGAACACGTGACTTTAATCCAAGACAGACGAGTGCAGATGAGACCGAGAAGAGACAATTTGGACCAAACAAAATACATTTTTTTTCCAAAGCCAGAACAGAAATCTCTGCACAGGAGAGAGATCAACAAAAGACACACCGCTAACAAATCATCCCAGAGACTACGACAGAACCTCCACTAATACAACACAAAGTTAGGACTTTTTTCAGCGTTTTCGGGCCTGAAAATGAGCAGTGGCCTGTTGGGCGCATGTCAAAGGTGGCCACCTTGTTAGCTCACAGCCTCTGATTCCTGGCTCAGAGAAATAACGAGGCAGGAGCACAGAGCGTGGCAACAAAAACAGGGCAGTTCCAGTTGAGACCCTCTGCTTTGGTGTGACCCTTGACCCCGCGGAGGACAATTTCAGTGTGACCCTTGTTGCCTGTCCTTCAAAAATGTTGCTGGAGAGACAACAAAAACTCACACACTCACACTCTGAAGCTGTCATTTGAGAGGCTGACTTTGTCTCCGATAATGGGGGGAAATGGAAATACAGAAAACAATTATACCCTTGCATGGTTCCAGCCTTCACCTGATGAGAGCGTTCATCTCCAGCCATGTTTATTCTCCGTCTCCCTCTGAAATATTCATAATGCAAAGACGGGGTCTCGGAGCATGCAGCGTGCTGTACTCGCAGGCTGGGTGAACTTGAAAAATGCTCATCCGTGTTGCATCGCTTCTGTTTAAAAAGGCACCCAGTACACCTGCCAGCTGGAAATACCACACTGATTTGCATTTTTATTTGATTTTAATGTATTCTTCGGAGGTGATGATTTCCAAATATAGAGTATCCCGATTATTTGCTCTGTTTGCAAGCAACAAGCATTGCAAGTTAATTCTGTTGCGTAGAGTGTTTTTAATAGATCAAAGAGGAAATCTAGGGCTGTCTTACGCAATTAAGGAGATGCATTAAGAAGAACAAACCCCTGTGGGCTGTTGTTTTCAAATGATGCCCCACTGCTTCCACTGGTACATCACGATTAAAGTTGCGCAGACATGCCCTTTTGTTGAGTGCATCAGACAGGAGGCAGCATTCTCCCAGACCAGATACAAGATCTGGATATTTTTCAGTTAAACCAAAGGCTGTTGATGTTTTCTGAAATGCAGAGCCAGAAGTCATCATAACCCCCGAAAAACTCGACAGACTTGGCAAGAAGCAGGAAAAAGACACGCTCTCTTCATTCTTTCCTCCTCTCGTATGGAAATGTGGTTATCAATTTTGTAACTTAAAACCGCCTTATCCAATCAACACCTTGACACTAGTTTTGTTTATTATTACTTGTTATTTAACTCAGCAAGAGCAGATTTACAACCAGGCAGCGCACATATTCTGCATATCCACGCATGAGAAACACACAAATCCCGAATGAACTGCAATCAAGTTTATTCTGACTTCTCCTAAAAGTTGTATGGACATAAGTGGAGATGATTCTTTTCTTAAATAATGCAATGTGGTAGATATTAGAGAATCCAGAGTGAATCGAGCCCACTTCTATCCAGCAGGTCAAGTGGGGCGCAGTTGGTTAAGCCCCACATGAGCTCACACGATGGTTCAATTATATCCAGAAACTGACACTCAACTCTTTCTCAACTGTCCTTACTGACTTTAAGCTACTTTATGGCTGAGTTTCTAATTAACAAATGTTCTCTGTAACAAAACGATCTGAAAATGTATGCGTCCCCACTCTTGTAATCCCATTTGACATGACTTGTGATCACAAAAACACTTAATTTTAGCCCCAATTTAGCATTTACGCAGTAAATAAATACATTTTTCAAACTATTTTAGAGGCCAAACTATTAATCTGTTAGTTGATTAACAGAATATCATTTTGCAATAAGAGTTTAAAAATGTTTTTCTCTCAGTTAACTAATCAATTAACCGATCACTTGTTACGATTCCAACTATGCCATACTGTGCATTGAAGCAGTAATTATCCATTTATACATCAGCTATGGATGCGTGATAAAACAAGCTATAAAGGAGTATAGTTATTGACAAATGAAAATATTTTTATATCCGCTTACAACTATGTTATGAGTTTTATTAAGTGTGTTTACTTATTCTAAATGCTGATGAAGGAATGTTGAAGACAACACTAATTAATGTTACCACCTGGATTTATATATTGATTGAATTATGATTGACTGAGCTGCATTGACTGACTTGCTGTTCCAACTACGGTAGACTTTCCTTCTACGATGCTGCATTCCTGCTTCTAACTCCTCACGAACCAAAATATTCAAATGCAGTGAAGCGATATATGCAAATCCAGCCATGACACATTTCACAAACCCACAGCTCATTGTCAAACATTACT
The DNA here is from genome assembly GCF_050575085.1 of Anarhichas minor. Taxonomy (NCBI): domain Eukaryota; kingdom Metazoa; phylum Chordata; class Actinopteri; order Perciformes; family Anarhichadidae; genus Anarhichas; species Anarhichas minor. The sequence goes on from NW_027466449.1 coordinate 14,220,580, forward strand.
TCAAATCACTTTGCAGGCAAAATACCGGCTACTTTTTGCCCCCTCTCTACACTTTTTCTCTCCTCAACCTCCTTGATCTTGTGTCGTGCTGACAGGTGTAATTGTCAGATGGTCCTTTGCTGCACAACTCTCATATGTGGAGAGTCTGAGCGCAGCGGGTGGGAGAGGCCAGCGGTTGAGGTGGGTCGAGTCCGTTCGGTCCAGTCCTCTTAGCCTTCGGGGCAAAGTCAGTAGCTCGGCGATAATTGCATGGTTGAGCCAGTGTTCATATTCATGATAACCCTGAAGCAGGCCTCTCCTCCTGCGAATAGATGTAGGGTTTTTTTCTGCCTGCTCTCACACATCTCTTCATCAATTCAACAAGCTGCAGGGGTCTCGCTCGCTCAAAGAGTGTAAATCACAATTTTTCTTGTTTACAGCACACTTGTGTAATGTTTCACAGTTATTTTTGATTAAGCATGAGATACATGCCGTTAAGGTACCCCAAAAATACATTGCACAAAAGTATTGTAATATACCTAAAACATGGATATGACAGTCAGTAGTGGAGGAAGTATGCAGATTGTTTAAGTAAAAGTAATAGCATTGTAATGTAATAATAGCTTGTTGCCAGTAGAATTACTCAATTCAAAATCCTACATAAATGAAATTAAAGGAGTCTTCATTTTGTTGTGACATAGTGGATAATGTGAGCAATTATTTAAATGAAACCATGAGAGAAATGTAGAGGGGAACTGTCTCTTTGGTGGAACTGCTTACAACTCGCATATGAAACAGGACAAAGGGCCACAAGCACGCACAATTTTAACAACGGGTGTACAGCCAAAAAGCTTAGAAACCACTGGTTTAATGCATTTTATAAAGTTATCACGGTCAATTTTCATCCTAAAAGTAAGCAGTAACTACAGTTGTCGGATTAATTTAATCCATGGCAAATGTTTCGTTGTATGGAAACGTAATTTTTAGGAGACAGGGCTGAACGATTAATCTGTCCGTTATCAAATATTTTGGTCAAAAAAATATTAGAAAACCAAGACAATGTCTTCTAAAGTCTCGTTTTGTCACACCAGCCGTCCAAAACTCAAAGAAATTCAGCATTCAGCGATATAGAACAGAAAAACCTTGGAATTGCTTATGATTTCCTTACAATTGATCTAGGAATAAAAAGTACAATATTTATTTCTAAAATGTAGTGACGAAGTATAAGTAGCCTAATAGAAAGTACAAGTACCGAAAACTAGTACTTGAGTAAAACACTGATGACAGTCTATGTCTGGTCACAAATGTCCACACAGTGAGGAGTTCAGATGTTGATCACCCTTGAAATGCTTGAAATGTTTGTCGTCTGTTTTTTTTCTTTCCTTATCAGAGGGGGGCACATGTGAAGTAATCGCGGCTCACCGATGCTGCAATAAGAATCGTATTGAGGAGCGGTCTCAGACGGTCAAGTGTTCTTGTCTGCCGGGGAAGGTGGCTGGAACCACCAGAAACAGACCTTCATGTGTCGACGGTGAGTATTTTAGCATATAAAGAAAAAAGAATGCTTAATATGTTTTAATACAATGCTGTCTAGAGGTGGCACAAGTAAAAAAGAAATTGTGGTTTTGAATGCAAGTCACACTGCAGGAAAAGAAAGGTTTCCATTTTTTTTTTTTTTTTTATTCAACTTAACATGCACGGTATACAAAAAGTAAAATCCTGACAAAACTACTTTGTAAATTTTTTGTAAAGATACAGAGATCTGTTCAAATAAAAGCTTACGTCTCCCTTGCAATGCCTTGTCCCAGATAAGATTAACATTACCTTGGATAATGTCACAACCAAATACTGTTGCTGACAGACAGCAGAAGGTATCTGCAGGGGTAAGCTTTACTCCAGCAGTCATACACAACTGCTGAATGTAGCGCACCTCGGGGAAGAGTAAAGAAGTGAAGAATAAAAAAAGCAAAGAGATGCAGAGGACAGCGGCTGTTGATTACATAGGTTCGTGTAGATATTTCATGATGGTTTTACACATGCTTTGACAAATGTCTGCTACACAGACTCAATCCCTTGGTGCCGAGGTCTGACACAACTAAAACACATTTTGGCTTTAGGAAAACCTCTCACCTGCAGCTTTTATCTTAAATCCTTTTGCAAATATGACTGAAATCTCAGAGCGGTCAGGGGGAATAGGAGGTTGCTGGATGTCAGCTCTGACAGATCCCTTTCCTTCGCCACACATTACAAACCATTTACTGTCTACTTAACCCCATTTACTTTACCCTATATTTAAGGCAATTTTCTCTCCTGACAGTAGAAATGTGGCATGCATTGGAGTCAAGTCACAGTCACATCTACCAATCCACTCACTCTGTGAAAAGCACCAGTTCCACCCATAACATTCATGTAGCATATGACTGCATCTAATAAAGAAACTGCCTTGTAAAGGGTAATGGTTTTGCACAGTAACAAGTTGTCAGAAGCCCATACATGTGACACATAGAGCCAACAATCCTACTGCCACCTTTGACACGACGCAGTTGATGATTACCCCCGCCTAATGGCCATCCATCTGCAAAGTGCCGTGTTGTGCAAATGGGTTTTGCACTCTGTTAGGGTGTACGGCACCTGCATCACCATTTCTCTTTGTCTTCGTTGCCTGTAGCATCCATAGTAATTGGGAAGTGGTGGTGTGAGATGGAGCCTTGCCTGGAGGGGGAGGAATGCAAGACGCTCCCTGACAACTCAGGCTGGATGTGCTACGCCGGCAACAAGATCAAAACCACAAGGGTAAGGTAACCTCTCTTGACCGCGGGAAACGCGACGTTATGGCGGAGAGGTGGGAGACAAATGTGCAGCGCTGCGACACTCGCTGTGGAATCAACAAAGCAGCATCGTTAGCGCGATTGAATTTCACTGCAAATTGACATGTTAGCAACACTGTCTGACCCCTCAATTTCCTTCTTTTTCTTGTCAGAACACTCAGCCATACACAACATCAACATATTAACACTTTGCGGAATGGATGCAAGGGAACTCCTCTGGTGGAAAGGTTAATCTGCAGGTCAGCCTCTTAATTTATACTAGGACGCTGGTATGCTAATTCATTTCTCTCAGCTGTCTTAATTGCTAAGCTTTGTGGAGGGAAAACACACAATTTATGATAATTAATGTGATATTCACATCATCCTAAATATGTCTTTCCTTCTTTTTTCAGCACTGTCACAGGACCAATTATCACAAAGACAATGAACCTATTGTTGCTGTGAGAACTGTGAACACTTCTCAGATTAAAGTGTAAAAAGATGTAGAATACTTAAAGCACATCCTGCTCAAGGCCACTGAAAATACTGACGCTCCAAGATGCCTGCGGGGAACTTCATCATAACCTTGTAATGAATATATTTTCATCATTTCTTTCCAACTTTGAGATGGAATGTGAATGTCTGTGCATTTGAATTAGTATCTGGAGAGCATTTAACATCCCTCCTCAGACATCAGTAGGACAGACGTTCACTACAAAGCGCCAAACAAGACAAGAATACATCAAAAGGACACGAGATGAGCAAGTACAGTAGTTGACAGCCCTCAGGTTTTTCTTTTTTTACATATATATTGTAAGAGGAAAAATATTGTACAGAAGTGTTTGTCCTTTTCTTGTGTACATGAACTTTATTTATGGTGGTGTGGAAAAACAATCATTCGAGTCCCTGAATGCAGTCTTGACCATCCCTCTTGTTACCCACAAAACCCAACACAGCCAAATGTTGATGAGTTCAAGGATGTGTGGGTGTTAAGATAAAAAAGATGAATTGTGAGGAAGATGTTTTGCAAATACAGCTTGTGTGTCTTGATACTGTACATTTTACCATTTTTGTTTGTATGGTACTTGTATGCCTTTGATCACCTCTTAAATGGCTTTACCAGTCGAACTTGGTATTATGTCAGCTACCCTGAAACTGATTGATTCACCAAAAAACGTGATACCAGTAGGTTGTTTTCGATACTTGAAATGCCTTATTTGTGTTAAATCATTCAAAGATGATATTGTACATGATTGATATGCTGAAATTTCATTAAAGTCACTGTTCCTGTAACTGATGTGAGTGCATCCTTGCCACTACCCTCACAGGTGTCAGTTACAGTACCAGCGCTCATAATATCTAAATACACCTTGATGCTAAAGTAGCCAAACCATTGGGTTTGACATTTTGGACAATAGGTATACCTTTCTTACCAAAAGCTACATGAGAAGATTAGTACCACTCTCATAATGTCTGTATAAATATGAAGTTGTAATCAGAAAACAGTAAGCTTAGCTTAGAATAAAAACTGGAAACAGCTAGCCTGGCTCTTTCCAAAAGGTAACAAAATCTGCCAATCAGCACCTCCAAAGCTCACTAATATTAACACATTATATCTCATGTATTTAATCCGACTAAAATGGAAGTGTAAAAATGACAAGTTGTGGTGTTACAGGGGATATTTGGTCAGGCTATAGAGAGCCGAAGTTAAACCTGAACTTCAAGGTTTTATCCAGAGGTAAATCTCATTCAAAATCATGTTGACCAGCAATTAACAAAAAAATCCAGCCTTGTACGAACCTGGACACACGCCACATTTTTCATGCCTTCAAATCCACAGTTGTCAATGTATGACATGGCATGAGTGATGCCCCGGAGTTAGCGACAACTTAAGCTCAGGCTCACTTCAGCTGCTACTCCACAGTATGTCATGTTGTTAAGGATAACAATTTTAAAAAAAGAAGATATAACATTGCTGTTTATTCAATAGTTATGTTTTCAGAAGACCCGGTAACGATGCAGATACATTTCCACAGGAGCTGTAGTTTTTGTATGTTCACAAAGGAATCGTGGTTGGAGTTTATTAAAATCATGTATGTTGCAATTTCATGCTGCAGTGGAGAATAGAACTACAGCTTTATATTCAACAGATATGAGAGTGGTGTCAATCTTACTCTCGGCAAGGAAGCGAATAAGCATGAAATGTCAAACCTTTGATCATAATTATCTCAAATGAATTATCATCCCCTTTAGACTTGCATCTTTAAGCCAGACACCCAGGTTATCAACTGTAGTTACTCTTGTTCTCTGGACACACAGATATACAAAGCTATGAACACTCATGTACATAGATGAATGCGGTATCGGGACTCGCTCCTGTATTTACAACACTTTGATGCAGTATCACAGTGGGAGGCTGGCCATCGCTTTCACAGCCTCTGCACCTTGGAAATTATTCCAGGAGGAACTCTGGATGACTGCTGGTGCTGTGCGTCATCCATCTTCTGGAAAAATGATTCCAGAAGAAAAAAAAAAGGTTTTTCCTGGATCCAACGCTTGTTTCATTACTTTCCACTATATTCAGCTTTCCTTAAATTTGTTTGTCTGTTCATTCAATTGCACCACTTCTCCCATTCATGAGATAAAAATATTCAAGCGTGATTGTAGTCATCCGCTTTTAAATTTAAAAATACATTTGCCTCAGCTTTTGACCAATGATCTGCCAACGTCAACAATGTTTGGAACAGGAATAGAGCGCCTCTGTTTCAATAGCCTCTTGCACAGTTTATTTATGCATTGGAGAGGTTTCTTTTATCATTTTTTTTCTGAAATGATGTGATATTTGGTATCTGCCATTGTACCTGTGAGTGACGTTTGATCATATTGTTATTTTAACTAAAAGAAACCGGTGATTAATTTGTTAGCATTCAACAATGACATCTCTCATGAGTCTTTTAAAACCCTGGTTCCATTTTTAGGACTACACCATTACACCTTAGGGCAGAGGTCTTCAACAGGGGGTCTGCAGGTACTGCAGGGGGTCTGCGAAATTTTTGGTTGATTAGACAATTTAAAAAAAAATAAAAAAAATAATAAGTTAAACTTGGTATCAGCTGACAAGGTATGTTTATAAATGGCAGTGGCACAGCCACCCTACTCACTGTACCTTGCACATGTTTAAAATAAAAACATATGAACCTCTGTATTATTTGATTAGCCTAGTATTGCATGCACAATAAAGAGGTATACACGGTACTAGGCCCATTTAATATAAAACACAATTTTATACAATATATATAGTCGGGGGTCAGTTTGGGGGTCCTTGGCCCAAAATGGTCAAAACGTTATTTTTTACAGGTTTCCAGGATGCATCTTTAAATGCATTGTCCTGATATCACAAATGTCCACCTCCTGCCCCAAAAGATAAAATGGTGGCAAAACTAATGTTTAAATCGCATATTTACGGAAAATGAACAGGCATTAAGTCCATTGCACTCAATGTTGGATTTAAAAGTTGGTTTTGACCTCAGGAAAAAGATATATTTTTTTCTGGGCTTACAGAAGAAATCTGTGTGGTCACAAAAATATCTCTGACAAACTTACTTCTGTATAACAGCCGGAAAAAAAACGTAAACAGATTGACTTTTCCCATAAGTTTGAGTTGTGAGTGCTCTTGTATGTGTCAAAATCACAGGGTGCTGATGGAGTGCTGAGAACACAAATCAAAGCCCCAACCCAGTATAAATCTCAGCTTTCTAGGAAGACTTATGAAAGAAACCCACTGTGCAAAAATGCAGCGCAAAAGCAAGTGGAACAGAAGCAAACCTGGAAGTGTGGTGAGACTTTGGCTCAATGAAACCCTTGCTAAGGATATTTGCATGACAATAGAGTCAACTTGCAATTGTCATCCCCATTCACTACCATACACATGAATTGGTGAATTTGACTCAGACACTTTAATGAGGAGAAACAACCATGTTCAGCTGTAATGAGAAGGAAGGAGGACATTGGACTGGAAATCCAGGTGAGGCTGTATTAGCGATCAATAGTGAATTAGCAGGCATCTGAATGGCACGTGTTCAGTGTTTCTATGATTCTGCCCTTGCATGTGTTGTCTGTTAGCTCCTAGAAAGGCGCACTCAATAGAGTGCAGATCTCTGACAGGTGTGTCTGCAAAAACCACTGTATTGTGTGTGATTGAATGAATGCAACCCACAATTGGCTTACCCCCCATCGAGACTCTAATCGCCTGTAAGGCGCTGTAAAACACACTTCATCCAAACTCAAAAACCAGAGATGATACATGCAGGCAATCGGCTCGAAGTAGACGTGTACGACATTTCATTGGGTCTGAAATGCACTCAGCTGTGTTATCACAAGCGGCCCGTATCGGTTCTTGAGCCATAACTGGGCACCCAAAATATAAAGCAGTTTGCTGCAGCAGAATGTGAAATCAGCTGTGGTGAGACACAAAAAGGTGCACACTATCTCACTCACAGAGATGACAATTACAGCACGCTGTCCATCATCCATTGCACTAAATTGCTAAAAATGGCTGCATGAATAAAAGAAAATGCTTTTGAGATTCAAACAAGCCTTTGAAATAATGTTTCCTGTCCAACATGGGATTGCTAAATGGGCAGAATATTTGCAGCGAGCAGGCATCTAATTTTCCGTCAGTCTTCAGTGTGGTTCTCTGGCCTGCCGCTTTAGGCTCTGATGTCTCACATCAAGCTGCAGAACAGTGAGAAATAAGACACAAGTGATGGTGATGTGCCCTGACTTATTTTTATGATGCACCAGGGACGTCCTGGGAATTGAGGCTCCCATGGGTTTGTTCAGAAGACACATTTCATTCAAAACACTCAGGCAGTCTAGTCATGCTCCATTCTCTGCACTTGGAAGTCGCTGCTCTGTTTCTATGAATATCAAGGTGCAACTTAAAGCAACAGGATATAATGATAAGGTGTAAAGTGTGAAATAACTCCTCTCGAGGAAAAAAAGATCCCCACACACACACCGGTAATTATCTGCTTGAGAGAGGATCAATGCTCAAGATGCCTTTTTATTAGTAGTGTTGTGTATAAAATGAACTGTATGGCTTTTACGAATACTAGATCTGTACTGGATACACATACAAAAAACTGCAAAGGGGAACATATACACAAATGTACACAAAACACTTAAGATAAAAGCCATTAGCTCCTCTTTGCAGTGGTTTTCTGTGGTATCAAGCAATCGCCAAGATTACCCAGTCTAATCACATCCTGTAACCGAGAACTGTCTCCGCCGCCCCTGCAGGATTCTCAGATTTTAAAGTCAAGGTAATGCCGACCAAACTGGATTCTAATTAAAGTTGACACCAGGTGCCTCATGCTCCTTCCTCCCCCCCCTCCTCCTCGGGCTTTCATCTAAATGATTCATGCAGAGAGCACCAGGCCTTTCATGCCGTTAGGTCCCCACAAAGGAATAACAACTTGATCATACATAGCAAACATAGACAGATTTACAATGACACCGGCACAGTGTCTGTTGCACCGACTTATATCAAGTTATGTCAGACGGATGCCGAGGCACTCAGCTGACATGTTGTGTCTTTGCACGGACGTTTTTTACAGATATTCGTGCCGACAAATGTGGGAGAGAAAATTAAATCAGAGGGCTAAAAATGGTTTCATAATAGAATCACATTGCCCCGTGAAGACAGAATACAACAAAATGTTAAGTTCCCTGGTGGGATAACTTGAATAGGGTGCGACCTGCTGCGAACCTGAAGTGATTGTTTGGAAATGGATGTGACAAGTGTGTGTCAGCCATATGTTGTGGGGTGGAACGCTGGCATTGTGGAAGAGATCCGTTCGAGCAACTCAGTGTTGCTCTGGGTATAAGAGCATCAGCTAAACGCCTAACGGAAACATTAAATTGAATCCTTGGCTGAAATTGAAGACGACATAGGTAGGCTAAATAATTGCCGAATAGAGAAATTAATACTTGGAGGCTTTTCCTTCTTCCTCTCATGAGTGGGAAGAGGATTTATCTCTGTGTGGGAAAGACTGCCTTGAATTAAAGATGAGCTCCCCCTGCATTTTGTCAAGCTATTGTGAACAACACAGCATAAAGTACACAATAACTACAGGTATGCAAAAATAGGTTTGGTATAATGGTTCAGCTTTGTAGAAAAGATGAACAGACTTACCATGGCATGGAAGTGCCTCCAGGCTGAGTAAGTGGGTTTTGTGCTCTTATTATTGGTGAATTGGAAAGCTGAAAATCGTGTCTCTAAAAAACCTAAAAATTAGTTGAAATTGCACTGCTAATGAAAACTAACAACTTTAATCAGACTAGTAGTCTGGTTCCACCTATTTACGATGTCTATCCATAAAACACAGATAGGGACACTATTGTGCTCAGCACCAAGAAGCTGTCTGTGTGAGATTATTAATTTGTTTCAGACAATGACATATTGTGAGCGTCATCTTCTGAGGCGAAGGACGTGAAATGAGCAGCGACCGACTCGCGTCCAATCCTTCTCCCTGACTGTGATGTCTTGCTGTAGGTTATTTTCTCTCTCACCACTCTGGCCTCAGATTTAGATGTTGCACAGTGATGGTTTCTTTTTCTTGAGGAAATTTAGAAATGTTTTTACAAATCCATGGTTCGCTTTTAAGATACAATGCGGAAGAAAGTCACCACAAAACGTGGTTATACTGCAGAAATACACAACTGTTAGATCATGGGAATATGATTAGAAAGAGGGAGAAATACAGCACTCTATTGAAAGGATGTGGAAAGAGTAGGCCTTCTAGATGTTTTAAGATAATATGATATGAATCCAAGGACACATTTAGGCTGCAAAATATATTGCAATAAATGTCAACCTACACACTAGTGGAACAGCATCAGCAACAAGAGCCTTTATGTCCGAACCACACACACGCGCACACAGAGTTTAGGCCACGCTCTCACCTGTACAGTGAGAACAAATAACTGAGTGTGTTATTGTACTCACCTGTCTGAACAGCGCATTATGATGGGAGTCTTGTTACCGCAAAGTCCTCCACAATGTGCTCCGGGGTTCCACTTCTCTGCTCGTTTATCCTCAAAGCGTAATATAAGCAGTCCTCTATAACCTTTCCGTCCCAGTATAACCAGTCCACTCAGCCTCGGGAGTGCGCTCCGAAAGGTTATTAAACATTTTTGGGCTGAATGAGGCTCTGCAGTCTCATCAGGGCTCAACGATCACAAACTGCAAAAGGTCCTCACACAACTCACTGAAGATAAAATCACCTGGAGGACACAAGGTGAGTACTTCAGCATGGTGCATGTTGGGTGTGGTTAAATGCTAAAATGCTCAAGACCTCTTGGTGACTCCAGATCGTGGGTGCGTTTGATTTGGGCCACTTGGCATTTTGGCCGGGAGGGGCATTTAATCAGATTTTCTTTTACTATGCCTAAGTACAAAAATGCTAATCATAGCCATAAACCACAATTTACAATACTTGTGATTAAAAGTACTAACAAATACTCAAAAAAGTACGCCGACACATTTTTATAGTATAGTCTTGGTAATGAGATTAGGTCTAAATGTAATTTGTAACTTCCACCCCTGAAAAATGATGTGGAGGCCGAGCCCCAGAGGAGCTGGAAAAGATTCAACCATCTAAAAGAAAATAGCATGATCATTTTATTGTCGCTTCCTTGTTTTAATCTGTAAATGAATAGTTTGACATTTTAGGAAACACACGTGGCCATTGGCTCTTTGGCTGAGAGTTGGATTAGAGGATTAATATCACTTTGAAGTAGTCAGTGGAGGGTTAGCTTAGCATTAAGACAGGAAACAGGCATAAACATATAGCCTGATTCCGGCCAAAGGTTAGAAATTCTGCTTTCCGGCACCTCTGAAGCTCGACACTGACAAGACTCCAAGAAGAAAAAGAAATGGTCCTGCACATAACACAGTAAAACCACAAATGGTCTGCTGCAGCTTCATAGCAATTAACCTTATTATCACTTGGGTGAGGAAAGTAATTCCACTGTGATTCATTACACTTTTTTCATCCTGTTTCAGAAATACAATATATATCAAAGTAACACATCTGATTCTCAGAGCAGTTTTGCCCTCTCCTCTCTGTACCAAACAGTCTGTTTCATTAGTGTAACATGCAGCCATGAGGCATGAATGCATATGAATACATCACACGCAGCTGTTAACATTAATATCATCCAATTAATGTTTGTTTGTTAAATTGTTCAGCTCTCTATTTTAATTAAGCAAAACACTGTAATATCTTTTCTAGATAGTATGTATGCATAATGACAAAATAAAATAGATGAAACCCCTCAGCCATGACCAAACTACTTTCAGTCTATTGCTCTGAGTCGCCTATATAGTTGCCTGCAGTAAAAGAAGGCTCATTTAGTTCTCACACACACACACACACACAGTAATACACAAAGAAAGAGAGAGACAAGGAGATTTGTGTTTACATTTTTATTACAAGTGTCAACTCCATGTGAGGAAAAAGTTGTTAAAGGGGAATAGAACAGCGTTTTCATTATGTTTTTCATGTGCCCCAGGACAGTTTATTTTCTATTAGTGAATATGAACTACTGTCCCCAATAGACACTCACAAGAGAGGGAAGGTTCTCTACCACATATCACCTGCAAACTGATATCAAATAAGCTGCCAGAAATGTGTTATTTGTGAGGCGGTTTGAGGTACGAGACTCAAAGCTAAAGAATTGTTCCGGCCTTTGTAAATAACAACTTTTCTGTTTCATTTTGTGGATGGAATGGAGAAAATTGTGAACTTATTTAGTCTTCAGTTCATCTGTTATTGCGTCATCTGTCAAGAATGTTTCTTGTGTGCAACATCTTCAAGCTAAGAGTGAGGATCCCTTAACTCCTACCTTAATTACCTTACTTTGGCTGCCTTCATTTTGAATTCAGGATATGATTTTTGTTTTAAAGCCATGTATTGTGACAGCTGCTCAGAGGGTTTCTGCGCAATTTCTCCAGACTAACAGAGATAAAGCTCTTTTGACTGGCTTTAAGGTTATTTTAAAGATAAAAGATAATCAAGCAGTGTTGAAAGATTTCTTAAACTTTGCTAAAGAGTGGGTATGAACCATCTAGGACACATCTGAAAGTCACCTAATGAATGTCACACCAGCTCCTTTGAAAACAAATCAAAAAAAGAAAGTTGTGAGTGCTGCATAGTATTTTAGAAATATAGGCACAAATTTGCGGATTCTTGTTGTTATCGTTGACATAAATCCCACTGGGGCGCAAAATACTTTTACCTTATTTCAAACTTTTATCCCAGAAAGTTAGTTGTTGTTGAGAATTTGAAAAACAAAATCTCTTATTCGAACAAATATGGCCGTAAAGGTTACAAACAATATACAAGTGCATTATTTATACTGTGTGCAGCAAAAATTTAAATCGCAATATGTTTGTGAAAAACAGAAGTGAGTGTAAGGATGGTATATGTAAGTCACACATCAGCCTATTCAGTTCAATTCCCAGTGGATTCATCGTCTCTGCAGCTTCTGTATAGTCGGAGAGAAAATGTAGCTCCACGAGTTCCTTTTCTTTCGTACGCTTTCTTGTCCAGATCTACTCAGATTTTAAGAACAGTCTTGGGACCTTTAACTTCAATGAGCTCTGTATTTTTGTACAATATGAATGGTTCAATGAGCAGGAATAGCGGATAAGACTGCTGTTGGACTTCTGGAGAAGCCAAACCCACTCTTGAGTTGAACTTGCAGTATTATATTAAATCTAACTCCTCTGTGTAAACTTCATTTTCAAGCCTGAGAAGCTAAATCAGACACCGCCAAGCATCTTTATCAATATACCAATCTCAATCCATTTGCATGAAGACTACACTAATACTTGTTTGTATTTATTGGTTTATTCCCAGAGTTGATGGAGACATCATTAACAAGACTCGGTCTGCATTCAAGAGAAGCTTCAGCTGCCAAAACTGAACCAGATCAAATGTCACAAATTATGAAAAACAACAAACGATTATTATCTGCAGGCTCCTGGATTAAACATTCTATCTAAATATTGTCAGAAAATAATAAAAAAATGCCTATCATGATTTCCTGAATCCCAGTGTGATGGCTTCAGATTGCATATTTTGTCTGACCAACGCTCAAAAACCACATAAGAATAAAAAAAAAGCAGTTTATCACAATTTAGATGCTGGAACCAGATGATGTTTTTTGCATGTTTGCTTGAAAAAATATTTACGCAGTTAAAATTTAAAGCTGTATGTTCTGAAATAATACTGTGTTAATGTGGTTTCAACACAGGTCATTGTAGCACTCCTTCAAGTGCAACAGCTGCGCCCTAATCAAGCTTGTATTGTGCCAGAGAGATGTTCATTCACATCTAAGGTAATTTCGATGCCACACAGTGGTTTGTGGCGTGGATTGCATTACATTAGAGTCTCTATTCCTGCATCCACCCATTTTAAAGTCAGCACTCAAATCGAATACACCGAGGTCTTTTGTAAACAGTATGTTGAACCACCATCTTCATACGTTACCTGACTGATCTTGTCAGATCGTGTTTATAATACTGTCGTCAGCTGCATCACAAGCTTCTGATGAGTTTATAAAAACAGATACACAATGACACGTTGCAAAGCCCATGAACAGAATCACAATTTGTTATGTGATCAGCTTCACCAGAGGCATACAACTCCATCTTAGTGGATTGATTTAGAGAAGGGAGGTTTTCTAAAATATCCAACACATTCAATATCAGTATATGGATCTTAAAATGACATGATTTTGTTGACATTCACAACACTGCTAACATTAAATGACAATCAGAACGTGAATGCTTACAAAGCAAAGCCATGCATAAAGTGACTTGAACTGCATGACAGCTCAGTGAAGGATCCCAAGACAACCATAATGTATAATTGCGTTGAGTAAATGTTGAACAAACTGCTTAGAATTCAGCTGATTTCAACTAGCACAGCATGAGGCATTCATACAAGTCTGATGCCTCCGACAGGATGATTTGCAGTCACTGCGTTAGTGTTATTATAAAATAGCTCTTCATCACAAAGGTAAAATGCAAAGTGTGTGACTGAACTCAAGAGATAAAAGAGAGGCAATCGGGGTGGGTCCAGGGGGAATATTATTCATGTAATAAGAACAACTGATGAAATGGTAATAACAGTAAATATTCTGTTCTGTTAGTGGTTACAATTTGCTTCAAGGCAGAGAATCTCCAATATTTCCTATCATTACTATGAGCAGAGTTTCCTCCACAGAGAGACAAACAAAAGCATGATGTAAATACTCGCAGCAGTGAAGAAGCTCGTCTTCTCCTCTCTCCCCTTTCTCCCCATGATTAGCATTTCAAACAGTCCTTGTTTTGCATCAGAGCTTCATGCTTGTGTGCATGCCATCACAGCCTTGCAGGTGGTGGCCTGTCCAACCAGTGGAGTTGAAAAGAACTGTGTGTGTGTGTGTGTGTGTGTGTGTGTGTGTGTGCGCGCGTGCGTGTGTGTGTGTGTGTTTGGGAGAGTGCCTCTTCGTGGTAAGGAGTAGTCCAAAGGGATCTGACCTCTTTACAAAGCTCAGAGTAAGTCTGCGGGACAGCATTGTTTACAAATGCTACATAATCATAAATTTCTCAGTATTTGTGGTCTTCTGCTTTGATCGGCAGAGACAGTCATGAACTGACTGAATTCACATTCTGCCTCCTGAAAATCCACAAAATCTCTTTTTAAGTGTCTGCCAGCAGGCCCATCCAAACTTTGATTGAGTGCGTCACAATGTGCCCAGCATATCAAGCACTGAAACAAAGATACAGACTTTGCAGGAGCTGCCTGTTTGGACGGGGAAAGGGTGATGCGTCATTTTATCTTAAACCGGCTGCTAATAGATTGTCCACTCCGTGGGATTAACCCCAACTAAAATTGTGTTCAAGCTAAATGGAAATTAAAATAATGAGTTCCTGCAGTTTAAAGCACAGCAAGGAGATATCTAATTAAATCTATATTGTTCTTTGCTCTATCTGATGGGCTTTCAGTGTCCTCAGAGTCCAGAGTTAGTTGAGGTGACTGCAGCAGACCGGGACAGACTTGTGCTGATTAAATGGAGCTTCTGTCGTGCTACCGCGCCACCTAAAACAACAATATATGAAAGTACAAAATTTCACAACTCTGGTTTTGTTAATTGATTATTTCAATATATTTTACGCAAAATAAGGCAGAGATATAATACATTTGTATTCAGTATATAAAGTAATTAGCTTAACATAATGTACATGCATCAATAATTATAATCCAAAAATATGCAAATTCTGAAATGGGGCATTCTGCATAATAAGTACTTTTATTCTTGGTATATTTTAATGCGTATATCCTTGCACTTTTATTTAAAAGTCCACTGTGTAGGATTTAGTGGGATCTAGAAATGAGGTTGAAGATTGCAATCAACTGAGAACCCCTCTGCTCACCCCTCCCTTTACAAGCGTGTTGGAGAACTACGGTGGCCTTCAGGTAACGTGGAAACGCCAAAGGCCCTCACTAGAGCCAGCCAATTATACACTAATAAAGACATAATCTTGAATATTATATTCCATTCCTGCCAATAGATCCCCCTAAATCCTACACAACTTGCCACTGTTTCACTGTAAAATGTTTCCCCCAGGAATCTTATATACATGAGAACAGTTCAACAAAAAGGCAAGAAGGCAAGAAAGTGCATTTCTAAATGCAGTGGGTTTTCCGTTGGCCGTCAGATTTAATGACATGGGTTTTACTGTTCGGTATTAGTTCACAGCTTATTTCATGTTTGTCCTCTTGGCCCCATCATTCACCAGATTATAGAACTGGGTTTTGTGAGCCAACTGTGCCTGGCGGAGAGAAAGAGTGTCGATATGGCCAATGGGAGCAGTGATTATGCTTGATTGTGGAATCATTCAGCATCAAAGGAGAGATTAAAAATATAATGTTTTATGTTGAGTATTCACAAGTCGGTCGGCCCCTGTTTTGCACATGAGTAATGCAATAAAAAAGAAGAAGATTTCCTGAATGACTGCATTTAAGCGTCTATAAATACCATGCCTTTAACGAAGGCCATTTTGTGTTATGTATATTGGTGTAACTGTGACTCAGACTAATGCAGGCCTTACCTTTGTGGTCTTTACTTTGTTCCCAGAGATGCACGACCAACCAGTGAGGTCAGGGAGAACTCGGCACTCTTCCCCCTCCAGACACGGCGCCATTTTACACCACCACTTCTGACGAACAATGGATGCTGGAGAAAAACATACCACAGCCGAAGGTCACTTTTTAGATGGAAGGACTTCAAAAAAATACTTGTTTGGAAAAAACATTTTGATCAGATGTCCCACTCTCTGGTCCTTGCCAGCCTAAGTGGATTGTGGTGAAACTGACAAACATGAGTCTACTTTTACAAATAATATATTCCAGTCATGTCAGAATATTTCTGGTCAAGAGAGGTAGAAGAGGGTCCCACTAATATTACCTTCAACACAAGAGGGCAACGCCCTCGTTGTCCCCGCCACCTGTCCTGGGAAGCAGGAGCACTTGACTGTTTGAGAGCGTTCCTCAATCTTGTTCTTATTGCAGCAACGATGAGCAGCAACCACTTCACAAGTCCCTGTCCTCTCCTGCAATGACCCTGTGGATGAGAATTTAGAGGAAAAGATGACCATTTCTACAGAGTAAGGGGCCCCTTGAGTGACTTCCGCCTCTACAGGTGGCAGAATTATACTCACATTGGATGTAAAATTGATAAATACAGTAGTATTGTAGTTACACTCATTGAGATGACCAAATAAGCAAAGACAAAATAAATGTATGTTTCTAAAGCTACAGCACCACCAAGTGGAACAAAAGCATCAACACTCATGCCACAGTAAAGGAAAAACACATTCCAATGTCAAAACATATTAGCAGCAATCCAAGAGAATTGACCCGAATAAACAGCATGAACAGAAATATCTGTCCCACAACTGCTTCTGCATCATTTCACTGAAAAATAAAAAACAAAGGAAGTGCATGTTGCTTGTGGTGATTATTACACCGCTGATGGTTTGTGATGATACACTTAACCTGAACTTCCAATAGAATGGGTGCAACAAAGCTGAAATAAAAACGTAAAGTGAGAAAACCCATGTATGCATATTGCAAATGTAGCACTGAGGTGTCTGTGTGGCTGCATGACCGGCTACACCTGCAGTAGTGGAAGGTCAATACATGATTAAAGTAGGCTTTCAAATTGGACTACAATCAAAGCAAACAAATTAAACATGTAATTAAACAAAATCAGGACAACTCTTAGGTGTAATGTTGGAGGTCGTGGCAGTACATTTACTTAAATGCTGTACTTAAGTACAATTTAGAGTTTTTTTTCCATTTAATGTCACTTGATGTTTCTACTCTACAACATCTCAGTTGAAAATATTATATATTCCAAACAGCGGAAATACTTAAAAAATACAATACAATATAATGGATTATACCAGTGGTTCCCAAAATGTCCAGCTTGTGACCCCTTACAAAAAAGCTACCGAAAATAAATTTGGGTTGCATTGTCTCTCCTTGCTGTGTTGACATGGCCATTGTCGGCCACGCCTGCTTTTAGTGCGTGTGAGCGCCCACTGGTTAGCTCACGGCTGCAACTCTGTAGTGCCCACGCTCCGAATCGTCCTCAGGTAAACACTGTTAGCTCTTTCAGCACTTTGGCTAGTTTGCACTGTTAGCGCCGTTAGCAATGAGACGATGGCCATGTTGAGAGCCGTTGAGAGGCAATCTAACTGCTCCTAATCTCTGACGTTGCACCTTTAAGTAAAGGACCTTAATACTTCTTCTACCACTGCTGTAATGAATCAATCTGTATCTGCAGAGGTTCAGCATGCCATATAGCCTACAGTAACATTATACTGTGGCAAATCATGGCCCATCAAATCCCTCTTACAACATATGAAGATAAATATTTGTTTCTGTGGATTATCTGTTGTACTACCAGTCTCTGAGTAAACATGAAAAACTACGTCCTCCATACTGATTTCTGTTTCTAATGAGACGCATAGGATTTCAGGTTCTTGTTGCTTGAGCTGAACTCTCTACCAGGCGACCATACTGGTGACCATGATTCATAATGAGTCCCTCAGGGGAGTGTGACTGGTCTGGTTGGGTCTCGCACCTACCTGTCTGTCCTCGGGAGCTTTGGTTGCCAGTGGACACAAGCTGGCTGCACAAGCCTACCATACAAAGAAGCAGGAGGCCCCAGTGTAATGGTCCAGCCAATATGTTCAGCTTCATATCGCCTGCACAGACAAAGAGGTTCACGCACTGCAAAAAACGCCAAATCTTACCAACTGTATTTGTCTAATTCCTAGTCAAAATATCTCTTAACACTTAGACACCATCACTTAACAAGTAACATTTCAGTGAGATATAGGGACTTGTTTTCAGCAAATGCATCTTGTTCAGTAAAAATATATTACTTTTGAGCTTATTATGACACACAGCACTTCCAAATACTAGTGAAATTCAGCTCAAAATCTGTTTTCCAGCTAACTCAAGTTTGTTTTCCTTCTTTCAAGCAAAAAACATTTTATATTCAGTGTTGAGTTTTTTTCCGGAATGCACACTACATCAGATTTAGGACAATAGTTTCCCTAAAGTGTGTGATCAAAAAGTAAATATTAAATGCGTCTGATATATCCTGACATGATGTTCATAAGATCATTACATCTATTTGCTCAACTGTGACACATGCATCACTGAGCATCACCAAGGCAAATCAAATAAATGATCAGGGGCTGGACTTTGGGAGCAGATGGGTCCTTGCACTCATTTCTGACTCAGATTATCCCCTCAACTGTAAACATGTCTGCATTCAAAGTTAAACCCCCGTCCAAGTCAAAGAAAAACTGGGATGTGCACTTTTATGTGAAATTGCAGCAATAACTAATGCAGGACAAAGATGAAATGAAGTGAAACATAATGGAGATAATAAATTAATCCGCAGATTATTTTCAATAGTAAAAAATATATATTATAAAGTTAATAAAATAAATGTCCTATACAATTTTCCCAGAGTCCAAAGACAATTAAGTAAAACTGAGAAAAAGCAGCAACTCCCTACATTCAATAACCTTTAACATTTAATAAGTGTACTTTAAATATTCGACCTCTTACCTCTGCTCGGGTTATTGATATGCACGATGAGCCGCTGCAGTAGCCTCCAACAGTTTTTGGATTCGCATCATGCACACTATATATATATATATAATGATCCTTTCAGCAAGGATGCAAAAGTTTGCAGCAGATATGATCCTCCAGTTTCAAAAGTTTTCTGCTTTAATCCAGAGTAAGAGCGGGGGGGAGGGGGGGGGAAGTCGCGAGACCGCCTGCCTGCTGCTAAATAACGCGCCCCAGCTGTAACAGTAACAGTCAACACGTCAGCTCAGTGAAAACCTGCACTTTCACACTTCAGCTCCTCTGCCTGGAGACACTATACCTTTCAGGCAGGATGTGATGTGAGAGAAATATGTTGTTCTGTGAACGCAACACTCCAGCGTGCAAAGCCCCGCCAGCTTTTCCCGTAAGGATAATTAAAACGTAATCAAGACAGAAACCATCTGTCCCCCGGACAATATGCGGCCACTTTCATTAGCGCCCTAAGAAGCTTAAAGTGAGTATCGACATCCTGTCACACAGCGGACAGAGGATATAAACTGCATCTGAAGGCCAAGTCATGATCCCTTCTCACCAGCTATTGGATGCGTTTTCTTTGAGCTCATATTTGAAAACAGACTGTTTTTTATTTATTATGCTGTCACTTCGCCAAACAGCAACGGTGAGATGTCACACTTGTTTGTTTGCTTCATAGGCCCTCAGAATGAAAAAACATCTTTGCAAGCCAATAAAGACGCATGGGGCATAACTATCCAATTAGATCTGACTAGAAAAGTACAATAATCATTTTCAACATATTTTTAATTGCTCAGCGATCCATACTAAAGAAAAAGTTTGACAATTTGGGAAATGTGCTTAAGAGGTAGAGGATTGAGACCACTTCCCCAGTCTGTGACATAAAACATTTTTTATTTCAACAAATAAAACATCCATCTGATCTAATCTTAATAATACATTTCCTTTCAAGGAACCAATGTTTTAAAAACAATGTATGTGCTGCGGGTGTAATCCAGCTGCTTTTAATACATTTTAAGTTCTTAAAGATAAACATTTAAGCGGCCCAGTTGAAGACAGATGACAAAAAAATCTTTTAAAAAGAGACTTTTTTTTTTTTTACAACCATGATAATAAAACTTTATTAGAGCATAGTGCACATCATTACTCTCATTTGATTGACATTGGATATAGCTATAATAGAAGTCAAAACAGAGAAATAAATCGAGAAGTAACCGTTACCAATAAAAAAAAAATGTGGTTAAAGGATTTTATATTCATATGACAACCAGTCCAATCATCTTATTTACATTATCATATCAAAAGTGCTCCTGCAACATCCCGGTAACATCAGTTTGCATTCAGATGCATTCTGACCTCGGCTTCGTAATGAATGTTCAGGTGGTGAAATTGAGCTTGAAGAGAACCGTCTGAGGCGTGGTGACGTCGGCCACAGCCAGTTCCTGTCCATCCGACAAGCCCAGCTCTGCATCAGGGGGGAAAAAAAACATTAAATATGATGTTATCATGAAAGTCAGCGGCTTCAGGTCACTGGACAGACTGAGAATGATTGGAGTAGTGCTTCTTGTTACCTTTCAAAGTCTTGCAGAGGTTTGGCCTTGTTCGCTCCTCGATGGACTTAACAGACTGGAATAAAAATGTAATCGTAGTTTAATCGTAGCTTATTATGAAATGTGGGTGAACAAACACCGTGCAGCATTCAAACACTAAATAGGCTATTGTATATTACCTGCAAATACAGCGTCTTATTCTTCCCTTCCAGAGTTGTGGTGATAGCCGGGGATTTCATTTGTCTGAAAAAACCATTCATACACAATTTGAACATAGTCATTATATTTGCAGCAGACGCATTACAAAATATTGTTTTCTGAATGCTCACAGAGAGGCGTTCTCTGTAAGGTACTCTAAAACCTCCTGTAGTCTGGCAGAAGAAGGGAACTGGAGATCCTGAGGCACCTGGCTGCAAGCTGAACAATTTTCCTGCCGATCAAAGATGATGCGGAGTAAAGTGGTTATTCTCTGTATGGAGAAATGTACATTTCACTGCTGACAGGACGGTTATGGTTAAAAACAATTAGGGCATGACAAACCTTTCGTTCAGCTTCAAAAGTGTAGGTGTACAGTCCATCCACGTCATTGAAGAGCAGGTAATTGTTTAAAGGAATATACGCACTGCAAAATAAAAATTGGATGCTAAGTAATGTTCATTTCACAAATCAATTTAGATGAGAAATTAAGACTTGACATTTGCTCCTAACCTTGTTGCAATTTTAAAAACTTCAGTGGCACAGGCAGCTATGGAGAACAAAGACAAAATTAAGTCTAGTTACGTCCGTCCGTCCATCCGTCCATCCATCCATTCATTCATTCATTCATTCATTTGCTATTTCTTATCTTTGGCAGCAGGCTCAGTAGGGTATTCCAGACGTCCCTCTCCCCAGCAACGCTTTCCAGCTCTTCCTGGGGAACCCAAAGGCGTTCCCAGGCCAGATGAGATATAGAATTCCTCCAGTGTGTTCTGGGTCTACCCAGGGGACTCTTACCAGTTTGACGTGCCCAGCAATCCTTTAAAAAAAAGGCGTCCAGGAGGCATCCTGGTCAGATGCCCGAACCACCTCTGCTTTTCGACGCGAAGGAGCAGCAACTCTACTTCCACTTCTCTCCGGATGTCTGAGCTCCTCACCTCTTCTCTAAGGCTGAGCCCAGACACCCTACGAAGGAAGCTTGTATTCGCGATTCTTTCGGTCACTACCCAAAGCTCACGACCATAGGTGAGGGTAAGAACGTACAACGGCCTTATAACTGCTGCTCTATTTTACCCTCACTCTTGATCAAGACCCCGAGATACGTGAACTCCCTTGATTGGGGCAGTAACTGACTACCATCTTCTGTCTTGAGGGTGCAATCCACCATTTTCCCATCTAGTTGGTAACACTCCAACTCCCGCACCGGTTCATTCCCCGCCAGAGAGGTGACATTCAACGTCCCTAGAGCCAGTCAGCGATGCCAGGGGTCGGCACGCTTCGATCCCCGTCTTTGCCTGCCGCCCCGGTAAAATCGAAATTAAGTGAATTGTACAATTGTTTAAGTACCATGTATAATAAACTGCTCTACCAAACAGCAATTGCCCTGTTAAATCATGTTAACTAGCTAGCTAGCTGAAGCTGATAAAATCTGCTAGTGACAGTCGGGAGCGTGTCTATGTTCCCTCAGTCCCGTGTTCCCTCAGATCGGTACCTCTGCCGGAGCCATGTCATTGTTCTGGCCCATTATTCCAAAACCTCAATAGTCAGAAAAATGTCCCATTGGACCAAAAACTAATTAGTCCTACAGCTGATCATCCTGAAAAGAAACGCCCATTGTTACAAAGGCCCATTGCTCCGACAAATTCAACAAACAAGAGGCACATAGCTAATTATTATTCAGAATGCAATATTTTTTTTCTCATACTATGGCACGACCTGCACTACTCTGCCTCCGATTGGCCGATCAATGACATAAAATAGTCAGTAAATAAAAGCTACCGCGTTTGACATTTCTGCAAAGATGTAACTGAATTTTACAAATACTTCCATTCTTGTCAACATCTCTGAACAGCTACAGTTACTGCCTCAAAAATGTGGGAGTGTCATACCAGCAATAACAGCATTAGTTGATGCCACGGCAGGAATGATCCTCTTCACAACTCCTGCGGCAAAAAAAAAACAGTCACCGGTTTCATTCATAGATACTTGTGAACACGAGAGCTGATGAAAAAGTTATCGGAAAACAAAACTAATTGACATACTACATTAGTGTTGAATGAATGATTGCCTTTTAATTCGCAATTTCACCTTGAGTGAGTCGGTATGTCACTCCTGTAATGTTAAACTCTGCAGCTCTTTCTTGGGCTCTGTCAAACACCCACTGGATGTGCTCCGGATTGTCTCCATCTAAGCCGGTTTCTAGTTGAGAAAAAGACCGTTGTGGTTATCCTTTATCGTAATAATGTACACAGGCAGAAGGTTGAGTAATGTGGTCAGATGCGTTAAAGTAATTTAGCTGACCTCCAAATGGTTTTTCTTTGGGCCACTGAAAGATTCTGGCATATTCAACGCAGTGTTCTGGTAGCCTCGGCATTGAGGCAATGGTGCACATGGGGAAATTAATCTGTGGAGAGTAAAATTAGGGTCAAGCATGCGGATATATATAATGTCAAAACTGTAAAATAAAAGCTTGAAGCACTTCATGAAAAGGTTTGTCCATGAAATGTGTACTTCATTTTATTTTCATCATTTCTTTTTATGTGTTTTGGCAAAATCTGTGATGCAAAAATAAAGTCACCGCTGTGCTGCTTTTGCACTTCACCAGTTTGTATTCAACACGTTTTCCCCTAAATGTTCTGTTGCCGGTTCTTTTTCTGCTCAGTCTGGTAGCTAATCACTGCTTATGTTTATGACCCAAACAGCTGTTGCTGCAGATGGAAATGTGAAACAGCCGCTTCTGAGCACCACAGATTTCTTTCTCCCACCCAAAAGACAAGCTGATCAGCAGATGTAAAAGCTTTTGCAAGAAGCGAATAGGTCGATTAACTACCATTCATGCTTTAGCAACATAATATCTGATGTTTACTGTATTTATATGAATCTTTTAAGTGAAACTAGAAGATAAATTGCGGTTGAAAAGTGACCTGTGGCGGGTACAGCTCCAATGTGCAGTCGATGCATGCCGTCATGCCGGGGAGAATGACACGAGCGTTTCCTTTAAAGCCCTCTGTTCCTCCATCAATGAGAGGGATGATGGAGCTGGGGTCCAGGACTCCGTCTTCATAGCTCAGGAGGGATATCTAGAGAAAGCAACGTCAATCACATAACTTATACCCTCCTACTATGCACAGGTATACCAAAGCGAACACAACACGAATCAAATCTCTGTCTCCTACCAGCATCCCGTTCATCCAGCGTCGGGCAATGATGGAGTCCAGTCCGCAGACGATGATGTGGAACTCTGCAAAGAGATGAGCATTTGAAACGTCTGAGGCGCTTACTTGGGAAGCTCCGCTGATGCATGGATCTTGTAAGAAAAACACTTACGCCTGTAGAAAGACTCATCAAAGTGTTGGATCTTTTTAAAGTGACTGCGTGTTATTAATGAGGAAAATAAATCGCGGTCAAGATATTTTTTTTTACACTGTAAACTAAAACCTTTCAGCTGTAAAAACTGTTGCTGCAAAGGATACGGGACAACTTTACATCCAGGGATACGACTATTGATGAAGTTGGCAGCCACTTCTGCCTTTGGTCGCCCAACATCTTTGGGCCTGAATGAATGCATACAGCAGTTAATGCATGTAGGACATAAGAGATGCTGAATGTAATCTGATTTGATCGCACTGGAACAGACTATTACATCACACTATGTTCTTTGATAAGCATTACGTAAATAATCAACGGGAAAATTATAAGAATGTTGTTTTTTATTTCTCAAATTTTAAACTACTGTGAAAACTACGACGAGGAGAATAAAATAGAGGTGAAACCTACCTGAAAAGAAACTGCCTGTTGAGGTTTGACAAATCAATGGTGTCCATGTCAACCACATGAATGAGGCGAAACCCAGACAGGGCCTAAAGCACAACAAGCCTGTGTGAGAACTTATCTAAATAGAGTTCGTGTTTGCTCAGCTTATACTTCAGCGGTACATGAATTAAACACAGAGAAACGCTATTTCCTACCAGATTTTTGAGGAGTTCACATCCAAGCCCTCCTGCTCCAATGACCAGAATCTTGCACGTCTCCAACAAGAACTGTAGAGACTGAGATGAAAGAAACACATTATTAAAAGAATAAGAATGCACTGGGATTTGAAATATCACTATCACAGGACAGTGTGAAGCTGCGAGCTTTATCGCACCAGACTGTTTCAGTTTAACACGTGAGAAGAACGCTCTCTGTTTCCATTAAAGTATTTCTGACTTTTACCTCAGTGCTTGGCTCAAAGTCAGGATGGGTGAACGGGCCAGGTCTCTCCAGAAACTTCGTCACATGATTCCACCGGCCATCCCAGTCGCAACCACCGTCCCTGTGTCCACCATCTACAGCCATTCTGGAAAGAAAACACACCATGATGTACTGAACCAGTACCATGACTTACATTAGTACATTTCTCCCTACTTATCCCTCTATTAATGCCATGTATCCCATATTATAAGCATATTTCATTTCCGGAAAGTTGTGTGAAGAAGGCAATGAAAGAAAATGTTTGCTGTGTTAATAACATTGATAGGGATTAATAAATACGTAAACACAGATGAAAAAGCATCCATTCTAGTAAATTACAGGAACTAAACTGCTATTGATCACTGATTTATGGTCAACCAGCCACCTGCAAACACTCTGTTGGTCATGAGTCAACATCATCTGGATTTGATCTTATTTTTGTGATAATGGTGCATTTTTACTAATCTCTTGAGATTACACAACATAGTGATTTCACAACCTGTTAGTCAGGACCCCCACAAGGGGTTGAGAGATGGATTTAAGGGGCCACAAAAAAGATTAGCTAAGTAGGAATAACATTCGGAATAATAATAATAATCATTCAGCAACACAAAGGATTCGTTTTATGACTGTTCTGTAATATTTTCTTCTTGTAGCCTCTAAAAGATTTTCAAAACAAACAGTGTAAGAGGAAAATCACTCTTAATTTAAACATCTCACATATCATAGACATGCACTCAGTAAACATACAATAGAAATGACTTTTTCACACAAAGGCAAAAAAAGATGTGACTAACTGATGGCAGTGCAGCAAATGTGTCATCAGGAAACCAGACTTTCCAGAGAATCTTCATACACATGGGCCTCGTCACTATTCCATACTAACTATATAGCATATGTGCTATATAGTAATCTTTAAAGTATACTGTTTTGTTTAGCAGCTAGAATATAACGAATCAATATACTGTGTGTAGTCTAGTGTTTCATACCAACATCAAATTGCACTATGCATGCCCCATCACACACTAAAATGCAAATTTGTAATGCCACTGTCTATTAAACTTTCTTGTGTTTTCAGCTGAAAGTAGTTCCTCTATTCTTTCTTTGTACATTGAGGGACATTAGTGTGCGTCTCATTCATGGGTGAAGTTTATACATTACCGATTTATTTGAGTTTACTTGGTTGTCACTCTTCAAATATGATACTCACAACATAACCTCAAACCCTGTTTAGGATTCGTATGAAACGTTAGTGTGGAAGTGTTAATGTACACAGCTGCAATGTGCTGGCCATTCCGGATTTGTCTCGTATGGAGCCTGCAGGATTGGTGCAGTGCAGGGTCTTTGCATTGTGTGTGATACTGTGAATGGATACTCTGTGTAAACGGACGAATTGTACAAATAGCTAACTGGGTTATTGAGTTAATGTTTATTTTCGTGTCTCTCCTGGTCCAGCAGTCGCTGCTCAGAGTGCAACGCAAACCTGCTGCCAGTCAGAGACCTTTATTTAGCATTCGTCACTAACTTCTCGGTCACGTCCTCTATTCGCCGTCTTTTCTTCTCCCTGGAAGAAGAGAGTAAAACAGGGTTCAAGCATGCCGAGTTAGCGATCAAATGCACCGATTTAAAAATCATATTTTGTTATCCATTGGGACTTACGGCTCCTCGGCATCCGCCATACTTTCACGGTCCCATTTCCCCGATTGTGTCTCCTGTGTTTCATGAGCGTCAAAGCTGCACCCAGCAGCGCCAAGTGCCCATACAGGGCTAATATATTTTTACTCAATCTTCTCCTCACCCAACCTTTGGCCATGAAAGGTGGAAGTGTCGTATCAGATTATATGTAAATGTATAGAAGACACACTGAATATCAGATTATATGTAAATAGAAGAAACAGTGCCACATTTCTCACAAGAAAAGGTGGGCAAGAAATTGCTGTGTTCATTATTCATATTTCTTTCATTGCATTTTTTTCAGTTTTGATTTTAGGATTCACACACATTTAAAGATAAACAATTTTCCTGAAAGAAATTCGAACTCATGAATTTTCTTTTGACAAAAAACAATCGGTCTATATGTTATTTATTTATTGGTTTATTTGATAAGGGATAGTGAACATTAATAAAAACATTGCTGTCAATGCGCCAGAGTTAGCGCTATTTTTCATCTGTAGTCCCAAAGCAGACCTAAAAACAGAATAGAAGATTACATTTACAAAGTTATGCAATATTGACACTTTACAATGCGTGCAGAAACAATGAAAGAAGTGAGAATATTAATATAAGTAGTATCATAATTCAGGAGACTCGTATAGTACATTGTCAAGTACTAACAAGACATGCAACACAAAGGCTCTCAAATCAACACACACAAAGCAAACAGAATGAGGGATAACTATGTTAAATAAGAACATGGACTGAAGACAATAGTATGCTGCATTGTTAGATACTAAATATGTCAGAGGCACAAAACATAAAAGTATGCAGCAGAATATGTTAAATATATAAATCAGTCCGACACAGCTAAACAACAATAAAAGATATGCAGGTAGATGAGGGTCAGATAGACAGACAGGTGACAACAGACAGATGGAGGGAATTAGTATTTGTATCATATTGTATTATATCAATAACCCCTGTGGAGGTTTATTTTACTGTCTACATTGTTATTTAAAAACGTACATTGTCTATTCGTCTCTTTTAGATGTTGTTATAATGCTAAACGCACCTTTTTGTATTTACAGGTGCTGCTGCGCATTCTAGGACGCAACTGTAAAACTCGCAAAAACACTTCTTCGAGAATCCGAACTCTCGCGAGATCTTGAGCGAGAGCACGAAGCTTGTAATTTGACTCCCCTCCTTCCGGGGCTCAGTCGGTGCGATCAGCTGGCCTGTCAAAATATTACGCAGCGCGTGTGGCTATATGTTTGTGTTCGTGCGTTGCTACGCCAGACGTTGAAGAAGACGATGGCAGCCAAGATGGAGCTCGCGCCCCTCAGGCCGTGGGATGATTTCTACCCCGGAGTGGATCGGTTCGCCAAACCCGAGTTCGGAGATTTAACAAAGTGGAACAACAGAGTGATCAGTAACTTGCTGTACTACCAGACGAATTATTTCGCCGCAGCCGTGGTGGTCTTCCTCGTTGTAGGGTGAGTCCTAGCTAGCATGCTAACGGAGGCAAGCTATAGTATATGTGGCTGTGTTTACTTAGCCTGCATACCTGTTTGTCCACACTCAACATGACGGCACAGGCTATTTCTGTAACGTTTGGTATTGTTGTGCCTTTGTAACACTTTCGCTGCCTCTTACATTTAATTAACTTTAGCTTTCTTGGCCTGTAGCAGTTAAGCTAGTTAGACGTTTTCTTTCTGAATACCTTCGTATTCCGTAACAGCAACTGTCAGTAGCGACGCTGTAGCTAGCTTAAAATGTGTGCAAATGCTTCATATTATAAACGAAATGTACAGATCCTCTGTTTATTTTAAACTGTACGTTACTCGCTAGGATTTTGGATGTTTCTGAAAACCTGTGATGCTACAGTCACATGATTTTACATGTGTCAAGCTGGTTTGGTAGTTTTCTTTCAATAGGATCTAGTCATGAGTATAGGCCTTTTCTGCAGGCATCCGTCATTTTATGGTTTAGACAAGCTGACCAGGATGCTGGCTGTTGTTGTTATTACCACCAGGTTGTGCTATTTAATACTAAGCCTTCACTCACTGGAGAACATTTACAAAAGGCCACTTTCATCTTCCAACATGCAGGTTCCTGAACCCATTCGGCATGTTTCTGGGAGGAGCTGTGGTGTCTCTCGTCTTCATGGTTTCAGTGTGGGCAGGAGAGAACCAGGCCATGGTCAAGAACTTCAAAAGGAAGAACCCCACTCTGTTCATCATTGTGGTCATGGTCACCAGTTACTTTCTGCTGTCGCTGTGTGGTGGCGTCATGGTCTTCATCTTTGGAATCACCTTCCCATTGCTGTGTAAGTCACAGGGTTTTCTTGTTTCAAAAAAGGGAATGAAGAATTCAGTCAGATTAAGGCTGTGCTAGAGATCCCTTCCTATATGCCGTATATTATGCTACATTTACTGTCCACCAAGTGTGAAATTAATGCACTTCAGAGACTTTAAAAACATGAAGATAGACTTTTAGTCACATATAACTTTGAACTGCTTTTCCAACAGCAATAATGAACATTCAGGTTTGACATTGTTGTTGCCATTACCTCTCCTGTATGGGTTTGACCTGCTAAACTATAGACACGTACATCACATAACACTAATCTAGTGCTTGGTTTAATCTAATTACAATTTTAACTTGTGATCCCCCACACTATATTACAAACACTTGTTGGCAAATGTATGATAAACTGTAATTGGGGATAGTGAGTCACACAGGGATGCATAACTGAGGTTTCTCTGTGGGTGAACAAGCTTTTTCCAAGCGCTCTCTCATTCTGACTCACTCTAGGGATAGAACAGCATGTACAGTACTGCATGCGGTCACTCATGACACAGAATGCAAAATACAATCAGCATTACAGGGCGAGGTATGCTGTAGTTCAGAGGTATAGTTTTGGATCTCTAAATACATTTTGGGTCAGGCAGTTGGTGGAGTGGTCTCGATAATTGATGGTTTGGATCGTTGTAGCAGCTTTAACATCGTGGCAGATAGATGGGGCGGCTTGATCGGCTCCCAGGAGGCCGGCCCACTGCTGTCTGTGTTGACGGGTTGCTAGGGGTTGTTGATTTGGACAGGACTACATTTACTGTCTGATGTCATGCATTCAGTATCTGCCTGCCATGGGAATAAAAGACGCGCCGATCTTTACACCTGCTTTATAACGTCTGAGTTGCAACAGTATCACATTTAGTTTTTCTTATTTCCCGAGATTGTATTCCGGAGAAAATCATCCAATAAGTTTCAGACACTAGAATTTATGTCATAATTGCCACATAGTATAAATACATTGCCGTTGTGTTTCCTGTAGTGATTCTGATCCACGCCTCTCTGAGACTGCGCAACATGAAGAACAGACTGGAGAACAATATTCAGAGTGTCGGGCTGAAGAAGACCCCCATGGGCGTCATCATGGATCTCCTGGATCAGCAGGAGGAGAAAATGAACAAGGTTCGGGATTTTCTTGAAAGCAAACTGAAGGAATGAGGCTCGAGCCAAACGTGTGCCAAGGGAAGTCAGTGTCATACTGTATGAATTAAAATGTCCACAGCCCACTCCCATGTGTTGAGTTTTTATCCCCTCTGTACATGTAAAGTTACTGATGTTTGCATTTCCGTTCTTTTATCCATTCGGTTTACTTTGTTCTCTCATACTTTTGTGTGACTTTACTCACAGATAGATAGTTAAACATTATAACAAGATTTGCACAATCACAGCGTGGTTTGGATGTTAAAAGGCAGTGGGCACCAAAAGTTACCAAAGGTCATTCCTGTGTCAAAAATTTTTTTTCCAAAAACAAATCAAGTATTTATTTTAGCAAAATAAAGCAGAATGTCAAAACACAATATCTAAAGCTGTTATTAGATATGAATTATGTTTGTTCAAAAGAATAAATCAGATCCTTTCAGTTTGCTACCTCAAAACAAGCATGTTTAATTTACCCAACACCCAGTGAACTGTTATCGGCTTATTAACCAGCAATAACGGCCATCTCGTCACGTCAGGAGCTGTATGAATACTGATCTGAGACCAGTTTGGTTATAGAAATGGTGTCCCGGCCTGACTAATAATTGTGGAGTTTAAATATTTCTGACCTTACAGGCTGGCCTGACTGTATTCCTTCTGATCACAGCTATGCAATATTAAAAATCAATGGCAAGTGCAGCTTTATTTTTTTGAATATGTTATGTCATGATATGTACATGTTTGTCATTTCTGACGTCTTTATTTTCATAATATAGCATGCAGACATGTATAAAATGGGCTACAGGATACAAAGTAGCCAACATCATTTTGGCAATAAGTAACAATTACTAATTAAATTAATTAAATGATCATGCTAGTATTTTCCCATTCACTGTTGGGATCAAAGCCCTTATTCTAGTAAGAAAACAAATCTGAAATCTGTAATGTTAAGTGTTCATTTTCTATTGTTACTCTTGAAGATCTGTTGCTTCCTTTTACTTCTCCACACCTGCACATTAACTGCAGTTTGTGCATGCTACCCTCACAAATGGCAGTTCAAAAAGTGTGTGTTACATTGATGCTATATTATATATTTTCGGTTTTTATGTGACTTTTTCATTCTTGAAAAGTGATGATTGAATCACAGAACTGGAAGCAAAACATGGCTGTCCTCTATAAAACAAATAAAGATTTACCTAATTTATGTTGCAGTCATTTCACAATTCCGTCTCTGTGTGAATATATAGACATTCATTATTTATAAAGACATTCATTATTTATAAAGTTTTTGTGTTATTTGGGTTAAATCTTTCTTTGAAAACAAAGTAGTGAACATAAGCTACTCCTGAAACAAATGAAAAAGCAATTCATAACGGGGCTGAATAGTGAACTAATGAATATCCCCTCCAGGATAGTGCACGCCGTTCAATTCAGTTTGACTAATTATCCGCATGGCATCATTTTTCAGGATTCAGAGTCATCTCCCTTTAAGTAATTTGTCTATTTTCATATCTGCACCTTTTAAGAGAAATAGCTAAAAGCAACTGCGAGAACCTGCAATGATTCCCTGGGGATCCATTAAGTTTGGCACAAAGAGCTTTTCCATTTTAATAATAAAAACAAAAAAAAAGAAAGACAAAGAATCCCCGGGCAAAGGTTTTTTTTTATAGCAAAATGCAAATATGTGGAACAGGTTTGTTCCAAAATAAATCATCTAGCATTTAATCAAACCTACTCTAAAAATCTATTTTTAGCACACCATGTTAAGAAATATATCAATGGCAAAAGCAAATGACAAAAGAGGTCAAACATTTTAATGTCAATTGAATTTAGGGTGTTCTTAATTTGTATACCTTTGTTGTTACGACTTCCTAAAGACTACAGCATTTAGTTTGAGAACAACACAAGAGTTAAACAAGAACCAGACAATATTATTTTTATGCAAAATGAAAGTGTAGTTCAGTCTTATTTTGCACAGTTGATTCGAGGATCGGTGTAAAATAAACATAGAAGAGAACAAACAGCTGAAGCTGCAGCTTCAGAAGAGACTCGTTTCACTTGATTCCAGGACTTTAGGGAGCGGCACCTGCAAGCAGCAACAAAGGAGAAAGGAAAAGATGACTTGGGTTTCTAGTGCAGTGGTGCAAAGGTATTATAGAAAACCCCTTATAAGCTGTAAGATAATTTAATACATTCACATGCAATACATGCTCTTGTGATTTGAGAGCTTTCAAGACCATCAATAGTAACCCTTTATATCAATAAAAAACCAGAACTTCTCAAATGTTAGTAAGCGCAGGATCCCAACTTGATTGATCTCACTGTACAAATTCTTGGATACTCACAGATTTGAGATAGGCCACGCTGCTCTTTTTGATCGCACCAAGGAGCTGATCGCGGGGTGTGTCGTCAACCTTAGGTGGCAATCGCCTGCGAGGGACGGGCTTTAAAGTCTTAATCAAGTCAGGCAGGTTTGCTTTTTCCTCTGCCAATGCTCCATTGCCTACATCCTTCACTTTGGGAGTCTTCCTCAGTTGGAAACTTGCTCTCTGTGGTCGGCTGTTATCCCTCGGGTCCAGGTCCAGAAAAGGGTCGCGCTTCTTGGGAGTCCTCTTCAGCTGGACGTCCCTCAATGCGTTTGCTGGTTCGGCACTGGGTTGCATGGGAGTGCTCTTGTGTTTGTGCTGCTTCTGAGGCTCTGGCCGCGCTGTCTGCCGTTGCGTTTGCGGTACAGTGCTCGGTTCTGACGAGGGTGGGACAAGCCCATGCTCCTGCAGGTCCTCCAGAGGCGGTATGTAGCCGAGCATCTCAAGTAAACCAGGAG
This sequence comes from Anarhichas minor, assembly GCF_050575085.1. NCBI lineage: Eukaryota > Metazoa > Chordata > Actinopteri > Perciformes > Anarhichadidae > Anarhichas > Anarhichas minor. Next base: position 14,253,536 of record NW_027466449.1, read on the forward strand.
GCAGGTTTAGACTTTTCTCATACATCTGCATCAGCTCCCTCTGCTCCTTCACCTGCTGCTGCCTCTGCTCCTCCTTCCTCTGCTGCCTCTGGCGGTCCAGATTCCTGGTTAACAGGTTGGTCACCACCATCCTGGGCCCCGGCTGCTCGAAATGGTAGCCCATCTTCAGGAGGGTGTTGTTGGCCTTGAGCAGGCGTGAGATCTCCATCTCTGAGTGGTGACCCAACATGTGCCTCTGGTTGTGGAAACGCAGCTCTGTGAGGGTCTCATTGAATTGGAGGCAGCGGATGATGGCCACGATGCCCTTTCCAGTTACGAAGTTGGACTCAATATTCAAAGTCGCAATGCCGCGATTCTCTCGTAACATGTTGGCCAGGTTGTAAGCTATGTTTTCATCAACACCGGTGTTGGCTATGCTGAAGGTTTTCACATGTTTGTTCTTCTTCAAGGCGTTGACGTAGTCTAACAGCATCTCTTTGGGAATGTTTTCTATGTTGTTGAGGTTGACCTCAGTGATAGAAGGGTTGTTGTTGCGGATTTTGTCCAGTGTCGACTCCAAGTTTGTCTCATTTCCTGAGGGTCTTGATGTCATTTTTATATGATTGAAGGCCAGCTTTGGAATATTTAACTTGTTAATTTGTCTCTCTTCTTTCTGCGGGAGCTCATCATTGGTTTCCTTTATCTCCGGCTCCTCTGAGGCCTCTTTGGGAAGCGAAGACTCAGTAGTTTTAATTTCCTCTTTCTCTTCAACTTGTGATGTGCTGTGTTTTGGGGTTACGCTCTCACTCTTCTGCTTTGTGTCTGATACAGGCTGATTGTCATCTGTATTGTTTTCTGGTACTTTTTCTGTGTTGGTGTCTGGAGAATCTACATGTTTGTTAGTATTTTCATGTTTGTCTGTGTTCACAGGTGACTTTAACCCTTCCTTCTCTTTCACATCCACCCCTTTGTCCTTTTCATCCCTCTCATTAACCTCTTCAATAATTTCCTCAATAATCTCTGTAATTTCCTCTCCATCTGTACCATTAACAGCTTCTTCCTCAATGACTTCCTCTATCATTTCATATTCCACATCTTCTTCTTTGGGGTTCTTCTCAGTTTCCTCCCTCAAAGTGTTCTGATGAAAAAAACCAACATCAGACCAAGGTTAGAATTGTGCTTTTTCCAAACATTGTTTTGTTTAAATGCTGCCTGTAACATTCCACTAGTAAAGGGTTATGGTTTGTAAATAAATAATATTATTCTACATTGATCTGTGCCCAAAAATGTGAGAGTTTGACCTCTTACCTCACTGGGCAGCAGAGTAACAGGCACTCTTTCTTCCTCAAGCATACGGTTGGACTCTTTCTCCCAGTGGAGGTAACCAACCAGGGATCGGTGGTCGAACGACCCAGTCGGAGGCTTCTCCGTCTGGTCCTTTTGTCTCTGTCCCACCGGTACCCTCTCATCTGGGGCAATAATAACATCCATCTCTCTCTGGAGCTCCGTAAGCTCCTCCGGTGAAAGCATAGCAAGGAGTTCATCCTCGTCGATATCCTCTTCATTGAGATCCTCGGGGTCATTACTGTTTGACATATTTGCCTAACTTCTTTCTTCAGTTGATATCAAAAGGTAGGATAAATTCTCTCCAATCTATGACTCAGGATAGAGCAAACTGAGAAGCCTCTGACTTTGACTTCAGCTGGACACCGTTTGGCTCTGCCGCATGTGTCTAAAATTAAACCCTGTGAACTGCATGGAAGATATTTAAGCTACACCGCAAGCAGGGAGACATGCTAACATTCTTCTTTCAGCCCCCTAAACCCAGCTGGCCTGGCCATCAGGATCTTTTGGGATGACAGTTGCTTCAGGCAAAGGAGAGTGTAGGATTGACAGCAGCAGCTGGACTGCTGGGCCGGTGGGGTGACGGCGTGTAAAGTCTCCTTTGCTGCACAACAAACACATGAGATCGGCTCAGGAGAGGTAATTAAGAAGTAATTTGTCATCAGGGAAATCGATACCATCAATTGTAGTTTTTTTTTAGATCATTACTCAAGGCACAGTTTGGTACAAAGCTAGCAGGAATTTGTTGGCGCCCTGAAAATTAAGATTTTATTTAAAGAAGAAATAAAAACCTTATAGGAATAGTTTTGGAAAATATGTTTACCTTTGGACAGAGCCAGGCCGGATGCTTCCCCTTTTTATAGTATTTATGCTACGCTAAGCTAACCGGCTGCGGCTCTATGTTTTAACGGACAGAGCGTTGTTAAACTCATCATCTTATTCCAGTATGAAAGCAAATACAAACTACCAAAAAGGTGAACTACTCCTTTAAGGCGTACTCACAAACTCAATAACAGAACCCGAACTGGTTGTTTACCAGCCACACAGAAAGTGACAACAGCCGCCTATGTGTCACACACGTATTTATTCACATCCTTGTTCCCAGTGGAAAATATTTTATGACAACATCTAACATATAACTACACACTGACCTGTACAAATATGTGAGAAAACAAACTACGAGACATGAATATTATGGTTTTCACGGCAGTGGTCTTCTGCTAGTATAAAAAGAAGTTCTTATATTTAAAAAAAAAAAAGATATTCTCACCATGCATTTTAAAACACATTACGCCACCAACAAAGACAAATGGTTCTATAAACAATATTGACATAATACATTCTGATTGAAAGTTTAAAAAAAGAAAGAAATGAAAGAAAGAAATGGAAATTCACCGAATAGTCTGCTCTATGTGAACATGGTCAAGCTCTGTTTTCAATGTGGATGTTATATTTAAGACTATTTTTGATCATACTTTACTGAGATGAAAGTGGTGAACATCATTTTTATTCTATGACCTACTGTTTTGTATAAGGCAAAAGATAGTTCCTGTTAAAATACACAGAGTTGGATTTCATTAAAAACATGTTGCCTCTTTTTTTCCATCTTTAAAACACAATAGGGTTTGAATCCAGTGTGGTTGTGCAACATCTTAAAGTTCCATGACACATTCTCATCTGCCTGTATAATTCGTCCAATCCAAGGCACATGGGAAAGTCATTCAAGAGTGTCATCACTGTGTTCAGAGGTTACTTTAACACGAGGACAGCGTACACGTAGACTCCGCCATAACCTAACAGATAAAACATCTCCTAAGAAAAGGTTATGGCAGCAACAACAGTTTGTGTACAGCCTCTGTTTCAACTTCATCCCCTTCATGTGCTGCTGGCCATGGCTTTATTTGTGCCAAAGTTAGGTTTGGTCCTCTTCAGTGGATGCTCATGTAGCTTCCATCCAGGTGAAATCTGTACAGGCAGTGAGAAAATAATGTTAAATATATTGTAGTTCAAAAGAACAATTGATTGAACTTTGTGGAAAAAACAGTGGGGAATGGAAAATGGAAATGCAGTACACTGAAAAGGCATGCAACGTGACTTCGGCTTCATGGAGTAAATGGAAACAGCTCATTTTTTTAGACATGCTAGCAGCTAAAAAGTAGGACTTTTGTCGAAACTGGAATAGCTCAACTATAGATTGGGTTGCCATGAAATTTGATTCAGATATCCATTGTCCCTGGAGGATGAGCCTTCCATCTTTGGTGAGCCTCTGACTTTTCCTCTCGTGCCACCAAGAGGTTGAAATTTCATTGGCATTCATGTTGGGACCCTTCAGGTTGAGTTGATATAACAATCACGTCAAAACTTTTATCTGTCCAATATTTGATTTGACAACCAAATACCTGCGAAACTAATGACATTCCCCATCAGTCTCATCTGTACTGTATTTTGTGTTCAGTGCTTATGAGCAAATGTTAGCATGCTAACATTGCACATGCTAACTATCCCTTTTTAACATAGTCATTGTGAGCATGTTAGCATGCTAATGTTAGCATTTAGCCGCTAGCCTGCTGTCAACTTTTAGTCTTGTTACTTTCTTTTCATCACATGATTAGACAGTTGCTGTAGGTCAGGTGCAAAATCATCAACATAATGACTGACAGAAACAAAAATCAGCGACAGATCACAATATGAAAAGGATGGATGTTTGATTAAATAAGCTACGCAGGAGTGACACACGAATGAAGACGGGATGTCAAAATGGAGATGACTGTCAACACGACACAAAGCAGCCCACTGTGTTTGGTCTCACCCTTAAGTGCTAGAAAGGTTGTCTGATGGTTCATCTGTACTAGTGGCCTCAGAGCCAACCACCTCAACTGACTCAGATTTTTTAGGCATTGTGTCAGAGACTTTGTTTTCTGGAGGAGATCTGCACACATCAGCATTAATCATAAGTCAAGAAATGAAGGAAGAAAGGCAGGAAGAAAGAGAGATGGTCCACGTGGTTAGGGTTTTTATGATCTCAATAGTTTCAGGTCACACACGATAAAACCTCTTTGCAGAGCAGCACACAGAACAAAGACTTAAACTGCAACATGCATTACAGGAAACATTAGTGGCACTGACATCTGTACCTGCCATAGAGCACCGATGGAGGACATGAGCAGGCTAATTATTGTACCCATAAAATAGCAATCAGCATTTTAATTTAACATTCTACTAATAATTCAACTGAGAAAACAACCCCCAGTGGTCTGTGACTGACTCACTTCCTCTTGCATCCGCAACATCTCAGTGTGGAGATTTAGTGAACTGCAGCACTCACCTGCAGTGTGAGGGACTGCGGTTGTACGGAGAGGCAGGCGCTCCAGGGTGTGTGTACTGAGGTGTGTCGGGTGTATCGTAATCTGTCAGGCCGACTGCCAGCTGGTTTTGCCAGTTACCCGTGCTTTCCACTGAGGACACTGCAAACAAGACAAAGGCAAACACACTCAGCTGTTGTTGGTGTGGAGCTCAGTAGTAATTGTTGTTGAAAACACTCCTAAGTTTAACGTCACTACTGCAAAACAAACAATTACCCTTCACATGATGGCAATATGTTATTATAGTGCATTTTCTGCCACTTTACATAGAAACTTCACAATTGTATGATTATATAGACCTACAAACTTGCAAAACCTTTTTTTCAAATGTATTTATACCTTTTAATACCATTTTAACAAATTATAAGTACAAGTTTGTGCATCTCATATCTCACTATTACACCAGAAATATAACCAGAAATGGTACATGTCCTTGCTCAACCAACATTTTTGTCATCGGTTACATTTGTCTACATTGAAATGAGGACGTAGATAAGTAATTTCTGGTTACCTGGTTTAGGAAATATTTCCACAACTTGGGAAACAGTTAAAAGTCATTTTTAATGTGCTGCAGACACAATATGTTTTTCTAAATCCAGATGGTTTGAAGAGTTCGGAGGTTCTGGGATTACCTTTACATCAGCAGTAACTCAACCGCCAAGCATTTCTCTTTCAGGAAACAAAGATATGTTGCTCTGTGACTGTATTGACTGAGTGTGTGAACGTAATAGTAATATATTAGAGGCACAAACTGTGGCTAATTTTCTCCTTCTATTCTTTTTAAGCCCGGAAAAGCTTTGGGCACAGCAAAGGGAAACTCTCCACTGAATCCTACCTGAATAAAATAGTTTTGGGAGGGTTAGCAGCTCTTTAAGGCATGGTGGAGGAGTGCGTTTGTCTAATGTTATTAAATAAGATTTTGCTTCCTATGCCAATACATTTCACTATTTCAAACTGCTCAAGGACTTCATCTCACCTGATGAAAAGGAGGTGGTTCTGCTGGAGTGGCTGAACGCCGCTGGCATGGTCTGGTAGCCCAGACTGAGCTGAGAGCCGCTGTCGAAGTCATACAGCACCCCCTTCCCTCCCTCCCTGGGGCCCCTGCTTCGGTGGTACCAGCCTTTCAGATGCTCCGCCACCAGGGCCTTCTGCATGTTCTTGGCCAACAGCTCATTTCTGGGCCTCTCTCTGTTCCGCGGCGGCCTCACAGTTGCGTAGGGATTCTGGGAAAGACTATCTGCCCGGTCACTGCTGTAGGTCCTGAATCTGTCATGTCCATGATACCCATTGATTTGGTAGGAAGGGTTGACGTTGTAGTGGCCTTCTACTTCATTCTCATACACGTAGGCACCGTTAGAGTAAGGCTCTATGTCCGGGCAGGGGTAGCCGGTGACGTAGTAGGCACTGGGTGCATAGTGTGCTGAGTTCTCACATGAATAACTACAACCAGAATGGTGCTGGACCAAGTTGGGCATACTCCCAGTATTTCCATACACTTCCACCTTCCTGTGGAGACGATGCATGGTTGAGGTTCGGGAATCCAGCGTACTGTAGTGGGAGTGGGCCGCCCCGCAGCAGTCAAGACTGGACTGGCTGGTGTAAGAAGAGCAGTCCTCTAACACCTCTGTGCTGTTGCTGCGGTGGGCTGGTGACAAGACAAAGACGGGCTTCTCTGGGTCTGTGTCTTTTCTTAGCCGGGGCTGCGACTCTAGACTTCCGCTGCGATGCCTGAAGCAATGAGGAGACCCCTCCGACCTGGAGAAGGGACACAACTTTTAAACCGTCTCCTAAAAATAAATTACGGGATGATTTTTCCGGATTTTTTAATTAAAATAAAGGTTTGAGAGAAGTGGGGATTAGGTTGAGGGGAAGTGTTTGTTGAAAAAAAAGGAAAGATGTAATGCAGCAGATCTCACCTGAGCTGGCTGCTGCTGTAGGCATTGCGGGTCATAATCGGGGTGGGAGGCATGCTGCGTGGATCTCTAGGAGGTCTGGGAAGGGTTTTATAGGGACTACTGTGGGTGGAGGAGACCTCTTTTGGGTTCTGGCAGCAGTGGGAAGTATCCTGGCCTTCAAAAGCTAATCTAAAAGGGTGTGGAGAGGATCCAAAATATAAAAGAAAAAAAGGGATGAGATGCGAGGAAAGGAATGAGCATGCATGACACAGCAAATAGTCTCTGCCAAATCATTACATAATTGTTTTCATTTCAAGAACAGCTTTTCAACAAAATCAAAAGTTGTGAAATACCTCACACTAGACAGAGGAAGGAAATATTTTTTCCGCACCTGCTGTGGTTCTTGTTCTGGTGATTTTCCCTCGGACATCCCCGTCGTTCGGCATCATATTCGGGTCCCAGCGATCGCATCGGACTGAGCTGAGGGGAACCTTGAACCGACCGTGACCGTGGCCTCTGACTGACACCGTCTGAGTCATCTGAATACAAAGGCAACCCACGGTGACAAAACTGACACTCTCTCTTTCAAAAGTTGTCATAATGATAAAGGTCAGTTGAATTCAATGCACCAGAATGTGTGTTGTCTGACTCACCATCATCCAGCGGGAGACTAGACAGAGAGCTGCAGTCTGAACGGACAAGTTCATCTGGAGAAAAGAGAAAGTAACTCCATGTTTACTGTTAAAATATATCTAAATGATAATCCAGCAACACTGATTAACATGCATCATACCTGCAATGATGACTGAGGCCCGCTGGGTGGGCTTTTTACCCTTCTTGATTCTGTACTGGTTCATCTCATCCTCTATCTGCTGGAGTTTTTGCATGGCATCCAAACAGTTTCTCCTCCTCTTCTTCTTTACAGTTTTGCACAGTTCTGGCTCATTTGCAAGCTTCTTAGCCGCCTCCACAATCTTTTGCTGCAGGGCAAATCTGCTCTCCAGGTTCCTCAGGAAGGGATCCTGCAGCAAAACACAACGCGTCATCAGTACTGTACTGTAGGCCAGTGTCGGACTGACTCAAATCTCTCTCTCTCTCTCTCTCTCTCTCTCTCTCTCTCTCTCTCTCTCTCTCTCTCTCTCTCTCTCTCTCTCTTGATAGATACTTGATAGAGACAAACAGTTAAATACAGACCTCATTGTAGGGGAAAAGGTCATCCAACTTGAAAGTAGTGCCAACTCGTCGTCTGACGTGTGGCGCTCTTTCACCTGAAGAGAGGGGATACTCTTTTGGCAGCTTGCCAGTAAGCTCCTGAAAACACAAAACAACAAGTCCCCTCAACACTTTGAGCACTTTGAACTGAACTGAACCGCAGAAACCATCAATCTTAATAATAGGAGTTGGAGTTGGCTGTTTAGAGGGGGGGAAAACACACATGTGCCTTGCAAAATATAGTACCAGTGCAGAAGAAATGACATTAAAAATATTTTCTCACCGCCTCTCTCAGGCAAATCTTCTTCAGTTCTTTTGTTTTCTTGGCCAAAATATCTTGGATCTCCTGCTCTTTTTTTCTCAGCTCAGAGAGTTTCTCTTTCTTCTGTTCTTCACTCATTTCAGAGTCTGCAGAACCTGTGAAACATTAGTCTTACTGTTCTTGCCAACATAGCATGCATCTAAAAAACGACATACTGTGAGCTGACTTTTCACTGTCTTTTACTTTTTGATACTCAAACAGCTCAGTGTTTATCCTTCATAGCTTAGTCAGAGAAATTTGGGAGCATGAATATGATCTTAAATGATAACTTAAGAAAACATACGAACTTAAGACACTTGCTTCATGAACTGAAATAATAATAACCAACCTGTGGACACCAGACTCCCATTGCTGGCTGTTATGAAGTTATTCTTCAGGCCTGCGTCTCCCAGTCTGTTTATTTTTGCTCCTCCGTGCTCCGTGAGATCCATGGCAATTTCCCCCACAGTTCTTACTGTTCCTAATTTAGTCTAAAAGAATTCACAAGAAAAAATGTACAACAAACATCAGTGAGGATGGTATTAAAGGCAAGTATTAAAAAGTGATGTAGTTTTGACCGACACTTACTTTGGTTTGCTTTCTGTCCAAGTAGAACTGGTGCTGGCTAATAGCCATGACCCAAATGGTTTTGATTAAAGAATGGCTGGCATACCACGTGTGGATGAGTAGGCCAGTCTGCCCAAAGGTGCGTTTGGTTACTGCTCTCCTGTTGCAAGAAATGAATCATAGGTTGGAGTTTTACTTAAATCACAATTCAAATAGAAACAACAGTGATATAAACGATCTCTTGGGATCTCCTTGTATCCAGTTTAGAAAGAAGAATCTCCTGCTGCTCACCTGTGTGGATTGTTAACTTCTACAGCAAATTTCTTCTCCCGGAAGTACAAGTTTTCCAGCTGCTTCCACTGGTAAAGCTAGAGGTAGAAATAAGAGATATCTGATAAGGGAAATGGATATTATGCTCTGTAATCCACAACCTGAAATGCAGAGAGATGCTCGTCGGTGCAAGGCCAGACATAATGGCTTTAAAATGTGTCCATTTGTGACTTCAATTCAGGTGGATGTTCACGTTTTATTCCCAAAACCCATCTGCTCGTCATGAGTGACATCACATAAACAATTAGAAAAAAAAAAAAGATTAGTAGAGCAGGTGTTTTGGTTAACCCGTCATTAAAAAAAGCCAGACAGTAACATGAACTGTCATTAAAGTCTGGGCTGCACAGCATGCCAGATCTGCAATAATGCAGGTGTTGGAAAACTAAGAATGCCACAAGGGAACATTAGACAAAGACTCATCTTTCCACGGTTCAGCACATCCATCCTCGTATCACCCAGGTGCTCACTGACAACAGCCAGATATGAACAATCTATTTGGGTCAGTGACTCACTGTGTGTCTGGACGAGATGCGAATGAGACACAGACAGCACACAGTAAACTATACTACTTGTGGTTGCTTTGGGGGGTATTTTCTATTGCAATGCTGCTACATTGTTAACATTAGAATGGAGAGGCAATCATCCACACAGTTTTACGGCAAAAAATATATAGATCATTTCAGAGATTGATTGTTGTTCAATATTCTAGATGAACATGCAAAATGTTATTCAAAGAACAAAAGCCCAGTCTACGTGCAACACTGTAGACACACCTTGTTCCAACCAGACAAAGAAGTGCAGTATCCAGACTTACCGGTACAATGGATGTTCACAGGTCCCAATTCTTAAGTTATTAAATCCTCCCTAACTTTGCTGTCAACACAAACACACTTTGTTCCTTCTCCTGTCAGCTCCTGACTTGTCTCCTCAGGTATTCTCAGAACATGCATTATAACGCTCCAAATCCAGCCCCTTTATCTGTGACATCACCAGCTCACTCCCTCTTCTCCTCTCCAGCTACACACCGCTGCCTGCACACGGCCGGCTGCCTGCACACGGCCGGCTGCTTGCACAATCTTTGGAACGCAGCTGGCAGAGATGGATTGCACCACATCGAGCGATTACCAAGGCTATAACGGGAAGACGGTGCCGGTAAATAAATGTGAAATGTTTTGAACTCTCCTCCTTGTCTATAACAGCACTGCACTGAACGACTGACACAGACTGGACCACATAGCTGACGGCTCACTCACATGGGTGTTTCTCCAATCAAATTACACGCTAAAGCAACACCAATGAAACAAGAAAAGCAGGTTCATATTGTATATTTGATTCTCACACATACAAAACTCACTAGCTTCATTATGGAAAGAGCTCTCTAGACTGAGACTTTGCTCCAATTGTACAAGTCTGGCCTCGTCTGCTGCAGCAGCTGAAGCCCAGCCTTTGTTGGAGTGAAATAGATGATGCACGAATGTGAGCTGGTGAATCACCACGCTATGTGCAACAGCAGCAATCCTTACCCCTGCGCTATCATGTCCACAGTCGGATTAGTGAAGCAGAGAAATAGAAACAGACATTTGAGAGGGTGCAGCGGCAGGACATGTTTACCTTTCGAGGTTTTAATTTATCCTGCAGGTCATACTGGCCGATGCCCTTATAGCTGATTCCAAGCCACCACGGGATCCCTTGTTTATCCTGTGAGGCCAGAACACAGCTTGATGGTTGACTCAGTTTCAGGCACAACAGCTGTCATTTCCCATTAATCACAGCAGAAGACCTACCTTTACTTCATAATAATGCACGCCATACGTGGGCAAAGATTCCACTAATGTCAAATACCTAGAACAAAAACAATTATTATTACTGCTTATTTTTTTTTACATCTGCATGTGGTTTACCTTGGAAATGTGAAAAGACAGAAATGTGACCCCTGTCCGGTGAATCAGTGTGATTCACCGACTCAGGAGGAGCTATTGATTTCTTTCAGATGATGAGAAAAGGAGTGCCAGAGCGAGACGGAGAGAAGGGAGGGCTAATAGACGTGAGAGGAAGATGAATCTACTTAAAGCTTAATAGCGTTCATCGTCTAATTACAAGTGTTGAATCATTTTCTTCCACACTTACTTCACAATGGCCTGTCCTCGGGAGACTCCTTTCAGCTGTTTATAATGTTCAATTACTCGATCCTCACTGCAGTGTCAAACAAACAAGACACCATTTTACACTTTAAACTGATGTACAGCATCACATCAAACCATTCTGTACGGATGTAGTTTAGCTGCGTTTAAAAACATACTTAAGTCAGTGAAATCAGTTTGTTTTAGGCGTTAGCGTAGGCAAGATCTGAAATAAGCTTTCCTGTGAGCGTACCAGTATGCAAGTGATGGGTGTTCCTTGAGGACTTTGGTGGGAAAAGTTGGTAGTTTCTTCAAGTCAGCTCGAGTGTTTTCATCACTGAAACAGAAATAACAAACATAACAGTTACAGTTAATAACAGTTTATTATCTATCTCTACTTAACTTCACTTCTTGGATCTTTCCTTTTTTTTTTCGTTAAGTAAATTAAGTATAAGTGGTTAGTAATTACTGTCTTTAAGTACAATTTTGAAGTACTTTCATATTTCAAATGTTCTGCAACTTTATACTTTTATTCCACACCATTTCAAAAGGAGTACTTGTACGGTTTGATGCTATAAGTGCATTTTGTTGATAATACAGAGTATTTTTACACTGTGCTATTACAACCTTTATATAAGTAAATGATCCGAATACTACTCCAACCACAATTACATTTTGTGCAGATTGCATTCTCCACACTGCTGGAATAAAACTCCGGTTAGACGATACTGAACCCTGTATTTTATTCGGCCTACCAGCTCTCAAATTCAATTGCAGATTGTAAACTCCTGAAGTTGCTTGAATCCCCCTAAAATCCCAGAAGAAACACAGAGGGCACGGCCTCAGTGTCCTGGCTGGTAGTCACAGCCCCGGCAGCTATCGTAATAAAGAATTTACTCATGTGAACAAAGATGTCAGTATTCCTAAACCATCTTACTTCATCAGCTGGTCAAAGCCAGGTGGCGACCTGCACAAAGGCCTGCAGTATTCCCTCCGATCACTACATGTATAATACCATAAGGCAGATAACAGTTGCTCTCTAAGAAGTCTCTGCTCTGCAAGACTTGCCTTCTATCAGCACTATGAGACTCATTAGTTGCATGGTGCAAGCTTTACAGCAGTCCGTGGTAAACCTCACATAACACTGCCATTGATTTTTCTTGTGACCTAATGAATGCCTTCACTGAAAGCTCACCATTAACTTGCCCTGCTGCTGTTAAATACTTCTTACCCAGCTGATAATATGCACTTACTTACCTTGTGTAGTCTCCCTTCGCCTCCTAATGATGAAAATAATACATGTTATCAGATGACGTGCTTTAAAGGGATTCTAGATGTGGTAATTAATGTTTGTCTATGAGCCTATTAAAAGCACTAACCTGCAGAGCATTTGCAGCTAATTTGAAGACGTTGTCACTTTCCACTTCTATAAACCCCTGAGAGACATAAAAGATCAATATAAGAAATACATATGACGCAGAAAATGCGGTCCATGTGGAGAAAGCTTTCTAGGTCCAAATATAGAATATGTTGCCCTCCAATAACCTCTGCTTATTCTCAGGATGAACCCTTATGTTTTGCTTTTTATTGTTTTTCTTAGACTATCTACTTTACATTCCAGCCGGCAGAGTGGGAAAACTGTGCCCCGCGGCCATTGTCTGCTAAGCTGCAAGGGGTCCAGAGACAGTGAATCATCAGGAAGCTGTTGAGAACAAAAACAACTTGCCGCATCATTTTTCATTGCTTCGAACACAAGAGAAAAAACACTTACATTGTAGACGGCAGACTTTGCATTCAGGAAGAATAACTCCACCGTTATGATGTCCTTAAGCTGTGTAATGTTTTCTACATAAAACCTGTGAAGGATAAAAGCAAATGCACACACAACAATTTAAAAGTTAAACAGAGATTACTTGTCACTGTGTCATTGCCGCTCATTATAGGAAATCCTCAATTTGCACTTTTCTCTGCCTATAGTGATTGTTTTTGTTGGCAGTGTGAGGTGTTGGTTAGAGTGATGGTTTATGATGATGTGCAAAAAATAAAAAAAACACTTGACAGTCAAAGCTTCAAAGCAGTCAGACACTAGTTGATAATATATACTGTATATTTACATATACACATAAGACAATCAGGATAGGAACCACCCGGGACATTTTGTTCACGGCTACACTCCATGTCAATAAAGTAGTGCTCCCTGCGGGAGAGCTTATGATTTGCATGAGAAAAATGTATTATTACCTGACCAGGAAGTTTAGGGCAACAGGCCCGGACTTCTTCAAAAAGTCATGTTCAAGAACTCTGCGGTCCATCTGCAACCACTTACGCCGACCACTGCGAAAAGCAAACAGACTGAAGCATCAGGAAGCTGCATTTTGCACACACTCGTGTATGGACATTGTGTAAATAGTCAGACCATTGAAAATAAATAAACTCAACAATTTACATACTGGTCATCAAAAAATGCAATTCCAAAGAATTCCTTCTCTTTGAGGTTGAAGTGGGAGGAAACCAAGTCGAGGAGTTCGTAGGACAGCAGTTTAGGCTGCGGGAGAAGGTTTAGATTTAGTTGTTAGCAATAGATTAGGTACATTAGACATCCATTGTAAAATAACTGATACATGTGTCAGAGATCCTTGAGGTTATTATTTTCCTTCCCTCCGAAGACAGGCAAAGACTGCAAGATCAATTAGAGCGCAGACAGTAGCAGTGAGTGAGGATATAGTGTGCTCAAGGACACTTCAACAGCGAACATACTCAGGGACTTAACCCAGGGAAGGTCTTCCTACTCACCAACCTCCCTTTTAACCTTTTTTACAAATGTTGTACCACTGAAAGCATGCCATATACAGTGTATCATTACATGACAGAAACACATCTATGACATGAACTTTTTTTTTTTTAACCTAACAATTACAGCTCACCTGGGGGCAGAGGAAACAAGATGTGAGCACAACACTGACATAATCTCTTAAGTAAAGAACTGCTTAGCAAAGCAGTAGCTTATGTACACGCCTAGCAGATACACAGAGCAACATTTGCATTTATTTGGAGTCGTGGTTTCTGACCACCTGATGAAGAAACTCTTCTTTTAGCTCTGGTTTGCTTGCCACCAACTCTTGAGGGAATTATCTGGCTCATAAGCTGCCAAATGCTTCACTATGTTCGCTGAATATCTGCCTTTAGTTTGGTGCTGAGCAAGTAGTGTAAAGTAAAGAAAACAACTTAAAAACACAGTAAACCAAAACACACAAACGAAACGATGAGCTGAAGGATGCTCATTGAGGGGAACTGCAGAGTCGGATCATTTTTTTGTGGGTTCATTACTGCCAGAAACCCCTTTCACATTACAGATAGCCATTTGATCAATCGTTATTATAAAAGCATCGACTATCGTCGCTTCACGTCGGGAGCAGTCATACCTGAACCAGCAGCTCTAGCTTCCTGTCATCCAGCAGCTGCACTTGGCACAGTCTGCCCTCAGTCATCTGCAGGGAAATGAAAAGAGGAAGTGCAAGGCTTGTGACACATAATGCGAGCTATTCATCATAACAAGGCAGAATGACATCAGGTCTTGTGTGCTGGTAATGTTTTGACAGCTATGACCTACAGCACACATAAGGCCTGATAATAAGGGCTTGTAACTCTGAAGTAAAGAGTCTTAAAGATATGTACTTAGCAAAGGCCTTGGTGGTAAATAGAGAAAAAAAACATTGACGTTGTTCATGACAATAAAGCCATTGTCTCAAGGATTTATTGTCATAGCAACCAAAGGAAGGATTTGCACCATTTTGAACCTTTCACATTTAACTTTTATTATTTCAGTCTCTCAGACTCTCCAACATTTAAGTGAAGAAATATCCAGTAGTGGAATGTGAATGTACTTACGTACTGTACTTCTACTTTATACTTCTACATTTCAGTGGGAAATATCCTACTTTTTACTCCACTACATTGATTTGACAGCTAGTTGCTTTGCATAATAACATTTTACACACAAAACATATGAGCAGTATGTACAACATAATGCATTTCTACAGATTAAACTACCCATCAGTTTATAAAGTAATTCAAATTAGTTTCACCTCCACCAGCGACAACATTACAATGCTGCTCAGACATGAATGCAACTATAATTGTAATCAAATAGTATACTATGTAATAATAGAAGCATTGTATAAGCATGGCAGGTACATTTACTGTTGATACTTTAAGTACATTTTGTTTGTAATGCTTATGTACTTTTACTTGTAATGGAGTATTTTACACTTTTTTTATTGCTACCTTTACAGCTAATGTCTATATAATCACAAACTTTTCACCCTGTTCAATAAAATATGAATGGATCAAGTTCCAATCACTGTGTTGGTGCACGATCATTTTGGACCACAAAGCCCTTCAAACAACGCTTCTCATCACAGAATCAGCTTGACCTACTAAGAGACACAGAGAGCGCCGTGCGCCCGATATATCAAATAGCTGGTAAAAATGACAGATTGAGGTTGACCAGTTTCACAACGAGACCTGCTCACAAACTGAAAAAGAAACACTTTTGAAACAGATTCAGCAGCCTTCTCCTCTGACAGAATGAGGCTGATTTCAACTTGGTGTGAACCGAGCAGCTGCTGTACCTGGTAAACCTCTCCGGGGAGGGTGCAGGTGTGGATGCATCCCTGACCAGACCTCATCCCTTAAACAAGAGTCTCCTCTTGCATCCGAACCATGAAATTGTCAGCTTTGACTGAGCAGCAACAGACGATCGGGATTAACTGGCAACTTGTTCCATCCAGGTTTATTGACTGAGCAGTCAGGCCTTACCGTAGCTGTGTGCAGCGACGGCTTACACAGTGTAGCCAGTTAATGAGAAACCAACAGCTGACTGAAGGCTGGGTCAGAATCCTGGCCACACTTTAGGGCTTATTGCTTCTTAATACGAACAATAGGGATCAGACAGGAAACACGAGTAGTCAATATGGTCTGCTGAATTTACTGAGACATTTTAGATGCTTATTTAACTTGTGTGCTGTTCTGTGGCTGAATAGACTTTCATCTAGATATCAGGTTTCTCTTGCTTCCTTTTTATGTACATGTTAACTGAGTGATTTGATAGAAGAGGTACTAAAGTGATTGAAACAACTCAAAGAGGCTTTACTTTACACACACTCTACTTCTCATGTATTCTCTTCCTCACACTGCTGCACTAATAAACGATTAAACAAATTGCCCCGCTTCCTGAAACGGATGGGACACACCCGGTCACATCTTTGAATTACACCATCTGTAATGTTTTAACGAGCACTCTGTCAATTACAGCCTCTGAATAATGTGTCAATCTTTTCGCCACAGTCATAAATTCTCTTTCAGGATCTAAATTAAAAGTCACATTCAATTAATACAATTAATTTGGAGTGTGGCTCTGTGTGCTAATCACATTATTACATTGATTTGAGCTTTGATTTAGTTATGACTGCATCATGGTTGGGTCACACAATTTGTCTCTGTGGCATGACACGACTCTGGCTGGCATGTAAAGTGAAGACATTGGCCACTAGATGGTGCAGGGATTATTCTTCTTCTGTGTGGAGAAGTTGTTCATGTGGAGAAAATGGCTTCTTAAACAAGCATGTGCCGCTGAGGAATTTTCATAAGCAGTTATTAGAGTCAAATGCTGCTGGGATAACTTGTACTTATGCAATATAGATGAAGTGAGTGGGAGGAGGAGCCGTGAGTTTTAGAAATCTACACTATTAATCATCTGGGAGCTGTAATCACTACAAGAACTGCTATTTATATCTTGACTGAGCAGCTCAGCGACCCTGACTGACCCAGCAGTTTCTCTGTCACAACACACAGAGGTTATGACAATATGCTGGAAACCCAACTTGACATCTTCTAATAGCTTGTTTTGTCAGTCCAGCTGTCAAAAACCCCAAAGATAACAAGTTTAAGAAAAAGAAAAGCAGACAATCCTCACACTGGACAAGCTTGAACCGGCAGATATTCTGTATTTTTGCTTCAAATGTGACCTAAAAAGTTGCCGATTCATTTTTTTGTTGATCAATTAAACGATTAATCGACTGATCGTTCCAGCTCTACTAAAAACTGCTAAAAATCTAAATTTTCATTAGTCATCTCATGATGTACTTTTATTCATCACAGCACAGCACAGCAGACAGCGCTGCTTAATGAACCAAACGCAACCTATTCAACCATGAATAAAAGGCCAGCCTTGGACCCTGTGGGGTTAAGACAAGCACTGAACCTTTATGTAAAAAAAGAGATGAAAGAACTGTCAGTCTTTGTGTTTGTCTCTCCAGAGGCGCTGCAGGGTGCAGGGTTGGCTCTAGTCTGGAGCCTGAGGTTGGCATATAGACAGCTTGTTATAGTGTGCTACAGTCGAGACTTGGAGAAGGTGCAGATGAGACCCCCTTCACAAGGAAAAAAAGAATAACCGTGTTCATTACAATTACACATAACCTGGTAAGATGTAGAGATATAAGCCCCTCTGACATTGAGCAAACAATAGAAATTAACACAGTTTAATTTTTATAAACAGACAACATCATATCAAGCTTAAAAGTTGTACAATTAGCTAACAGGATCATGTATCTGTTTATCAGTAAACTGTCTCTCAGTGTTTAATACGTCACGCTGGTTAAATGTCATGTCCAGACTGCAGCCCGTCTTATCTCAGTTTCCTGTTTTCATGCATTATTGATGAAGGCTGGTATCACACACAAGTCTGCGTCTGCTCTTTATGCTTACATGCTCTTTGGAAGACACCCACTGCATTCAGACAAAGACAGAAATGGTTTAGAAACTCCCAAACTATTTTAATTTAGATTTCTTTATTTTTTTTTGAGAACACCTGTACAACACTAAAGTAACTATAGTGACCGGATTGGCCCATTAAGACAAAGACAAGAAGCCAAAAGAAATCAAAATAAAACCTGTGCATTCAAGGATGTGACATCCAACACACTGGTGGTAAAGAGAAACACACTAAGTCATGTGTTTTGAGTAAATGAGATGTTACAGTTCCTCTGTGACAATAGCTTATGTAGCTGACCTCTGACCCTGACTGGTAACAACACAAAGACCTTCACGATTAATCACGACTTCACTCCGTGGATTCAAATGGTTAATTTTTTATTGTGAAATAAGTGATATCGTCATTCTGTTTTTGGCCTTGCATTATGGGAAGAAAGTCTCCTAAAGAAATCTCGCTGACAGGAAGCTTAATTAGTAGGCGTATTGGCAGTGCAAAAAATAATAAATAGAACACACTGAAGCCAAAAACTGGTCAGAACAGTGAGTACAGAATGAGAAGCCGTGGTTACAGAGGCTGTGGGCTGAAGGATACAGATTATCTGAAACCCCATCTGATATCCCATCATGACTCATGTTGTCAGCGGTCAAAAGGTATCTGTGTAGCATCATCTCCCAAAGAGAACCAGCCTGGCTGTTTGTGATTTCCGGGAAATTCATGAACACAATGAGGCCCAGGATATTATGGAGGAATCAGGAAGAAATATAATTTATTATTTTTACATCACAACACCTCAGTAATACAAGGGCGGGTATCGCAGAGGAGTGACTCATGCGAATGATGTCATCATGCAGTACAAGTTCAAAAGGACGTCTACAAAAGCAGTAGGACGTCGTGATATATGTTCTAATGGCTGTCCTGCAACTGCAAGAAGAAACATTTTATTAGAAGCCACAGTGACAGCAGTGGTCAAATTACATTACATTACAGTCATTTAGCAGACGCTTTTATCCAAAGCGACTTACAATTCAGAGTCTATCACATTTCTACACCGTAGGCACAGCTACGGGAGCAATTTTGGGGTTAAGTGTCTTGCTCAAGGACACATCGACATGCGACTTGCAGAGCCAGAGCCGGGGTTCGAACCACTGACCCTCTGATTGAAAGACGGCCCTGCTATCCACTTAGCTACAAATCTGCTTCTATCAGTCGCTGTAGGATTGTAATGCTAGCAGTAGAAAAGCTAAATAAGTACAAATATGCAAGTTAGCCTTAGAAGGGCTGGGTGATATGGCCAAAATCTTCTATCCCGATATGTCATTTCATATCTCGATAACAATATACATCACGATAAAGAAATGTTTCTGGTAATTCAATTAATAAATGAATAGTGGTCGAAATAACCACATGGTAAAGTCTATTTTTGTATATTCCTGTGTGAAATAAATACTTGACAAATGAAAAGTGCAGACTCATTTTATAATGAACTTTAGTGCAAAATGAATGAATGAAAGTAATAGTTTCAAGTGAAATAATAGAGAGAAATCAATAAATATCTCCAGCTATACACTGTTTACATGCATTACATCAGAGTAATCAGATCAAGACAATAGTTTGATTTAACTACTGGGGTTTTTCCATCAGCAGAATTCTGATCAATTTAAGTTTGTATGTTCTTGATCAAAATAGACAAAGTAATTGAGTAAAACGATATATGATTCAATCACAATATGGTTTTATTGAAAGAAAATAAATAACCATATTGAATAATCGCCCAGCCCTAAGCCTTAGTGATGTTTGTCATTGTGTATATATATATATATATATATATATATAAGATAAAAGTTTCTGTCACAACGTTTCTTCATAGTTCTTGCACTAACAGAGTTTCAGCTGCTGTCGTAAGAACTGACCTTATCATTTGAGACTGTGTTTAAACAAAGAAAAGCCGCCACATATTTAAAGTACTTAGACCCAGCAGTGCTTTATGCTAAACGCTTAAAGCTAGCATGCTCACAGTGACACTGTTAACTCTCGTTTAGCAGGAACAATGTTCACCATGTCTGCCACCTCAGTTTAGCCTGTTAGCATTCCAAAATGATCTTGTTAGCGTTAAACAAATAGTTCAGAGGCTGATGGGAATGTAATTTAGCGTTTGTCCAAAGCTACTAAAAATGAGTGTGTTCAAACTCTTATATATTATTATACGTTATACGTCATCAAAAGAGGCCATGGCAATTATCAGAAGCAAAAGGAGTTTTTATCCATGGACTGTGCTCAGCAATTCATAGGAATCTGTCTGTTATGCTGTTGTAATTATTCTGTGTGCAAAGTTTACACTTCACACTTGTTGGAAAAGATTGTGCAGTTTCCAAAATGAGATCAATAGGTTTATCAAATGGGGAAGATGAATGTGTTTGTTGGGATATCTTGTCTTTGGGTAGAATTCCATGTTTATAAATGTATTCCTTCTTTGGATCAGTCCATATAGGCGGATTGATCCAGAGGTGCAAAAAAACTCCACTTTTATTGATCAGGGTGCAGATACTCTGGTTACATATATTTTAAAACCCCCAAATTGTCAAACACCAGCATCTCAGTGCAGAGGTGAAATATCCTTAAAAAGCACACAACAGAGCATATAGACAAACATACAAGTCTAAAAGCAATCATGAGAGCTTTACCACCAATTGCCCTCATTCTCTGGGTTTCACAGCTATTCCCACTGCACTCCTGATATCACAAAACTGCAGAGTTTCATTACAGAGAACTGCAGTGACTTTCTGCAGTGCTGAGGGACGAGGCACTGAGGCACGGACGTGAATGGGTGGAAGAAATCATGGAACATGACCAAATTTCATGATCTATACGAATAACCAGGGTGTCAGCCCAGTGAAAATCCTATTATCCTACAGGAATATTGACAGGGATTCAATCAAGTTATATTTTTTGTCTTTACCTTAACTGAAACCATATGTCCAGGCGCAGTGTTATATGTTGAAACTGGATCAATCAGTCTTGATTTTCAGGAAAGCTGCACGAGTAAGATTGAGTTCCAACCCCAAATCCCATGCCAACCTGTCTCACTTCAGTGATGCTGCTCGCCTTTCACCATATATATCAGATGTATTCCTTCTGTGTAAAGTGTATGAATACAAGATTACTCGCCTGTCCAAAAATAGATCTCTCCCTCTCTGTCTTTAGCACATTTCTCAGAAAGTCTCGGGAGGCTTTGATTTTTAAATGAACGGTTGCCAACTGACTGCTGAGACATTTCTCAGCAGCTTCAAACACCGGCCTCTTTAGCCTCTCAAACTGTGAGGACAAGTGAGGATGTGCATGAAAAAATATAGTCAATCGTGTGCTGAGTTTTGATTCTGTTGAATATGTAATGAAGGAGTTAACCAGAAGCCTGACTTTAGTGACCCTTTAATTAAAAGAGTTTGAAGTCAGAAATTGCCCCCGAAAGGTTGACGGGTGTTATAAATGGCACAGGACATCCTCTCCATAGGAAGAGCAAGAAAGTTTCACACTGCAGGTGTGTCATACAGACGCCACCATCTCAACAACAATTCCTGTTTACAATGTCTGATGCTTTAAATACACACACACACACACACACACACACACACACACACACACACACACACACACACACACACACACACACGTGTCGCTTCCTTCAACTCTGAGATAACTCAGCAGGTCAGTGTCAATCTTTGCAGGGCTCATCCGTTGAAGTAAAAATAAATATCCAGAACAATCAAGTTTAAAGAAAAATCACCTCCCTGCACCAAACAACTAATGTCCTAATGTCAGACATGACTAAACATGCTTGGCCTGGATTTGTCCCCATAGCAACAAATCACAAACACTTCCAAATAGAAAATGATAATGCAAAAAAAAAACATCAAAATTAGGTAATGCATACACACTCTTTTCTTCACTATTCTTAAAGTCACACAACCTAAATAAATGTATTAGCCTGCCTCTCCATATTAGATTCAATCAGACCAGTCAAATAGCTTAAACTATACTTTTCTTCCTTTTTTACTTAAAAACATCTAATACTACCATCTAACATCCACTACAAACAGCAATATTGTCCACAGCATCCTACAATGAGACTAGCCCACCCCAGGGCCGGTTCCCACTGTGCAGGGAGAACAATGAATGTGCTACTGTGGGCTACTCTACTGTATATGGGTGGTTTCCACCTGAGCCCCATTACTAACACAGATGTGTCAAATAAAACCTCACTCCTCCTTGTTTTACTGAGGAAACACGCCAAGTCGCTGCGGAGAGCCAAACCCATGCCGTTGTCATTTTCATTGATGCTCTCTCCCCGGATCACATGCGCCCATGACTCGGTCTACTTTGTCTCCTCACAGCTCACTGAGGCGGGTTGAATCTGCTCCATCACATCATATGTATATCGCCTTACCTTCGCTCTCCTTATATCCCGCTTAGGTATTGATAAGGTATAGCTTCCCCTGCATATTGATCACCCCTCTGTTCAGCTTTCTCCCCGGCTGCTTTTGCAAGGGAGGGGAGCCGCCGTGCAGCCGCTGTCCATGTTCATCCTCCGGTAGTACTGTAGCGCACACACACGCCTCGTATTGAGCCACACTCACCACGCCTTCACCCGCCGGCTATTATGTGAACGAGCCCCGCATCCCCTCCCTCCCTCTGCCTCTCATCCAGCAGCTGCCGGCCGGCCTGAATCACTCTGAATCCTCATAATAATGAAGCGTGATCGCATGAAGATTATACATATACATACATACATAGGCCTACACACACACACACACACACACATATATATATATATTCTGACTTTATCACACCAAGTGGATTCTGTGTTATCTCCAAAATTACGACAACGCTCCTATGGAGGGAGCTACATTAAATCTGCACTCATATTATTTTTAATATTTGATGTATTGAGCCCTTATTGTATCATATAACTTCTGTTTATTGTTCAACTGGCTGTTAATTATATTTCCATGACAGCAACTACTCTTAGCAAATGATTACAATGTCACCATTAACACCCAACCCAATAAAATTATATCAAAACCAAACATTTGACAGGCAATGGCAGTAAACCAAAACAATCAATTAGGTAAGGTTCTAAAATTACAGACGGCAAATTATTGTGTAACATTTTGTTTGTGAATAAAATACTTACCTACTGTGGTACCTGTATGTACGGGGATAGAAGAGAAGAGGTTGGGGAAACAAAGCGGTTAAAGACTGTGTTCAAGAGAGACCTAGAAATAAAGTACACTGCAAGATTGCTGAGGACCTTACAGGGTAACGGTAACAAGGCAGGAACAATTATGTAACAGTGTTAATATGTTTACAAAATTACTTTGGGAAATTGCATGTAAATTATTGGTTTATGTTTTTTAAATGTTCAAGTGCCTGACTGGAAATTACATTATGGTATATTAAAGTATGTTTTCAAGTTTGTTGTTTGTTTTTTAGCTGCAAGTTTAAGGGCCACAACTTGTTTTTCTTCTTTTCATGAAACATCTGTTGTGAAAGGACCCCATTTGTACCTTGTAATTATTCAATATGTACTGGGTAATTTAAAAAAGTACTTACAATGTAATATAGTTTTATGTCCCCATAAACGCAAAATTGTTCCCTTTGTGTTTATTTTTGGTTGAGGTAGCATAATGTGACCTCTCCTCGCCTGCCGTGTTAAATAACTGTGGATACCTCCAGAAAGGAATATACCGTAGTATGTTTTACTGTATCCTTCTACTATTTAAAATACCTTTCTTTTGAATATTTATATGATCTTTTAGTAAATATGACTAAAGGGTATTCCCAACAATCCAGCTAACAGGTTCTTTCTGTTTGTTTTTGTCTTCTTGGATGCACTCTATTTGCACAAGGTATTTATTTTTCCTACTTGCATTCACCTGTGACACTAAAACAGGATATAAGTGATAAAAAAAAGGTGAGCTACTAACGAGGATGTATTTAGCACGTTAGACAACGGACAAAGGACAGGAAACGGTAACCACAGTTAATCTTTTTATCACAATTTGTATGACCATCAACACCAGCTGCAAGAAACGACTATTCACTGACAAACAATGACATTGAGTGACAAATTAACACATTTGATGTTCCTGACTCTGAGGTTTGTTTTCAGCATATTAAATGGACGAAAACCACCGCCATATTAATAAGGACTTTAAAGCGTTAACCTAAGTCGACCTACGTTGAAATGAAATCAACATTCAGCATTGCAGAAGAAAGTTTACATGTTGTTCAAAAGCAAAAACTGATTAAATCTGTTATTTAAAACGTCCCTGTTGGCCTCGTGTTGACATCTTTGACTTGTGCAATTCACGAGACACAACACTGTTCGACCAGACTATTGGTGTGTGTTTCACATGCGATATTCATTTCAGTTTAGGAGCGACGGTGCCACTGAAATATTCATTACTGTCTTCACTCTTTACTCCGCTGGCAATTTTCTAAAGAAGCGAGAACAGCGGCCTTATATAAGGCCTCAAAACATCATTTTATTCTGTTACACAAATAAATATTGATATAGTGTATAACGGATACTCTGACAAACAGCATTTTGCAATTAAAATAGCTGAATAATTTAGGAACTGTATTGCTACTGTGCGTCCTCACAGTCTACAGTAAATGCTGTAGCCTATCAGCAGAGAGAGGCTTCCCCACCCCCCCTTTGCTCATGGATTTCTGACATCAGACATGAATAAGTATCTCATTAAGATCCCCCAAAACCATCTGTCCAGTGAGTCGTCTCCTTACAGGAAAATCTTCTCATAGACAAAAGAGTGGGATTCCCTTGTTACCCTCATAAGTAATTTAATTATACTGGCAACGTTCAATACATTCATGAAACACAACTAAGACAGTGCTTTTTTGTGATGACTTCTATGGCATGTTATTTTCAATCTACAGGATATTGTTTGTCTGTATGCAACTTATCATCAGTCTTCATCATTTTGTATGAAAAAAACTTCATAACTGCTGCATGCAAGGTAACTATGTAAGTAGAGAATTATGTATATACACACACACACACATGGGACACACAGTCAATTATGCATACAAATACATATATCATCACTTTTCACTCGTCATTCATGCATAGTCAAATTTGGCTTGGCAGACCCTTTATGCAAATGAACCCACACCAACAACAATAGAAACTGAAGTGACTGAACAACAACATAAAGTAGAAATAACTATCCATTGTCTCATGCTGGAGAAATTGCTTATGGACAAAATAAATCTTCTGAGAGGGGGAAGCCCTATCTCATACAAAAATACTTTGAATAAGAGTGCTGCCAATTTTATGTACATAGATTTTAAAAAGATTTCTAATGAATGGAAGAAAAATCTAAAGTACGTGATCAGAATGTTTTGGAAACGTTGGGGATGAATAAGCAAATGTATGAGCAAACACAATGTGAGACGTGGGATCAACATTTTGAAATAGCAACAAAGAGAGGAGCCTTCGTTAGGCAATGAAACCAACGAGATTTATATAAATGTGTCCGGTTTTGGATATGTTGTGTGTCATAACTGAGATTTGTAAGAATTTCAGGTTTAACTTTTCCTAACAATACACAAAAGCATCCTTATTTATATATTTAAACTGTCCCAAGAGAAGCAAACATAAGAATCAAGTGAAACAATGGATTTACTTCATGTAGTATGGACCAATCCATTTTCTATTATGGCAATGTGTTATTGGTTCAGCTTCTTGTCGGTCAGTCAGTTTTCAGACACACAAACAGATCAGTAGACGACAGTAAACACGAAACTCCACTAATATCCTGGATCACCCGGACACCTTTGGCTCGTATTCCAGGATCTTGTTTTGACTGCAACATTACAGGAAGTGCTTTGTGGCAAACAGGCTGCAAGTCGCCGACGATTGGCGGACGGAGTTCTCCCATGAAAACAAGGGGAAGAGGACTGTCTGTTCACACCTTTCTCTTCTACTGTTGGCCTACATAGCAGGTCTTGCTCTGTCTTATGAGCCAGCAGTGTTTGCACTGGCTGCCGCTGCTTATTAATTCTGCACAACACTGTACAAACAATGATGTATTACTCTTGTCTATAATTGCGTCCGTGTGTTCAGTTATCTCATGGCACACGGCCAGTATGAGGATACCTTGGTCGCTGGACATTTGCTGTCTGTCTCCAACACTGAATTTGTGTGCTACAGGCTTCATGCTTCATGTTGTAATGGCAGCATGCTGGATGTGGAAGCAGAAGGAGGTTAGAAATGATTGCACATAAGGGGATGGTCAATTATCACAAATGTAACCTGAGGAATTTCTGAGGCTTGACTTTACTCTGATTGCACATTTTGGCCGTCACATGTTTGAATAAGTCCCCGGTTCAGAATAAATAGTTTTTATGCTGTAATCAAATCTAATTTGGGTCAACATAGCAGCGACACAATACTGGGTTAAGTTTGGCTTAGTATTCATGGGTTGGAAACCACTAGGTCACCAATCACACCCAATACAGTGGGTTGTTTTAACCCTGTGTTTTATATTATTGTTGGGATATTTACCAAAACTACAATATGGTTATTCTGACCCACTGTTAGACACAACAAGCTCAAGTTTTACCATAAAACTGATTTATTGTCAGTTGTTCAAATTAGTGTGCACCTGATATTCAAAACTGTAGGGGATATGGATCATTCACAATCTGTAACAAATAGTGATATGCAAGTTTAAACAGAGCTAGATTATATAGAACAGGTCTCACCGTGTTTTATTTTGGGTAAATAACCCACGTTATTAACACTGGGTCAAAACAACCAATTGTCGTGGGGTTTAAAACAGATCCAGGATTATATTCTTATAGGTTTCAACCAAATCATGCCTCAAAGACAGAACTATTTGAGCTGAAGTATCAAATATTTATACCCACTTGAGGAATTACAAAGGGCATTGTAGTCTATAAACTCTGGGGGCCTCCCTCAGCTGGAGGCCCTTTGTAATCAGTGCCACTGTTCACCCCACAACAACACCCAGAATAATGTGTTGTCTAGTCTATTGTGCGTCTGGCTCCGTCCTCTTTGACGGAATGTGAAGCCCTGCAGGTCCTGCATCATGTCTCCCGGTCTGACTGTGACTTGCTTTTCATATGCCTCTGGGCTTTTGTTACAAAGAAAATCTCTTGTGCAAATACCGGCAAATTCTGTCTCTTATTCTGGTGACATCCTTCTTCAAACATCATCATGCCATATAAGGCTTTAAAAAAAAAAGTTCTTTAAGTCTGTACTTTCCAGCAAGAGTACATTTACATGATATTTGCCTCAGTGAAATGCAGACCAGTTGAGCAGGATGAGGCTAATGCAAATATTGAACTTGAATTTACATTTTCTAATAGAAAGTGCCCCCCGGTGGGCCCACAACACTGGCTTCTCCGGCTATATACTGCCCCCGAGTGGTGGATAGGAGTCAAGTGAGGAGAACATTGATGAGCAGAGAGAAGAGTGAGAAGCTGAGGATCAGACGGGCAGTGAAGTCAGGTCAGGCTGTCTGCACAGGAAACAGAGGGAAACAAGAGACATGAGGGTCGACAGAGCCTCCAGGTTTGTTTTGATTTTTTGTGCATAATTGCCAGGACGATACGATAAATGTAGGATTTGGTCTATAGGCAACAACGTAATGAGTGTCTGACGTTGTGTTGTTTTAGTGCAAACGTGGGCCTATGTTTAAATTTGTTTATACGCAGCAGTGAAGCAAATGCTAGATAGCAAAGTAAAACAACAATATATTCTAATGGAAATATGTTTTTTAAGATTGAAAATGACAACACACGTGGCTGCAGTTTTTTAAGGTCAGTCTATACATAGTATTAATTAAAATAATTGATCATTTATTGATTTTGCCCTCTCATGTGCTTTCACCCCATTTTTAGTGAAATTGGACAGGAATATAATGGAGGATGGTTCACCTTAATTCAGATTGTACAAGTTCCCAGCCTGATTCATATTTTAAAGACACATATCTATAACTGTAGAGTCTGGTGTAATGTGGTTATTGTCTGTAAAGGCAATAAAGCATTACAGTAGGGGTGTAATTTACCATAAACCACTGCACGTCAGACTATTAAGCTTTTTGCAACTGAAATAATAAATTAAATGAATAATAAAACAGGTGTAAGGATAACCACCTGTTCACACTGATTAATAATTACCACTGAAGGAAATGAAACTTTATGACACTTGTCTGCGCGAGCAAATAAGGCTGTGTGAAATCCCCCTCGCAAATTGCAGCCAATGAAATCCGTGCTTACATTGACAGCCGAGGTGCATGCTGGTCGTCGCAGTTCGTTCGTCGCCTTGCAGCGCTGTGCTCGCTGCTGTGGAGGACTACAGAGCTCCGGGTCCTGGACAGAGGCGGCTTGCGCTGACAGCGGTTGATACTGAGCGAAATACGGCTTTATTGGGGGATAAGCGTTTCCAAAAAGTTGACATCTGTAAATATGCAGGCCGAATCGGGAATAGTTCCCGACTTCGAGGTCGGAGAGGAGTTTCAAGAGGAACCTAAAACGTATTACGAATTGAAGAGTCAACCCTTGAAAAACAGGTCAGTTCTTCAGCTGCGGACAGTTATTTCCCACGCCGGAGCGGCTTTGGTGTTTTAAGTGATAATTAGGCTGCAGAGTTTTTTTGTCCAGGGTCCGTGCGTGTATGAGGCTTTCTCCACTGATGTTATTAGAGCTGGTCCCGGCTCTGGGCTCTGGACCCGGGATTCAACTCATTCCTTATGGTTATCCTGCTGGCTTGAAGTTATGCAACACTTGGGTGTTGTCTTGTCAACATCAACTTCAAATATTAGCTTGTAGAGGAGCAGACAGGTCACTTTGGTGAGATGCTGCGGAGCCTCACCTGAGTGGGTTGGAGTTTACGGATTCTCCTGAAGATGTATAAATAAATGTGTCTGCGAGGCATAAGGTGCGTGGAAAAATGCAATCTGCAGGATAACATTAACTTGTTTAATTAGGCGAATATTGAGTTAGTGTTTTAGTTAAGTGAGTTATGGTCGAATATCCTAAAGCCTATTAAAAATAAATCCATCTACAGTGGATGCATTTGTAGTGGAGCTCATCTCAAAACGGTTTACAGCTGGTTCGAGCTCTAGTAGTGTAAACAGACCAAATCTGCTTTTTAATCAAGTGTCGTCCTTTACTTCAAGTGTTGGCAAATTAATTCTGCATCTGATCTCTGGAGATATTTTCTTACAATACAAACCTTGTTCAGAGAATAAATGCTGCAAACATTACTAGTTCCCTTGGTGTCTCAGGACACGGACACAAACACTGACTTGTCAGACAGCTATTTTCAGCGTTCGTTGAGGCCTCTACTAACAACCAGCGTTGAGCTGAGTCAGGTCTATATGGTCTGATTTGACCTTTCACCCTTTTCCTGGAAGCCCTGCACAGTGAGTGTGCTGTCTGCTGCATCCGTTTGATGTGATGTGCAGATGACATTAGTGCAGTCAAATTACTAATAATCTGTCCTGGGATTTTAGGAATGGATTGAAGGAACAGTTTGGCATTTTGGGAAATGCGCTTATTCTTGCAGAGAGTTAGATAAGAAGGTTGATACCACTCTCATGTCTGTATGTTGAATATGAAGCTGGAGCCAGGAGGCAATTAGCTTAGCTTAGCATAAAGACTAAAAATGGGGGGAAACTGCTAGCCTGGTATCAAAATTGCCTTCCAGCACCTCATAGTGATGAACATTAAAACCACCACTTCATTTTTTACACTTCAGTTTTTGTACAAATTAAACAAAGTTTAAGGTGTTAACTATAGAGCATCAGAGGTGACATACCTTTGGACAGAGCCAGGCTAGCTGTGTCCCCCCCCCATCTCCAGTTTTATGCTAAGCTAACCAGCTGCCAGCTGCAGCTTCATATTAAATGGACAGATGTGAGTGGTATCAATCTTCTCGTCTAACAAAAATGTCAAACTACTTCCTTCAAGGAAAAGATAACTAATCCGGTGCTCTTCTTAGTTGCTGAGACCCGTAACACCATCAGTTAATGGATGCCTTTTACAAAATGCGTGCCAAATAATGATAAGTACCAGAATATTTTGAGTTAGTGACTAATTTAGTTATGACAAAGAAACATGACCCCCTGTTTTGGGAGATTTTAATAAATTATGCAACGCTTTTCAGCTGTGATCAGACTGGGAAGTTGTGAAACTCAACACTTTCCCTCTGTGATTCCAATGACGGTGATGACGATGCCATCTATTAACATAACGGTGTCTGTATTTTGTGTTTGTGCGTCTCTGTTATGTTGTTCAGCGGTAGTAATACATGGCTTCATTGTCGGGTCGAGACATACAGAGGACAGTACACCACTGTGTTCAGACAGAGCTCTTATTGCAGACGTTTGGTCGACTCCGGCTTTATTTTTTTCCCCCTCTGGACATTTTGTTGTTGAATGGAAGTTTATATCTTATTTTTCCAGATTTCAGCAACAACACCAGTTCAGGGAGAGAGAGAAACAATAAGTTGTCATCTTGCACAGTCCTAACCTATAACCCAGTTCTGCATTTTAAACGAATTTCTTCATTAGTGAAATGTCATTATACTGCTGCACATTCAAGGGGCTGAATCGAGCTGAGTTGTTGCTGGCAGAGCAGCACTGCCAGCCAGTTTCAGTAAAAACAAAGTATCACTGATTATTTCATTTCATGCCATTTCTGTTGGAATATGTGAAGTCTTCTGAACAGTTGTTTTGATTGAACGAATCCCACTTCCTCTTCCCATCACATGAGGATGATTCGACATAATAATAGTCACGATGCCTGTGTTGGTTTGAGACATTGTTGCACAAAACGGGTATAATTAGTTTGATCGATTCTTGAGGTGTGCGGTGTCTTGTCACGCCCCCCCCCCCCCCCCCCCGCCTCGCTGTTTTTAAATTTAAAATATGAAGTGTGACAAAATGTAATTTTTACCTTTCAATAATATGATTTGCTGTCTCTTTAATACTTTGACAGTGACTGCTGCAGGCGAAGTGCCAGACGTTTTGTGCCCAAGATAGACGTGAGGCAGATGGTGAAAATAGTCTATGCAGTGTAAATAAGATGCGTACATTTAGCACTGGATGTGTTATATCTGAAACTGAGAGTTGGGGGATCATTACTTGCAGGCTCACTTGGCACGCAGAGTCCAATTGAGGCTGAAAGACTTAGTTATGCTTTCCAATGCTAAAGGTAAATTGTGGCAGAAGTTTGATATTTTACAAAATTTTTGTAAAAAGAGTTTTTGCATCAAAAAGAGACTCTTTACTTTACTTGTATTTCTACAGTAACGTTTTAAAAATGTCAACCAAGCCAAACCTTTGAAGCGTAATAACGTTTAATGCCGAGCTTTGCCTCAAATATATTCAGTTTGAAAAGACAAACAGGACCGATACTTTCAATACTAGACAGGCTGCTATAGATGCAAATCGGTCACTTTACAGAGTATTGAGTTTAAATACTCTGTCATATTTCAGTTTGGCTCGCATGGTACATCATTTGTAAAAAAAAAAAAAAAAAAAGATATATATTGAAAAATGGCAGATTGGCTATAAACTTGTGAAATTGGCAATAGAAAAATAATTACAGTTAACTCTGCCAGTGACAGAAAGCTGAGTCAGGTTGAGGGTTATGAAGGATTGGTTCTGGGAACAGCCCGGTCCGGTGAGGAATCCCGTAAAGAGATGCCTGAGGGGGAAGCGTAGGAAAGAGTTTAACGACACAGACAGGTGCTGTGTCTGCAGGAATGACTTGTTCTGCATGTCATGATCGCTTTGCTGCGTCTTAACCTCTCCTGTGACTTTTTGAAGCACATGTGTAGATTTCTACTTTATAAAATCTTTAAAAACCTTTTTTTTTAATTATAGATTTATTAGAGATAATGTGATATTTGTCAGCCTCTGTTGGTGACCAGTAGGGACTGCAACAACACTCAAAACATATCACTTCCTAGGTCACACTGCAGTGCTGTGGCTAACTATCGTTCTCAATTCATCTATTGGAATTGGTCCATGGAGTGGCAGAAAATAGTGAGATATGCAGAGCAAAATATAGCAGAGCCCAATGTGATGTCTACATATTGCTTGTTTTGACTAACCAGAACCCAGTTATGTCAATGAAGATAAGCAGCAAATCCTCACATTAGTTGACGAATTGTTTCAGCTCTAAAATGTCGATATGATTATACGAGTACATTGACCGTTGCTTTCTGAGTGAAAAGAGAGCTTGTAGCTCTGCATGTCCTCCACTGTCAGCTTCTCCCTTCAAAATAAAATGCAGTTCTGTTCTGATTCTTGCATTTCAAGGGAGAGTGGACATTAAAAAAAGAATCAAACTCACCGGACGTAGAACTGGGAATAAGTAGTCCGGCCTGGAGTTGGTCTCCAGTCCTCTGCTCGATTGTTTTCGTCATCACATCTCGCAGGATTCCTTTTTTCTTCACATGGATGAAGAACCATCATAACAATGAGAGCTGAATTACGTTATCCATCTCTTTTGTAGGCAGCCAGGATCTCACATAACTCCTCTGTCTATACCTCCAACAGCATTCCTCCTTCTACCCATGCCAAACAATTCTCCTTTGTAATGCAGGCCACGCCCACTTACACCTGTGATCCGGGAGCAGCAGACCACCTGACCAGTGTTAGCTACAGGAAACTTTACAAGTAAAAGCATGAGTGACGAGAATAGAGGACCCCAGAGGTTCAACCTTGAAAAGGCTTTTAGTATTAAACCATCTGATTTATAAACTCTTTAAAACCATTTCAGATGTACTTTGGTCATTTTTGCAAAAGGGCAAGAAATATCACGCTCAGGTACATACCTTTCTTTTTTCATGGTTATTGTGCTGAGTCATGTCGAGATATGAATGGTTTCCTTTATAATGTGAGAATGTGTTGGTTGTCACATTCAAAGGCAAATCAGCCTTAAGAGATGCTTGAAAAAGCTGCTTTGTTTTGTTAGTAGAACATCCTTGTTTACATGAACCTGAACACCTCACAGGCTCACTCAGTAGGAAACCGTACGAAACCCTCCGCCCGTCTGTCCTTGGATGCTCTGTTTTCTTTTTGTTGAAGCACAGAGGGAGGAGAGAGGGGAGCAGGAGCTAGCGAAGGTCGTCCTGCTGAAGAGGGAATTATGAAGGACACTTAACGAAATTACAAAACTAAGACCCGGCAAGTTCAAGCTATCCCAGCCGGTTCTGGCTTCCTGGATTGAACCCAATTATCTTTTTGGATGCTTCAACAGTGAACCCTGTTTTGTCTTCGTCTTGCTGAAGCTATGAATCTCTCTAGCGGCGCTGTTTCAGCAAGGAAATAGGGGAATACAATATTTTGAATATGTACCTATTATATGTTATTTTAAAATGTTCCTAAAGTCCAAGATTTCCTCAAATGTCCTGTTTGTCCAGACAGTAGATAAGAAGTGGACATAGTCACTGTGACACATTGGTTAGTGGACGCCATTTTGAAGCATCGAGATTGGCCTTTTGGCATTTAGGACTTGCAACTATAGCGATTGAGACCTCATGTTCACAATGTTTACTGAGTATGTTTACTTATACTTAAATCAAGTGAGAAGTACATATTTTGTCGACAACTGCGTTGCTTTTGTGATGTTGGCTGTTTTTTCTAACCATAAATAACTATGCAAAAATACTGAGCCTGTACCCAAAAGAAGTTTACTCGGTTACACTATTTACCCTGTTGTAGTTGTCTGTACAGTTGTTTTCTCCTCTCTGCCTCTCGCTCTCTCACCTCCCCACTGGTTGCAAAGCCTACATAATTGATGGCCTTACCACTTTCATACTCATGCTTCCCATTATCATAGATTTGCCTGCTAGTAACTATCTCCTGGGGGGGGGGTTGATGCCAGCTGCAGCACGCTGGGGTGTTGTGACCAGCAGGGGAGTGCGAGCGGATCAACGTACTGTCGTGCAGGGTCATAATCACTGCGCTGTGTTCCAGCTGAGAGGTTGTGTTCTCGGCTTGTTCTGCTCCGTGAACGAGGCACCTGCAGTCTGGTAGAGAGACACAAAAGGGGACGGGATCATCACAAGCAACTTTTTTGCAGGATGGTATTTTTGCAGTGGTTTTTGTTTTGGCTACAGTCCAACAAGTCATTTTGTATTTCCACTTTTTTTTTCCCCAATACACAATTACAGAATTATATGTCAGAGTGCAGCTATAAAGAGCAGTCCCTGGTGGGAGAATGTTTACGGACTTAAATTATGTTTTATGTCTGGATTTCAGTGGTTGTTTCTTTTATTAATTGGGTTATGATTTCTGAGATATAGAAACATAATTTGAAAATATTTGAATCAATAACAGTGTGCACACCGGGTTTTCAAGTTGTTTTTATACTGTTATATTTATACTTTGTTTGATATTATCAGTATTATGCTGAAAGTATCCATGTGTGCTTGTTTATAGTCAGTGTGCTACTTAACACTCAAATCCTGCACATTTGAGATGCTGGAACCAGCAAATATTTGGATTTTTAGCTTTAAAAAATTACTAAGCAGCACATTGATTATCAAAGTAGTTGCTGATTCATTTTCTGTCGGTTTTCTGATTGATGGACTAATTGTTGCAGCTCTACTGGACACTATATATATATATATCACACTTCGCTGAAAAGTCCATCCTCAGTGATTGGAGACTGGAGGCTTCAATTTTAGACATCACAATTGTGTTCTTACTCCCAATACTTCAAATACTGCAGCTTGGTCAGTGCTCCTCGGCGCCTGAGACTGATGTACGAAGGCACAGTTTAGCGCTTGTAGGCGACAGACTGGACTTGCAACTAACTCCAATGTAAACACAGGACTTCCATCCAGGAGGACGCTGTTCGTGTCCTGTGCGTAACCAAAAGTAAATATTAATATTTTGTAATTCAGTCGTTAGTCAGTGAAGTTAACGTCAACCACACTCTTTTCCTAAACCAAACTAAGTGATTTTGATGCCCTAAACCTAACGTCTTCTCTTTTTTTTTGAAGACACTATGCATGTAACAAGCGTATACGTGATGTTAGTGGGGTACGTAAAGCGTCCAAGATGCGGCATACTGGACCATGATTGGCTAACAAACTATTTGAGATCACACCAATCACACTTTGAGGCAAGCAAAGAGAAACCTTCCCCCCTCCAGCAGATAACTGTAGAAACGGCCTTCTGGCATCAAACTCTGCACAAACATCATTCTGCACACTGAAGCTCAAGCGTCCAAGAAAAACATTTTTTTTAAGAGGAGCTGAACTTTAAGCTAATTCAAAAAACAATGGCATTATCTGAGAAATGCATTGTAACAAAAACGAAAACAGCACTGTCTTAAGCTCACGAAACGTTGACAGGTTGGAGACACATGCAGTGACTAAAAGCTGCAGCTGCAGGCCGTTCCGCGGAACAGTGACGACACATGTCTCCAAGCGAAACAGTGTCCGTGTGGTTTAAAAGCAGCCTGTTGATGGGCAGTGTGCTACCAGTGGGCGCTCGCCCTCTCCCCTGCTCTGCTGTAGCCCCGGACGGGGCTGGTCCTCTGCCGGGGACTCTGTGTGGCGATTGGAGATTCCAGGCCGGGCCCCCGAGCCTCCCCCCTCTGACACACTTTCCGCGCTGCACCACCGGCATGACTTTCATTTCTCTCCAAGGGCGGGTGGTGCACCTTCAGGAAAAAACAAACAAATATGGAGGCTGTAGGAGTGCAAGTGTACAGACCCTGCTCATTTGACTGTTTGTGAGTATGGCGCCTCAGCATGCTGGCATGATTTTAAGGCATGATTTTGGAGTGTATTGGTGTGTGTACAACGCCATATGTACACATGAAGGACAGTGTGTGCACAGAGCTATGTGTGGGAATATACAATCAGCAGATCTCTCCCTGTGCAATGTGTTTCATGTGAAATGGTCTGGCTGCTGGCTCTGATTAACAATCAACATCGTACTTAGTTGTTTTTCAAACAAGCATAGACTTGAATGCAGTTGGTTATTGATTTTTAACTAAGAAGTAAGCAATTTGAAATTTTTTGTGTCACTTTGACGAATAACACTCACCTTTCTAAATAGGTAATCGTGAAAAGAGTTTGAAGATGTTTGTTTGTAACAGTAAAATAATTGAGTTCTAATGGAGTGCCATTCGTTTTAAGATAAGGTTGTTGTTATACCATTATTGTCCATTAGGCAGAGCTGTTTGCTCCAGCACTATAAGTAATACCAGCAGTAGTATCTGTTCTGCACATTACTTTCCTTTTAACAGCTCAGTGCTTTGACTCTGATCAGGCTTCTGTTGCTGCACTGAACATTTCTCTCTCTGGTCTTCTACCATCTCTCACTTCATTGCTGTCCACCAATATAAATCATCAGAGACTCAGCTCTGACTATTTGACTAATGATGGAGTATGATGGCGTAGCGTAGTGAGCAGAATCAGAAGAATCATGAGCTGGGTGGGTGGGGCTCTTCAGCACTGTACAACCATTGTGTTTTTTTGTCTTTGAGATACACACAAACATGAGAGGAGGTGTGCACACACACACACACACACACGAGGGAAAAGGTTAAAAAGGACAAAAGAGCTTTTATGTGTTTCAGTGGTCTGTTTGGCTAAGAGCCACCAACCAGTTGACAGGAAGAAACAGGGGGGGGGGGCTTTGCTTTGTAGAGAGGCTTCTGGTCACACACACAAGTCAATCTGATAATCAGGAATGTATAATAGAGAATCATGAAGTGCTACAACTCTCTGTCGATCTCCACTATAAACCATTTTACTCTATTTGGAAACATTTTGGAATTAACTTCCTGTAATCATTCAAGTGTAAACTCTTCTTATTTTGAAATTATGTCAAGAACAGCCTGACCAATCCGGCGACATGGAGCATTTTATTGGCTGATATATGCTCATCACAGATATATTGATATTGATTATATGTTGGCTGATAACAACAAGAATGAAGAAAGAAGGTTAATTTAGAAACGGAGTCGTCGGTACATATTCTGTCCACCAGAGAGCACTGACAAGTTTATATTATAACTATATAAATGTGTCCCTCAGCATTGAGCTCCAAACTCAGCTCTGCCTCACAGAGCTGCTAGCATTACTTGACATACATTAAGTCTGACTTCTAAAGCCTCACAACACAGTATTGTTTTCCCATTACAATTTCCACTTAATTTAATATAATTATTTAAATGTTTTTCTAAAGTCAAGGTGAAGGTAAATGTGTATAAAATAATGTACAGGACAAGGTGCCGCTAATAAAGATGCTCTCCTGGGTTTGTACTTAATTTAAACATGTTGTATGAAAGAGATCCTGTGTGTTAAATACACAGTAAATGTATATTTAAACTAAAGCAGTTCAATCTGAACGTCAGAGACATCGGAGTCCATGTGGTGAAAGACAAACGGGTGTGTTTCTGTGGTTTCCTCTCTTGTGCATGGAAGCACTGCAACGCCTTCCAAAGCTGTTTTCGCTCTGATTGCCTGCGAGGGTGTGAAGTTTTAATCAGAAGACTCATTGCCAAAACTAATAACACTGAGACGGTAAGACTGAGGGGCATGGGAGGTGTGTAAACATTGCATTGTTTGCTAACTTGTTCTTTTTCACTACTTTTGTTGGTGAAACCAAAGTCGGATGTAAAACTAGGTACCACAAAACTGTACTTTTTAACAAGTAATTAAAGATCATAAAGCTGCTCAGCATCTATTTAAATATATTTATGGTAATGCAATCTGTATTTTCACATTTCAGATTTTTAAAGACATTCACTTCAGTTTATTCTAGCTGGAAATGAAAAGGAAATTAAACTAGTGTCTTAAAATTCAACCACACAAACAAAAAAAAAAAATCAAAGGATTTGGAAATGAGTAAAAAAAAAACGTTTTTCACATGAGATCCAGTGACTTTTGTTTGAAACGTCAAAGGATTAAAGTAAATACAACCACCCGCAGTCACACAGACAAAGGAGTTATGCACGAAGTACAAAGTAACAAACTGCTGCAGAGCTTTCAGAGACCAAACTACAGTCTTTGTTCTGCTGTAATTCATTGGATCTACTTATAATCACTGTATCTGCATCAGCGTTGTCTTCAGAAATGAATGAGACAGTTCTGGGCGTAATCTTATGTGACTGTAGAAAATGTGTTTTTTTACGTTTTACCGTAGACCATACAGTGTTTCTGCTCTTGTGCAGGGTTCAGTGGGTGTGGTATCAGACAATGAGATTATATGCAGTACTGGGGAGAGAATTATGGTATGTTGAGGGCTCAACACCCACTGAATACGCTGTAGACCGAAGCAGTGTTTGACTCCACTGGCTAATTAGTGCGATTACTGCACAGCTGGATTGGCCAGACGTTTTTGCTGCGTTTGGTCAAAAGGATCACTCACTCGATGAAGGCTTCATCCAGACAACTTCTGCTTCAGCAGAGTCTCTCTATTTTAGGACTGCCGGCTGTGTCTGGGGAGCAGCCGTCTAAATTTAAGAGAGTGGGAAAACTGAAGCAACCCTTTTCATGAAAACTGTTCCTCTTTTCTGCTGTGTTTAATTCTGTTAGTGTAAAAAACCTTTGCGAGCGCAGCTGGAAGCTCGATGCTCTCCAAAACCATCAGAATCAGATCGTTCAGCTGTTTGAAGTTGTATTGATGCTCTGACCCTGAAGTGGTTTCATTTGGAGTATTTATTTCCTCTATAAGATTAAACAATTGCAGAAAAACAGAGGCCGTACTCATTAAGCGTCCCACTACAAAGAGTTGCTCCTATGTGGCGAAATTCCAAGAAAATTCTTGGAACTATGACCTTCTCTAAGAATTGCAACAGTGTTTGCTGGTTAATACATTTAGACACAGAAACAGTATTTCCCCGTTAATACTAAACAGATTAAGCACCAAAATGACCAGCGCGGTAGATATACGTAAGCAAATAAATGTAACAACCATCAGCATGTGCATATAGGCTTCTGCACAATAGGGCCGTGTTTTCAAACATTTTGTAAGTTACTTTTGAAGTATAGGCCTATGGCTTACAACTTATTTATCAGTCAAAAGATAGTAAAAAATATATAAATCACAATTTCCTAGAGCCCAATGCTACGTCTTCATATTGCTTGTTTTCTACGTCCAACAGTCCAAAACCCCAAAACATCTTTCATTTACAATTATATAGCTGACAAAGAAAAGCTACGCAAATCCTCACATTTAAGAAGATAAAAAAGTGACAAACAATTAACAGATGATCTAAATAATTTTCTTTTAGAACCAATGAATCGACTAATTGTTGCAGCTCTACAGTTTAGATTTTCTTTTCATCTCTGCCCCTTCCGTCGTCTGCATATTAACCTTTTATTCCATCTGCTTTCCCTTCGTCTTCTTCTACCTTTCTGATCTTTCTCCTCTCTCGTCTCTTTTGCTTGACCTCTCCTTCCCCGTCTGACCTCTCTCTGCCCTCTCTCTGTTATCACTCCGTCTTCTCGCCTCTCTTCGCCTCACCTTCCCGATCCCCTTCCCCCCGGCTTTCCCTCGCCATCTTCACATCTCTCGCCGTCTCTGCTCATTTATCTGTCATCTTTCTTTCTCCCCTCTGCAGCGGCCCGTCGGACCAGCACGGCTCCTCCAAGCCCCCGCTGAGCTCCTCGGCCATGACATCGCGCATCCTGTTGCGGCAGCAGCTGATGCGGGAGCAGCTTCAGGAGCAGGAGCGCCGGGAGCACCAGAGACAACGAGCTTCCCAGTACCCACAAACCCCGGCGGGCCAGACCCCTGCCATCAATGTCAGTGTCCCGCCTGCATCCCAGGTGCCAATGGAGGTGCTCAAGGTAAACAACCGTGGTTGTAGTTTGTGATTGTAGAAGAAGAAGAGGGATATATGGCAGCATGTATAATTAGGCTGTCAAAGTTTTTACAGTATATGTATAAAGTTTCCAACCCTGGAATTAGAAGATGCATGTGTCATGTTTGCAGTCTGAATGGTCCAGGCAGCGCTGTATTTATAGATTGTATTGGCTCGTGTGTGTGTGTGTGTGTGTGTGTGTGTGGACAGTCAGGCAATCGCGGTTTTACTATGACTGTGTAAAAAAAAAACAGAGGAGTGAGTGAAGTGTGTTAAAATGCGTATATGGGGATTATCTTTCCTGACAGAATTCCTCTTTAATGCATGCTGTGCTTCCAGCCATTCGGATTTAGCCATCTTTAATCCTATTTGCTCAGCTAGATTCACATCGTTTCATAGCTTTGATTCCCTGGCAGTCCGAGGGACAGGAGACTGTTAAGATTTTCTGTACGAGTGGAGACCGTTTTGTTTGAGGGATCATTTTAACAAGGCAGTTTGGTAAGTTTGTGTTTTCAGAGAGTTAGCCTTTTATTTTGAAATATCAATAGAAATGTGTTTTGCTGTGTTGTGTGGCGGTGAATATTTCGGTGTTATTTCAATTTCTTGGTCACATCTATTCTTTTTTGCTTAATTAGGTGATTAGCGGTTTAAAAAACGTGGTATGCGATTGTGATTTTGAAAGATTTTAAGGATTTTTTTTTTGTTTTTCTTTGGTGTTCCTCACAAAACGTTTCGTGAGTCCCTTCATTTGTTTCATTCGTTTGTACTCTTTTGGAGTTCTTTGTTTTTACATCATTGCGAAGTTGATGGAAATGTTTGTGGAGTTTGTCATGAGGACACACACATACCTGCGTACTCCTGTGTCTACGTATCAACCTTTCCATGTGTTTTAGGTTTTCTACTTCTCTGAGAGACACAAATTAAGCTTTTGGTTTTGTCCTCAATTTCCATGTGTTTTTGTCACTACGTTGATCTTTGAAAGGCTGTGCAGTCACGGCTGCAAGTCTTTCATTTTAAAAGAACATGCGACACTTTAAGGAATCTTTGAACAAATATATAATTGTGTTTGTGCATTTGAATTTCCAAGAGGATGATATCTACAGACTTAAAATCAGAAGTGGTTGTTTAGAACCCTGAATGGGGGGAAAAGGAGCTTTGATAAAAGGTTAGCTGAAAGTTTTAATTACATAACCTCACATTAGGTGTAGTAGAAAGTAGAGATATACTGGGGGCTATTGAGTAATCTCTGTTGATCTAAATCCATCCACAACACAATCAGAGATTTCATGGTTACTTGCTCAGCCACACTTTCATCACCCTGGATGTGTGTGGCATGGGCCAGCAGCCACGGACAAATACAGTATATCCATTGAAAACAAGCAGCATAAACATTACTTACTCCCCATAATCTGCAGCTCTTTGAGAGGTTTAGGGCACCCCCCCCCCCCCCCACCCCGAACCCTCGCCCTGTGTACAATACATCAAGTTAGAGTAATTTCTCCACTTTGGCGAGAGCTTACAGACATTCTTCATTGACTGAAGTCCTCAAATGAAAAGAACCGTTCCAGCTTGGCGCTGTTGAGCGGGGTTAACCTACTCACCTGTCTGTGGGTAGATTAGCAGAGTCCACAAAAAGCTCAGGGGTACCAGGCAGAGCTGCTGGACCTCAAAAAGTGCAAACATTAAGCTCAAATGAGTTTATCTAAAGACCGATTGGACCCTTAATTAACCAAGTGACCTCTGACCTTCTGGGGAATAAGTAAGGGATCAGTTTAGGGATCAAGACAAAGGCGAGCACAGCCTTACCACACACCGAACGCTAATTCAGTGAAGAATGCTCGTAATTAGCCCCCACTGCCTTCATTCCATTAAGAGGGGAAATGTTTGTAGGATAACTTCCTAAAAGGGTTAAAAAATGATTTCTCTTTCGAGAACAAAGTATTCTTCAACCCTGTACAAAATGTACGTTTCTTTTGGATTACTCAAGTGGTGCAGCTCGTGACTATCAGATAGTATACAAAGATGCTGCACAGTTATCTCATTTCGATGGATTTTTTGAGTTAACGCGTCAGGACATTCGGTAAAAATGCACACTTTGTAACCTTTAATCTAAAAGAATGACGCTGTACCTTTTTATCGGGTAAAAAAACAATAATTTGAGTGTGTATTGTGCAGTGTAATTATGACATTAAACATGCAGTATAACCTTACGTGCATTGCTGTCTATGTTTGCCAATATTGCCTAATATGTGAAATGAGTCACAGTAATTCATTATTAGCTTTCTAATTATTACAGCTGTGTATTATGAGCGTATAAAACGGCAAACCACACAGTAAAGACCGACTTTTTAGCTTTTATGTTCATTTTAACACAACAATTATCATTTAATGACACCGGGTTTGTGTTCCACTGGTAATTTGCCACATTTCTGCATAATAGCACGAGAATACATGATAGGCGGAAAAGACCACAGGTCGCTCTGATGTAGCCCGCTCACATTAGCATCACAGTTGTCGTCTGCAAGTTCCACAGAGCACGTTAGCAGCTTAACTGTGAGACAAAGTGGCCTATTCTTCTAGGCTGCATAGCACATGGGGGCATTCTTGTTAATGTATCCTGGTAGGACCGTCATGGAATGCCCAAAGCATGCAAGTAAAAAAAAAAAAAAAAAAAAATACAAATCAGTGTTTGTCAGCTTGTCAGCGTCCTCTCTCAGTACAGCAGGCGGCTTTGTGCGTGTTTCTGCAGAGTGTTTCGGACGGTTTGAGGGGTTATGTTGCCCAGGGCTAAAAACAAGCGGATAAACAACAAGCTGTCTTGGTTACTGTGGTTGCACATACTGTGAGTTGGCCCTTGATGTCACATTTCCAAACTGTGTATTTTGGAAAGAGTACATTAAGTGAAGCTGGGCGAATTAAAGTTAAAGTCCCGCTGGCTAAGATCTCTCTATAATCCATTGTTCTGCTCATTGGCTCTTAACCAAGCTGACAAACTGAAGGATCAGTATTAGAGATGTATCAC
This sequence comes from Anarhichas minor, assembly GCF_050575085.1. Classification (NCBI taxonomy): domain Eukaryota; kingdom Metazoa; phylum Chordata; class Actinopteri; order Perciformes; family Anarhichadidae; genus Anarhichas; species Anarhichas minor. Next base: position 14,296,331 of record NW_027466449.1, read on the forward strand.
TGAAACCAAAGCTTACATGCACATCCTTATTTATAGCTACGTACAGTGACAAAGAGTGTATAGATGTTATAGACTTTCTGAACACGCTACAAGAAGGATCCTTTTTTCCTCTCCAGGGTCTCTAACAACAGATACTTTTTCACCCTCAGACCAGTTCGCCCTAACAAAAGCTACTATATGTAGCCTATTGACGTTCCACCCTGAGGTCTGTGGCGCCCAGGGGGCTCAAGGGAACTCAGAGCAGTTCGATCATCTAATTATGTGTGATCATGTTGGAAATCCCTCAGGATCCCTCTGGTTAAGTAAATGTAGGAGGTCTGCTACTTACTGCAACAATGAGCTAAATAAACGACTAACGGTTTATTTACATATTTCATCATTGATTGATCTGCTCAGTATTTTCTCAACTAATTGATTAATCGTTTGGTCCATATAGAGTGAGAAAATAGAGAGAATGCAATGTGGAAGAACCCAAGGAGCCTTACGATTTAGACGGCTTGTTTTGTTCGACCAACAGTCGATATTCAGATATTCAGTCAAATTAAACAAAGAAAAGCAGCAAATCTGAGAAGCGGAAACGATCAAAGAAAAAATACTTACTCAATGAATCACGTCAGAGCTGTAACCCATCATTTTCATTATCGATGAATCTGCTGATTCCTTCGCTCATTCTATAAAATGTTGATTGTGATAAATTCCCCTTCATGATTTTCCTGAAGCCTAGACTTAAATGCTTTATTGATTATAGAATAGAATAAAGTTGGAGATACATTTCTCAGTAGACCAATCCTTCTAAGCAAACATAACGTCTGCAGTGAGGAAATCATAAAGAGAAGAAAGCCAGCTGTTGCATTTACTGAAACACTATTTTTATACAGAGAGAAAGACATGTTTTATGGGGCTCTTACAGTAATCCTTTGTATATTGTGGTATTTTTAGACAGTAGCAGCTATCAGTTGAGTGCATGTGAGCATTTCTTCTATAAGTTAACGTGAACAGACAGACAGAGAGTCAGTGGGTCTTTGTAAAAATAAAGAGCTTGTCGTACTAGCAGTGGTTTCCAACCAGGCGGTCTGCGATCCCCAAGGTGTCATAAAATACATTTGAGGGCTTGTGAGATGATTAACAGACTGTCCTTAATCATTGCAATTTTTGTTAAATAAAAAGATTCATATAATTCTGTGGTTGCATCATGTTAATATATGCAACCTGTGATAAGTCCGAAAAAATAGACATGAAATAACCCAAAATCTTGGGAACTATTATATATTTGAGCAGCTCTTATCATGCCATGAAATGTTAAGAACTTTCCTAAGTAAAATAGACTATTTAACCTCAGGACCAGGTCTTCCTCCTATACCTGAAGGTATAGCTTATATTTTTAGAGCCTGGATGCTGGCTGAATGGAATTACCACTGGCATCCACAGAAAAAAAGGACTATTTGAACGAAAATGACCTCACCAGGTTATCATGGGCTGAGCCTCTAAGTAACAGCCAGGAAACGACAGAAAAGCTGACACCAAATCATACTTTGATATTTGTGCGTACGAGACAATACTGCTACTTGTACTTTTCTGCATGTTTTAAGACTCAATAACAAAAGTTGTTGTTGCTAAAGCAGCTCTGGACAAATTGTTTTTCTCAAAAGCAGCTGCTGTGAAATAAAGATTACTCCCACACTGAGAGGGGCAGCACAGTCAGGGAACGCCTCAAGTGTTGGAATGATGGCGAGAACCAACCGATGAGATGAAAAGGATTAACTAGTTTCCTACGTCGGTTTTCCCACAAACTAAACTTTGATTTTCAATATTGTGACAGCAGCTGACTGACCGCAAATTAAGAGATGCCACTCTGACTGAAGCGGGAAAAACGTAGCACTGTGTGTTTATGGCTGTGCTCTTGTTGGAATAAAGAGATGAAATAACATTCAAAACAGGTTAAGTAAAACACAATTCAATATCAATCCTTTCAAATCCCTCATTCAATCTATTGAGGTTGGACTTTCAATTGGCATTTAGAAAAATATTGAAAATATTGAAATGATTTAATATTCAACAACTAATTTACATTCAAATAACTGATTTTCCAGTTATATGTCTGTCTTGTTATTTATCTGAATGACTACCTGAATGTTTTCTGCATTGCTTTCTGCTGATAAGTAACTTAAAGGTGCTAAATTACACATTCAGAGCATTTATATAGCAGCAGAATTGTTCATTTTGAAGATTTTTTTGGTGTATGGAATTGAAATTCCAGTGCATAATGTCTATAGTATAGAAATATAGATTAGAATAGATTGGCCCCCTTGTCACTGATACCTGATCCAGCTATTTGAGTCAGTATAGGCCCGATATTAGTATCGGTATTGGTGCTTCCCTACTTGCTCTCCGTCTGTGTGGGTTTGTTACTGAGCTTCTCCTTGCTTTGTTCACATACCCAGGCTGGCATCAGCTGCTTTTTAGTGCATGTTTGTGCACGTGAGTGTGCCCCATCGGCTAGCTCACGGCCGCTGCTCTGTACTGCTCTGATAAGGCGGCTACAGCTGTCCCGACCGATAGAAGCGTAACTCCCAGCCTCTGGCTCCCCCTCAGGTGAACACTTTTGCACTGTTAGTGCTGTTAGCACCGTTAGCTACAAGCTGCCGTCTGTCACCATGTTCAGAGCTGTTTTGAGGCAATGGAAATGCTTCCAATCTCGTATATATATCACCTTCAAGAGCTGAAACGACTACTAGACTGAGAGACAATTGATAAAGCATCTATTTTAATTATCAGTTAATCGTTAAAGCAATGTAATTAATCAAAATGCTAATGAGAACAAATGAGAGAAATGCTAAACATCCCTGCGTCCAGCTTCTCTAACATGAATATTTGCTGCTTTTCCTTAACTTCTTTGATATTAATCGTAATATCTACGGGGATTGGACTGTCGGTCGGACAAAACAAGAAATTTGAGTATGTCAACTTTTACTATTTACTGACATTTTATGGATCAAACAAATAATCAGGTAATCGAAAAGAGAATTGACGGATTAATCGAAAACATCAACAGACCTAAAACACATAAGAGAGAGAAATTTAAATCGTTAAAAAAAAAAAGTGATAACAAAATAGTCAGATTCAACCCAACCTGTATTCAGTCACCTTATAGTATATAGTACAGTAATAGTTAACAAGTGGTCATTGTTTGTTTAGCTGGATTGCTCATTTACGACTTAAGTATAATCCATCTGGATTAGGTTTCTAAATACTCTTTCTAAATACTCATTACATGTGTTCAGTCTATTTTCAGGATCCCTCTGGTCCATAATGTGAAAAAAGTAAATAACTTTTGGTACAGTAATGCCTGCGTGCCAATGATGTATTTGCAAGGGAGATGATTTATTGTTGATGATCTGATGACATTGGAAACGCTCCTTTAGAAATGATCATCGGTAACGATACTTCAGTTGAGATAAACACCATAATGAGAACAAAGCAAAGACTTGATTGTGGCGACCAACATTCATGAATCTCATTGTTTTACACTTTAGCCCAAAGCGTGACTTTGTTCTTCTCAGTGAGTAATTGACGTGCTGTAAATATGTCAGCTTTACGACCGCGTAATGATGTCATACCAGCGTGATAAATGTTAATGTACCTCTCACATGAGTACCCCCCCCCCCCCCCCCCCTGCAGAACAATGGTACTGTCTCTGGCATGGAAAAGAGAATCAGGTAAAGAGGTGCAACAAGTGATGAACTAGGCCACTCTCTGAAGGATACAAAGATGCAGATGCATGATCACAAACTTGCATATGTGGACTTTTGTTCAGTTATGTTATGTTAATCATCGCTATGTTTTATTAGCAGCAGTCAGTCTCCACAGATGATGAGGGTCCATGCGCAGCAACAAAATGATGTGTCAATGTAGTTTTTATCTTTTTCTTAGGCTCCACGTGTTATAATAATCATCTCAGCTGTCGAGTGCAGTGTGCAGACTACAGTTTTTTTTTTTTTTACAGAAGCAGTGGAAACACCAGCTTTGAGTTTGTCTGCAGCCTGTGACCTCCTCCGCTTTGTTAAAAGCCATACACTCTGATCTTTAAAAACACGATACACACTTGTATAAAATGAAGTAACGAAGACTGTTTTTCGTTACTTTTTAGAGGCAGTATGCATGTTGTTGCTGATTTTACAACGAGATGAGAGGCAAACCGTGGATATATAGGGATGGAGACTGTATTCTTTGGGCCGTTTTGAGCTGGGGACTCACGCCATGCATCCACAGGGTTAAAAAAAAAAAAGTGGATGCGGCAAAGCAACAGCCCGAGGCAAGTTTCAGTAAAAGAGGTGGCCTTGCAAAACAAAGGCACTGACTGTTAGCAGCACATCCTGACATCAAGTGATAAATTCAGATTTTACATAAAACAACACAAATTTGAAGAAGCTCATTGTACTTCCCTGATGTGCATAACTAATTACTTGTCTTGCCTTTTAAAAGATGAGCTGGATGTGTGTGTCTGTCCTTAGCAGTCTTCTGGTGCAAGCAAGACGCACGCACATACAGCACTCCTCAGTTTAGAGAGAAGTTTAGCACAGAAGTGTAGGTTTGGTTTTTTAATTGGACGGGTCAGTTTACGTTTAGTTTTCATTTACTGTAAATGATGCTTGAGCTGCTTGGATACCAACCGTATGAGGTATGTTTTTTTTAGGGCTATTTTTGTTTATCTTAAAGCCATCACAGTTTGTAATAACTAGTACATGTGTCATGTATCTGCATTTACTCATGAACTATCTGATGTGTCGTTATGTCATAAACCACAGAATTTGTCAAGAAATTAGATTAAATGTAGACTCTAAATGTGAGCTGGAATGCAGCAGCACTCCTCAATCTAAAATGTGTCACAGCCTGACAAACACTGTCTCTGAGGTTCGTTTATGTGCCTGCTGTAGCTTGTCTGGATCATTAACGCTGCGTGAGGATTAATGAAATCAAATGTGTCCATAACCGGGGGAGTGCAGAGATGGGTGTGCGTGTCATTTCTGTTCCTTAAAAACATGTGGACTATAAACGCAGAAAAGCAGAACGTTCGTCGCTGAAGAAAATATGTAGAAATAACTTTTCTACTGAGACTCTTTTAGATAACAACACCTGACAGCGTCTCAAGAGAAACGCATAATTCATCGTCTGTTTTGAACACTGTGCCGAGTTTATTTTTATATTGTAGTCAGTACAGTGCAATACTAGGACAGGCTTTGAGGTATATTTAGTCTCTAGTCTTAATCTGTGTATATTTATCTAAAAATATTTCATCTTTTTAATCTAATAAAAGACCACAAGAATAGTATATCTGTAGTTTAAAGGAGGATTATATGAAATGAACATTTATGATTTATTTCCCATGTTGCATCTGTAACCATCAACCACCTCCCTACTCTGCTCTCTTGCCCTTTCCCCTTCTCTCCTCCCACCAACAGGTCCAGACCCATCTGGAGAACCCAACCAAGTACCACATCCAGCACTCCCAGCAGCAGCAGGTGAAGCGGTACCTGGGAAAGCTTGGCTCTCAGGTGTTGAGCTTGCCCTGCCACCACCAGTCCTCTGACTACGGGGGCATGCCGCCAGGGCCGGGCAACAGCGCCCCCAACAGCCCTATGGCCTTACTGACCCTGAACTCCAACTGCGAGAAAGAGGTGACCGCTTGCGACTCGTTGTGTTTTTCTCACAATAACACACGGAATATGCCTTTTTGTGATCTTTCACTGACTTAATCGGCCTTTTCTCTACGTCGTCTTGTTTTAGATGGATGATGTCATTGATGACATCATTAGCCTGGAGTCCAGTTACAGTGATGATATCCTGGGCTTGATGGACCCAGGACTCCAGATGGCTAACACGGTAAGTGGGTGTGCGTGCATTTCACTTTTTTAAAGGTTCGCCACATGAGGGCGTCTCATTTGGTGTGGAAAACTAAAGAAAAAACAAATTAGCCTTACATGAGAGTGGTATCGATCTTCTCATCTTACTCTAAGCATGGAATCAAGGCAGCAAATTTCCCAAAATGTAGAAGTATTCCTTCAACAGTGACATCATGATTATTTACATATACCATGTGTGTAAACCTTTGTCACCACCCTACCTATGATGCTCATCTTGTGATGCTGATTAGCATCTATACAGGGGAGGGTGATCTCTGCTTAATGTCTCTGCTGTGTCCCCTCAGATCCCCGTGAATGCTAACCTCATGGACATGTATGGTAATCAGGGTATGTCCCAGCAAGGTCTGCCCATCAGCAACTCCTGCCCTGCCAACCTCAAAAGGGAATACTCTGGTAAGCAACGCGGCAGGAGACGTACAAACGCTTCAACGCCTGGCTTCTGTCATCAAAATATATGAAATGTTTACAGATCTGTGAGCTGTGAAAATAAACACGTAATGTCCATTTTAGCTTCTCTATTGCATGGAAACATTATATACGAAGCATAACTCTCCAGGCATAATTTCATAATGAAAACATTATTTATCACAGTGTCACAATCCCCGGCCATCATGCACATGCTGGATAAGTCTGGATCCTGCGGCAACTATCAAAGGCCTGAAGGGTTCCCTGTGGGTACGTATGGTTGATTAGCTTCAAGATCATTTTTGAGATTTGTATTTATTAATATTGATCAATCAAAGCATTTGTTTCCTTTCCATAAGCTGAAGTAAGAGCAATGGCAAAGGAAAGGCAGAAGAAAGATAACCATAATTTGAGTGAGTTTTGATTGCATTTTTATTTATCTTAATTGATATATAATATATATACACTCTGTAAATGTGTAAATGTAAATACTTAACCATAATGTCATCTTCTTTGTTACTCTATAAAAATCATTTCAGATGCGGTTTCGTCAACTAATCATGGGTTCTTTTCTGCATTTTATTCTGTAGTTGAGAGAAGACGACGGTTTAACATCAATGATCGAATCAAGGAACTGGGAACTTTAATTCCCAAATCGAATGACCCGTGAGTTACTTATATTATTCACTTTCTCTTTTTATTTAACTCTATTTCTTATTCAAGACAAAGTTAGTAACGCTCCTTGACGACAAGAGGACATTTTTTTACCATGTATTTACCTCACTGTTAAATCCTCATGATTGATGTGATCCCCATCTCTTACATATTGCATGTGAGTATATTTTTAAAAAAAAATCTCAGTTACACACAGATTGCAAATGTTCCCGATGTGGGACTAATAAAGGATAATCTTATTTTATTGAGTCATCATGTGATCGGTCAGATTACGGGTATATTCATCTTTTCTTTCTGTATGTATTGACACTTCGAGGTTAGAAGCACCGCTTAAAGCTCACTCTTCTCTTCCTCTGGCCTTTGACCTCGCCTGTGGCTCTGGGAAGATCCCAGCAGCCCCTTTTGTTATGTCTATGCACCCATGGTTGTTTTGCTAAACCCCGGCTGAGTGCTCCACCCACACATAAACCTAGATAGACACAAGCTCAGAGACCGCCTTTTACAAACAGACCTGGCTTAACATAGTTCTTATTGTAGATGACACTTAATGAATAACGAAACTTACAGTACCTGTGCTTGTTAGCATTAGAATTCTTCAATACTATTATTGATTCATCACTTCAAATTTGAATTCAGCAATACAGTTATAAAACAAAAACATCTATCGGCTCCCAAGGCTTCTGACTAATTCAAGCCTGAAACACCTCTCAGCGTAATCGTTGGATCTATAATGCAGATTTTTCCAGTTATGTTTAGTGAAGATCGATTTCACCCCTGCAAAACTTCCACTGCAACCTTCGATTGTTCAGGGAGCTCGGGGTCATCCTTATGACTGCTTGTGATCGCAGTGACCTCCCCTGTACACATTAACGATGGCGCATTCAGTTCTGCAGAGAACTCAGACTTTCCTTAACTGCCGGTCACCTCTGTGACCTCCGGAGCAGCTCTACTTCCCCTCATTATCCTCGTCTGTCTCTTGTTTTTCCAACTGAACAGAGCTAAATGCAAGCGAGCGGCCTATTATCGTCTGATAAAAGAAAGCTATCATCTGTTTTGTTTTGTGAGTAGAGATGGAGTTTTGCGGATTGTCTGACATCAAAACTATAGGAACAACGAGACTGCACGTAGGATGTACAAATAATGGCTCCTCTGTGATTTTCAGGGACATGCGCTGGAACAAAGGCACAATCCTGAAGGCATCGGTGGACTACATCAGGAAACTACAGCGGGAGCAGCTGAGGGCCAAGGAGCTGGACAGTCGCCAGAAGAAGCTCGAGCATGCCAATCGACATCTGATGTTGAGGATACAGGTAAAGAGCAACTTTCACGACATCTAGTGATTCGAAGGTACATTCACAGAGTTGTTGACTTGCATCATAACCATCCTAGTTGCAAAGTTGTTTTATTAGCATCTGATAATGAAATTAAAAGAAACACTACAGCATGTTTCATGTGTACAAAGTGTAAAAGAGACTGGATTGTCGGTATTAGCGATTTCCCTCCGCTATCGTCAGATAACACTTTATAAAAATAGGTCAAGCTTCAGGGAAAACGAGCAGAGCAGCTAATTCACCGAGCACAGGCCACGCACTGAGCAGGGAGGCGGCTGTTTGGATCCGCCATGTAACTAATTAGTCACAAGACAAGAGGAGTCAGGATCTGTGTGATTCGGCTCAGCGGACATTGATTGAGTGATCACACTGTGCGTTTGTGTCGCGGTAATTATTTAGAGAAGCGCTATCAGGGGACAAAAGAAAACCTGTGTTTGTTTTTTTTCAAGTCGGGGGAAAGTGAACAAGAGTAGAAGTCTGTGATAGATATTATGGCAGGGAGTGAAACTCTTCACTGACCAACCTAAAAGTGTGTCTTTCTCTTTTGCAGGAGTTAGAGATGCAGGCCCGGGCTCACGGTCTGGTCATCACGTCTTCAGCGCTCTGCTCTGCTGACCTTGCGCCCCGGTCCATAAAGCACGAGACCGCTCTGGAGGACTGTCGCCAGGACCTGTACACGCTCCACCCCCATCACCAACACCACCCGGCCTGCACTCCAGAACCGCCCGGCGCCCTGGAGATCAACGAAGGCCACTCCAACTTCCCAGAGGTTCACTACAGCATTCACGGCAAGCCGGGCTCCAAACTCAACGACATCCTCATGGAAGACACCCTATCCCAAGACAACCTATCCCCGGTGAGAGGGGGGGACCCTTTGCTCTCGTCCCTCTCCCCAGACACCTCAAAGGACAGCAGTCGCAAGAGCAGCGTAAGCATGGATGAGAATGATGAGTGCTGTTAGCGGCCCCTACTGGACGACACCTCGCCTGCATCTCCACCCTGCTGCAAGTGTCCCTGTCAGCAGCTAACACACTCCCAGCTGCTCGAGAGGCTTTCTCCTGTTTGTGTCATTTGTTCTGTTGTGTTTTTTTTCTTCCCCCACCCATGTTTACATGTATTGAATCTTTTCCATTCATATTATTATTTTTTTGTGATATCTTTGTCTTTTCAAGCCTTCAACCTTGATTTCAAGGACTGATTCTAAAATGTGTTTGCTTTAATCAATACTTTGATGACAATGGGTTGCAAGAAACCGTTTTTATATTTTTTAAAAACATGCATTCAACTTTGAGTAGAGGCTAGATTGTGTTTATTTCTATTGATTCCAAAGAATCTAGGGAAGTTATAAATCACGGTCAGAGATGTAGATATTTTTTGTTTAGATGAACACTGCTTTTTAAATCTCTAGCAATAATAGGAGAAAGAAAAATCTATTTATTACTATAGTGCTTTACACTCCTTGTGTCTTAGATTGAACTTGAATGTGCCAATGCCTTATGAAGATGTGTATACATCAATGTTGTATTGCTATGCACATTCTTTGGCTGTTAAGTCTTTGTCAGTCTTCCAGTTGAAATGTCTTCCTTGATGAATATTAATCATTTGTAGATTTGATCTTATTTATGTATCTGTTATGTACACATTCCCCAAAAATGTATTTATAACAAGGCATTTAAAAGAGCCTCTTTGAAACGACTGAGATAAGAAATCAAAGCACATTAAGAATAGGAAGCTAATAAGTCTCCTTTAGGATAATTAAAACCAACAGAATCAGCCTTGATAATGGCTGATTGTAATCTTTTATTCAGTGTCATAATGAGCAAGAAACTACACAACAAGTCAAGTTTCAACACACTGATGCATCCTATAACCATCCAGTGCTGACTGCTCAGTAGCGTGTGCCAGATATTTTATCAATAATCATTCTTCACTGCCAAAACCACATAAATATATACTTTGTTTTTTAAAATGCAGTCTCAAAACTAGCAGAATTGTAGTTCAAATCAAAAAGAAAAAGCCTGTTGTGGCCCTGACACCCGCACAATAAGCTGATTCTGCTTGATAGATCCGATTGTTACGTGAAGATGAATCAGTTACGTTTTTATTGTATTCTTGTCTGTAGTGATCAGAACTGGTAAATTGCTACTATTTCAGCAGACTCAGACATGTGTGGATGCAAGTGCTGAGTTTTTATATAATTTTCCATTTCCTAAATTATTATTATTATAATTTTTTTTGTTTTTTTACACCACTGTGGTGACATTTCACAACCAGGATGGGTTTTTTTTCCTCCATTATGTGAACATTTATATTTCCAAGGAGTAAAAGGAGACTGCTTTGGGATTTTGTATGACATGCATGACATTGTCAAAACACTGGAATGACCTCTATAATTTGAAACGTGGTTTGTTCACCTTTTTTTTTTATCGAAGCATAAACTATTGTATTTGCCTTTTCAAACGCATACAGAATATTGTATGAGATTGTACATTCTTTATGGCGTGTATGGTTGTTGTATATTTCAGCAGTTTGTTTTCAACAGTTGTAGCACATTGCATCAGTATGCCTTTGTTTATAACTACCTGCCATACATTGAGAGCCCTGTTACAGCACAACCTCCATTTTGTTAAACTATGCAATGGTTGACGTTGTGCCTGCAGAGCGGTATCATGTCTCGACAATGTGATGTCCTTAGGAATTAGCCTAAAACAGTGTCAAAGTAATTCTCTTTTTAATTGATTTAAGTGCCTTACAGTCCTTTCTGTTACCCTGGTGATGTTAGAGGAGTTAAAACAGTGATGCAAAAATGTTGTTGATGTTTATACTGGTGTTTGGTGCTTCATGTATTAGCTGAAGAGTGCCAAAGTACTTCAGAAAGCAGTAGGAAAGGGCCGTTAGTCGGTACAAGATTACACTACCCTCTCGGACTCGAGCCACAAGAAGTGGTTTGTTATGATGAAACCCCAAAGTGTTCAGTACTGAATTAAGGCATTATGAAATAAATTATCATAAGAGTAAATACAGTCAAATTCATAAAGTGAATTCTGAAATAATTGAATATATTATTTCAAACCATAATCAATAATAAATGTTATTTCATTATTATTGTTTTCATATGAAGTGTTTTATTTATTTAAGTCTGTACAGAATTTTTTTATTCTTAAAGTGCCCTTTTTCTTGCGTAATAATGGCATAATCCCCAATGACACTTTTATTTCAAGATTGTCACCACCCCTTCTATTTTGAACAACGTTCACCACCCCTTCACACCCTCAGGCAGTCACTGGATCCTCTCTGGACAGACTGGGCAACAGCCACAAGCTCCTGTTAGCTAGAGCAACCACAATGCTAAAGCTAGCACTAGAGGCTGTAGCAACGGACAAAGTAACAAACTGCTGCTTTACTTTAGCACAACATGGCTACCAATGCTACCCAGCTAACTAGCTCGGTTGGCTTGTGACCTTTGATTGTATGGAGCCAGTGTTAACAGTAGCATCTAGCTAACTCATTCATTCAGAGTTACCGTGGCAGTTGTTGTGCCTTTAAAGTTATTTTTCAGAGAAAGAAACATTATTATGAAGAGCAAAAGCATAAATGTGTGTGTGTTTGTGATAAGCAACAGGAGCTACCTAGCCAGCAGGCAGTTGTTCCTGCTGAGGGTCATGTGATAACATTTAAAAAAACTAAAAGAAGTGTCATTGGGGAAAGTGCAATGCTATGAAAATAAGAATGATGAAGCAACCTTTTATAGTGAGCTGAGTTTTGATAAGTTTTAAAATGATTTCACTAGCGGAAATATAGCAACAGTTAGATGGACTGCCATGATATTTTGTACAGAAATGCATGGTGCCCAGTGGATGAATCCTAATTATTAGGGTGATCCTCTGACCTTTCATCTAGCACCACCAGCAGGTTGACATTTCTGGCTGTCAGTGAAATGTCCTGTGCCTCACAGAGCCGCTAGCATGGCTATAGCCTCCTAATCTTGTATTATTTTACTTGTTTATTCATATGATTATTTAATTCATAATGTCTCTATGTATTTTATGTATTTAATATTGAACACATTGGCGTGGTTGTTCATGTTGTTTTATGTTTATTAAGGTCAAACTCTACACTGAAGGGGATGTTTCCAAAGTTGTGCTGAATATTCAATATCCTTTTGAGACTAGTGTGAATGTAGTTCAATGTGATGACTGCCAAAATGCGTTGCCAAAATTAGATGCATAATACGTTTATTTAAAAGGTATAAACAGCAGTTTTTTTTAACAGCTTAGCTGATCCACCTGTGATGTTTCTCTTCCATAATGACAAGCAATACCTAAAATATGATTTCAATCAGGCCTTTGCAGAAGTTAATTCCCATCTTTGGAAACAGTAGTTTGAAAGAAAGAAAAAACTGAAGATCTACTTAATAATTGCTTTTCTGGAGCTTTCAACTGCATCCCACAGTCTTCATCAGCAGATGGAGACAGCTCAGCTGTCGTCACATGACAGTGAAGTAGTGTGAAACTTCTGTCGATGTGTTTGAAAGCCTAGAACAAGCTAGTAAGTGGACCTTGAGTTGATTTTCTTTTGTTTTTGCCATGGGTGAATTACAATAGAGTGGACTGCTGAATGGCCTTCATGGTTACACCAATGCCAGCTACTGCGCCTTAATTAATTGTGCAATAGACACAGGTAACATTGCCCTTTGACTGAACCCAAATAAGCTTTATTTTTTAATGGAACATGAATCATCTAAACCCCTGAAATGTGACAGGTTAGAATGAACCTGATGGTGGTGGCACATCATTTAAAGCCATCACTATGACCGATTCCTCTTAATGGATCTTCCAGCTATTCATTATTATGGCACATTATGGGTAAACCACTAATGAAGAACCATGTTAGCTCAGTTTAGATCTCTTCTGCTTAGCCTCATTCCTGTGGTTTATACAGACAATGTTTTCTGCTGATGTTGCTACTGTTCTTATTGTTACAGCTTATATGAAATGAATGTAGCAATAGTTACTGTACACATTGGTTTCAGAGTTAGTGAACTCAAACTCATTGGTACTCAATGTGGAAACTATCTTGTGAGAAATATTAAAAGTTTTATTTGAATGTTTGTAGTTTGTGTTTTTCTTGATAATCTAAATCTGCTAATGCCGACTCTTTTTTCCAAATATCCAGATATTTATTAAGGTTCACTTTAGGCCTCCCTATTTAATAGTTATAAGCAGTGTACAACCATTTAATAAAAGTTTATAAAACACTATAATAATAATATATGGATAGATATATTATATATGGATATGTTAAGTGTTTTTTAATAATTTCTCCACAATTACAATTTCTCGTATGAAGACATATTGTTACAACTCTATTTTACTACATAGACATTCATTATCTGTTAATACTGCAGCCTCCACTAAGAGGAGTTATATATATGTTGACAAATACATTTTTGTCCCAACATGGATGCTTGCACCGGAGTTAGGGTGAGCGAGCCAGCAGATCCCCCTGAAAAGAGACTTTATTTTGACACGAACTTCCCCTTTAACTTTGTCAAGTGGTGGGTCCGTATTAATTACACAAACAGAGAAAGATGTATGACATTGTTCCATGCAGTTACCCATCTTAAACACGGAATTATTAATCTCCTTCTTATTGGATCTGAGCAAAGATGGATTATATTTAACACAAACAATACATCAGTTAAACACTGGAATTAATCCTAAACGGAACTAAACACATGGCATTATCAAACTGTTAAACCAAAGTGGAAGTTCGCAAAATCGTCATTTAAAATAACGCTGAAGGAGGTAACATAAAGGTGATTGAGCCTATGGCCCACTGATGAAAGAATTGCAATATTTGTATTGCAAACAACGCAGTATAATGGCTTTTCTCCATTGTACACACACAAAAAAGGAACTATGCACACATTTCTGAAAACTTGAAGCTTGTGTATCAACAAAAGGACTACAGACTGCTAAACTCTGAGCCTGATTCCGTTGTTTTCACTCAAATTCTAAATCAACCAGGACTGAAATCTCATGAATTGCCACTTTTAAGAATAATTCCCCTTTGAAAGCAGTTAACAAACATAAGGCAGCACGGGACCGGCTGGGGGCTGAGCGAACAGAGCAATGTTTTCTCTTCCAGGTTATCAGAGCACTGATTCAGGGTGGATTCAGTTCACCTGTGTCTCGTTGACACCCACAGGTGAGCCTGTGGCTCCTCCCAGAGCTCATCAAGATCATGGCAGACATGGAAAACTTTCAACGTTCACACTTGGTTGCTGTTTATCGGCTACCACATGCAAGACCATCAGGAAAATCACTCGCTTGATCAATGATGATGCAATAATTAGCACCTTTAACATAGGCTTGATTTCACTTTAAAGAGTCACTAAACCCCCAGTTGTTGTTAGTTGTGCTGTTGATGGAATAAGGTCCTAATTACATTTTAGTGGAAAATATTTGAATCCTCAAATTGTGCATGTAGCGACCGCCCTGTACTGGTTGAAACCTGGTCACAGCAACAGAATTTAGCTATTGGCTGATCAGGAGGCAGCTTTTGTCGCAGCCACTCCCCACCACCCATGCTAGCATTAGCATTAGCAATATTGACAAGGTAATTTAAACCAAACGATCATTTTAAATGGTATCGTCCGGCCTAGCAGTTCATGCAGTGCTTTTTATGTTCTGTACAACTGTAGCATGAAAGCATGGTGACATTTGCAGGCTAGCTAGCTAACCAGCCAAGCCTGCTAAGTGAGTCAAATTGAACATCTGAATGCTTCATCCACACACTTGTCACAGCAGAGGAATGCACATTGCTTTAGCCAGAAAATCTGTCAATAACACCGATTCGGTTCAAGTGAGAAAAAGCTTGTGCTGCGCTGTAATTGTGCTACACTGGTTACAAAGCTGACAATAGAAGGGAAGTGTAACATGATGTTACACATTCAAAGGCCAATGATATCCTCCAGGTACACTCAAAGCAGGCACCCCAACCAGCCCGTAAGAGCTGCTAGTGCAGCGACTAGGACAGTATCCCCATCTAGCTTCTCACCCACCAACATAACCAATTGTATTTGGAATGCATGACCAAGTTGCATCTGTGCCGGTCTCTGCAGCGGTAGGTGAGTGTTTTGTGATGCATATGTTTCACATGCGAGTGACAGCAGCCAAAATAGAAAGGTACTTTACCTCCCCCAGTCAATGGAGCATACCAACTGATGTATAACCATGTGACCAACGAACCTGAACAAATTATAAATTAAAACAGATTTTGAGAAAAAGTGAGCATGCTATTTATCTTCCAAAAAATGTACTTAATTTGTGTAAGATTCTAATCACATTAATTTGGAATGGCATTGAACACATAAACCAATTAATATTAGATACTACAGAAAAATGTCTTACTATAAATTACAAAAGGAAAACTTTTAATGCATGAATTCATTTCCATTCACTTACATTTTACCATCTGATAACTTCCCCTTGTTGTCGAATCCATGTTCTGATCACTTGGACCAAATTAAACTCAGTTTGTAACTTGTGAATGTCTGGAGTTGTTGTTTGAAAGCATGCTCCCAGACCCCCGGCATCCTGAATGACTCCAGCCCACTCAGTCATGCTGTATGGCGAGCCACCGGAAACGTACAGGATGTCAGTGAAGAGGAAGTGGAAATGGCTCAACACACACACTCCTGCCCTCCCTTCCACTCTGACAGGACAGGATGTTTGCATTTGATTACTTTGCTCGGTGGGGCGAGTGTGGCTTTAACAACAAATTAGCTATTTTCATCTTTCGTTGTGACAACCAACTCTGCACTGTTTCACAAGGTGGCAGTAGTTACCTGCTTGAAGCACACAAGCCTCAGATCATGTGAGTTTCCACATGAGGCCGCTATAAAAAACTCTTAATAATGCAGGCATAGATTTGAATAAGATGAGACAGTAACACTGTTTGTTTAGCATTCAAGATTTCAACATTCATAATGTTTGTGATTTTTCATTGTGTTTGCAGGCCAGAGGTGAGGAACGTCTCAGCGATAGCAGACCTCTGACATCTCCATGGCCAGCTCTATAAGTTCTCCTGCGTCCTGGCAGGAGCCACAACAGTTGCACTCCAGTTCCAGCGTGTAATTGCAGCAGTCCTGTCCCTGCTGGTCACTGGACGCCGTGATGTATTTGTACGAGGGAAAACAGCGACTCACAGCCCTCTCACATGTATCCAACAGGAGATCTGTAAATTCGTGAAAACGACAATGCAGACAGGCAAGAAGAAGTGCTGCACATTCATCTGGTGGAAGTGAAGAGGTAGAGTAATAGAAGAGAACATCAAAAAGAGGAAAAGGTAGTAAGAAATCACACCCTGTTAAAAGAGTCGTCCAGTGCACCTTTGACCAGATATCAACTATACACCATTCATTATCTTGTCAATAACACTACAGATCCATTGCATCTCAATTTGATCAACTTAAGGAGTTTAAACAATACCTCCACTTGCAGACTGGTGTGAATCATCAGAGGAAAAAACACTGCTGCTGCTGCTCTTAAACTTGTCAGAACACATGGAGAGGCTGGATCCACCCCACTCACTGCCACCCGGGGGATCATGGGAACTGGGATCGGTGTCCAGCTTGTCCGGTTCTTGCTCTGATATGGTGCTCAGTCTGCATACCCCACTGAGCAGCTTGCCTGTCATCTTTCTAGGTGGATTGTCCATCACTAGCCTGGGGATGCTGCCTTTGAAATAATGATAAAAAACAAAATAATAACAGTAATGTTTTTGGAACAAAATCATATAAATTCAGTCAGCACTCAGTCCAATCTCTGGTAGATAAGTTTTTCAGATCCTCTATGAGGCAGTTTTAATAATTCAGAGCACCATTAACATGCAGTATGTCAGGGAGGTGAGACCCGAAGTATATAATGGAGGAGGCTTGCTCAATAAAACTTCAGCGAAGAGAGATTATTGATTTGGAAGCTTTTATTTGGATCTAGTTTCCTGGACTGAATCGGGCAAGAGGAAAATATATCGTGTGAAAATATACTCCACTAACATTTGGCATGCACCACATACATCAATCACACTGCAGTTTCATTGTAGTTGTGACTAACAATAACTTCATCTGAGCAGTATTTAGCCGGATCAGACATGGAATATACAACAACCTACCATCAGTCCCCTGGTCCTCTACTGTCTCGAGCTCGATGCCATCTTGATTATTCACAGGAAGCTTTAAATGAGCTGTCATCTTATGCAGAGCAAAGTGGAGACAATATAGAGTGAGACACGCATGCAAAAGCACATGCCTTAATAATGGTATCATAACAACCTAAATAAACTAAAGACAGACAGCAATACATCATCACTGCAATACCCAAGTTAAAGAATCATGCAATAAATGTGCCTGTATACTAAAGTTGTAAATGAACAAAACACATATTCATGAATTAATTCTGCCAAATATTTTACTTTTTAAGATTACCTGTTTGTACTGGTTACATATCCAACAGTGGGATCGGTGGCATCTGCAACTGTGAACCCAACTGTGAACCCCCCCCCCCCCCACCCGTGAGCTCGAGCGCCTCCCATCACCATGCACACACCCACATTGTGAGCACACTCCACATCAATCGATACTCGCCAATCAGGAAGCACAACTACAAATTGTTGATACATAATGCATAGAAGATCCATTCAATTATGGCTTTATGTCGATAGAAAGTTAAGCCGGGCCACTTATCAAACACCTGGATACAGTTAAGTAATGACAGATGATAACAGTACAACAATAAAGTTTACATACCGTTGTCTTACCGCAATGTATCATGTTGCTGCAACCAGTGCTTCCAACATCACAATGGTCCGTTGACAGTCTGCTGACAGCACACAGGTGAATTTATAGCATTTATAAAGCGGACATACCACAGTACCATTCAAAACCATTTGTTTCTTCCGTTACCTTCCATTAAGAAGTCATTACCGTGAGAGAAGTGGGGCTTTTATCAGGTCAAAACTGCAACCTGTCATAATTTAATTATGTGAAAAACCGAGGAAATCATAAATCTGGATCAGCGACACATAGACGATTCACATTTTTCATGAGGGATTTATTATTCATAAAGATGCATTGCTTTACAATAATGGTAAATCTATATTTTCTACTCTTACAAGCTCAATTAGAGCGGAATTCAGCAATGTTTGTGGAAGGGGTGAAAAAGACCAAACAGTATAAAGAAGCTACACATTCTTTTCATCAATTGATTTTCCCTTAAATACAAATATATCCGATCATGTTGACAGCGAACATTTTCAAAGAAACATTTTATTTCT